>NC_052146.1:105533164-105833164 GCF_902713615.1 Scyliorhinus canicula | reverse complement strand
TAGTGAAGGTGTTCAAGGCGACCGTGGCTGAGAGTCTGGGCAGAATGTCCGACTCGCTAGGGGTTGGCACTGTTATGGGCCAGGGTTTACAGAACCCCAAAGTGTATCAGGGAGTTAACCTGACCCACAACTTTTACTAGATTGTGATTATGGGGAGCACACGGGCCTACTTTCTAGGTGTGAAGCAACAGAGATCTACAGTACTTTTAAATTCAAACAATGTTTATTTATGAAACCAGTTAACACTTTATAAACCCACAGTAAACATCTTAACAACTAGCAACACCAATAAATCCCCAAAGAATACAGTACTCTCTCAGTAATTCTTAATCTTTCCTTGCACCAAGACAAAAATAACCCTTTTTACAGAAAGACATCAGGTTTAACTTCTCTACTGAGAACAGTTACCATTTTGAAATCATCAAATGAACATTTTTTGGCTTGCAGAGATTCATACACATCTTGCTGTGACTGCAGCTTCTCCAAATCTAAAACAAAACTAAACACATCCTGTAGCAGATAGCCCAAAGTGAAAGTAACACAAGTGACAGCCCAGCTCCACCCACACTCTGACATCACTGATAAACACCCATTTCTGAAAGGTACTGTTACATGACACCCAGTACCAGTTCTGTGGAGCATGTCCCACTCTCAGATGTGTATGGCTGAGGTGCTGTGGAGCTTGCCCCAGTCGCTGAGGAGCATCGCCGAGGGTGTCAACATAATGGCACAGACATGGGGAACCGCCAGGGCTGGCAGAGCCAGACGATCCAGGAGCAGCCGGGGCTCGAACCAGCTGCTCTCTGTCCTGAAGTGAACCCCAGGGCCCCATGGGCACCGAGCGGGAGGAGGGGGCGCTGAGTGCCAACCCGAAACTGACGCATGGAGTGGCGAGGGTGGCCACCTGCTCCCCGGGTTTCACCCCTCTGATGAGGCCAGGTCTCGATGTCAGCACACGGGACAAGGCGGCACAGCTGTGCACGTGCTGCCAACAAATGAGCCGGGGCCCTGTGGCTCCAAAGCCCCCAGAGGATGCCCGCCAGGCCATCGAAGGTCACAGGACGAGGTAAGCCATTGGCTGCCTCCACTTCTGATGTGCATCCTTGGGAAACACCAAGACGTAGCGGTAGAGCTGGGAAGGGAAAACACATCGAGGATTACTGAGGTACTGGGGGAGGGGGTGGGATGGTAGTTAGGGGGTAGGGTGGGTGGTGGCATCGGGAGAGTGGGGAATTGTTACACAAATAAACACACTTGTGCACAACCAGTATGATACCTCTGTCACTTTCTTCTGAAATTTGGGCTGATCACCGAACCCCTGGTCCATCTCTCAGGCATATCCCCCTCCCCGTGCCACTCACCCACCCTCCATCTGTGGACATGTCTCCGGAGCTGTGCCCCATCCCCTGGGTGTTCGGATGTTGGCTGCTGCGTGTGTGGTGTTGCCTCCCACAGTGTTAAAGCACAGTGTCCAGGCATCATAGTTCTGATTGGGAGTCTAGGCAATGACTCCTACAAGGTGCTTGGCTGAGGCTCATAACTATTAGTTTTACTTCCTCTCACTCATCTAGGCCGTACATAACTTTTTGTTGGCGCACCTCCTCAAAGAAGCTGTGTGGGTCTGCGGTGGGCTGGAATGGACTAATTTTTGTGCAAGCTTCTCTTAATTGGGTTATGGATAGTGGGGTGGTGTAAACGATATCAGGCTCATCCTGATCTGATGACTTGTGTTATGTGGTAACCGGATTCATGGGGGTTGAATTGTGAGTGGGGGTGTGTGCTGCCTGTGCAGTCGGCGCTGCGGGTGCTTTTCTTTTTGGGGCGTGGGGGGCTTGATTTTGATTTCCCGTGTCCTCTACGTATCTTTAGGCGCCTTTGTTTAACTCTTGCCAATCGGGAGCACCTTCCTCATCTAAATCCTGCCTGAAAGTGGAACCTGAAGCCATTCTGTACTGAGAGTAGTGACTGTAACTTTTCTATCTTCTGTCGGCATTTAGCATGGTCAACGGTACTCTGCCTCTGTTCCTTAGTGGAGTTGTGGAGCGCTCTCAAAGCTGCTGTTAAATCTGCACATTTGCTAGTTAGCTGGGCAACCTGTTGTTCTGTTTCCTGTCTTACCAGGACTGTGTGCTGTGTATCTTGGTAGGCTTTATCGTACTGGGTCTAGAAGCTACAAGGGTGAACTAGACAAGATTGATGTGCGCGTTTTACATCGGCCATTTCCTTATCCTTAGCTGCTAACTGTTCCTGGAGTTGCTCAATTATCTTCTCGCTTTCGATACTGTTTCCCTAGTTATTTTCTTCCTTCTTAATTAACTGCCTATGGAGTGTCTTCACAACCTCCTCTGTGCCTCGCAACTATGCCAAACAGGACACTATTGCCATTGGCTTTCTGACTTTCCCTGCATTTTTCTTGTGGACCTCGCTTAGGTTCTCCCACCAAGTCTGTCCTATCTTTCCTGGACCTGACTCATCATTAGCGCAATAATTTGACCAAAGGGACCATTCTTTCCCCTTTAAGTATTTCCTTAACTCTTCCTCCCATATGGAACATTGCTCTGCTCTGTTGGTCGCTGTGACCTCGGGTTCCTGTGGATTCATCAATCTTTCCATTGCTTTAGTGGCCATTACTTCTCTTATCTCTTTCTCTACTTTTAATTTGGGACAGCGGAATAAGGCGGTGATTTGAACAGCGGGTATGGCTTAAGCTATTTTCCAGCTCACAATCCCTCGATAGTTGTACATAATTCTAACGAGTTTACCTTATTCTTCCTGTTAGGTACGCATGCGGGTTAGTACACACTTCCGAAATTTGATTATTTTGTTGATATGGGACTTGCACCTGTGGTTCTTTCTCTTTTTCGCAATTGGATTCAAAGTTTGTGGGTTCTCTCGGAGTGACAAAGTCAATTCTAATCGAGTCCCACCAGAGTGGCCAATAATGTTGCTCTATAATAATATTGGTGAACCACAAGCTTTCCCTTATATCGATCAAATAACCACACAACCAGTTAGTTAGTTCAAAAGATGGTTTATTTACACACACAAGATTTATCTCAACATGCAAACACAATATCTACTACGAGTTAAACTACACCTATCAGCTACAATAACCTATACTTAACTTCAGGGCGGCCGGCACTGTGCAAATGGATAAAGGCCTTTATCTGGATTTCACTTGGCTGGTTCGAAGAAAGTGGCTCTATCTCTACTGGGCTCATCCATCAGGTAGCGATTGTTGGTCTTGAACTTGGCTGGCTGTTCCTGCTATGATTGAGTTGGCACAGGCCGGATCCAAAAGAGGCAGAACACATGGCTGTGCTCTCTTTTATACCACTGGGATTTTGCACTCTTTGGGGCGGTCCTTAACCTTGGACCCACTAGTTCGACAGGGCTCTGATCATTCTCTTCGATTTTGGCCAATAAAGGGGCGGGTGTCTTGGTAGCTTGGCGGGTCTTTAGCGGTCATTGACCTAAGCAGTTGTGCTTTCTGAGTAAGGGGAGGGTGCCGATCAGTCTGTGGCTGCACCGGTTGCTTGATTGGAGTTCTATTGTCCTGGGAAAATGGGCCATTGAAATGTAAACGAGTGGGGGTTTCGATCAGGTCTGGTTACCTGTGTTTCAGATACACATAGGCTTTGTATCTGTCTGAGTCCTGGGTTGGCCATAATTCCCATGGTCCTTTGTAGATGGCCATCTGAGATGGCTACAATGGCTACTCATCCCCTCAGCTCCCCACAGAAGCCCTTCCAGCAGGTTCATGGTTTTAAAAAGGAGCATTGATGGGTGTCAGCGTGACCACCTTCTGGGGAGGCAGGTGAATGTCGGGAGGCTGTTGGTTAAGGGGTGGCTCTCGATAATTGTGTGGAAATGGAGCTTAAATGGTGATAATTGGTTTCTCGCCACGTTATGGCGAGATCCCGATTTCGCCTATGGGAGTGGGCCAGTTGCATTGCAAAATCTTTGGCTCCTGGCGCAGTTCTCGTTTTCAGCATCTCCCGCTACCCACCGGCCTCTTTTCACTTGAGCGAGAGAGCATGACGAGGCCGCAAAATCGGCCCCTTAATCTCTATTTATTAATTATCTGGCTTTAAATTCCCCAGCTGCCATGTTGGGATCTGAACTCACGTTTCCGAGACATTAGCCCAAGCCTCTGGACTACAAATTCATTAAAATGAAAACCATGTACCCCTTGTCAACCAGCAACTGGATTGAAACTTTCAAAAATACTCTCACACAAGAAGAGCCATCAACAAACAGACAAATGAGGCTTTCAGCCCATTAATCCATACTGGATTTGAAGCCAGGTGCCAGAGGTTTGATTCGCTACACTTATCCATTTCTTTCACACAGCTTTTCATCGCTCATTTTTAGCAGTTCCTTTGAGTACAATTTCCAACGGGTGAGCTGCTTGAGTATTCACACAGTAGTCTTTGAACCTTCTGCTGGGGTAAATTCTCATCAACTATATCATTGCTGGCTGTGTCAATTGTTAATTGTCTCACAGGATCCGGATGCCACCTCATTCATAGTTTGTCCATTCATCCATCCTCCCTGGCTGAAGCCTGTAGTACCTGATGTTCTTGATAGCTTGGTACCTCAAGTTCAGGCACATCAGCCAAGGCCAGGAAGAAAGAAAACACAATTTATGTTTCTTCATTGAGTACTGCTTGAAGAGTTCCTACTGTGCGGGGATATTTTTCAATTAAACAATAATTCTATTTTTCATCCAATAAAATCACTCGATGCAGGCACAGGTTCAGGGAAGAGAAGTACGGGTTTCAGTCATTTTGTTGTGAATGCCCTTCTGTATTCCGAATCAAATTTTTAGGAACCTTAAGGACAGATTTAATTTTTAATGCAATATTTTATTTTTGTCTATTTAATAAGACTGATTTTTCGAAGTGGCACTCAAACATTGCCTGCCAAACTTTAGACTTTTACTTGCCCAATGCACTTTCTCTGAGGTTCTGCTTGACAAGCTGCTGGCTAACAGGCAGCACTGGGGCCAACAGCAGGTAGGTGGAAAACATTTTTACAAACATTGCAGGGCCAAATGATGGAGACACTCTGGGGAAAACATTAGCGCTTTGGGGGCTACCTTCCCTGCCGGCCGTTCTCTCCTTGTTTCGTGAAACATTGCACCACCCCCGTGGCCCAAATCCCAGGCTGTTGCTGTGAGGTGTTCTCCATTTTGCTCGCAGCATTCCTCAGGTAGCAGGGATTGTGAGGTGCTGTCAGAAATATGGCGGCAACACCGTTAAATGGACTCTAATTGGGTGGGTCCTTAATTATCAAAATTGGCTGCTCAGCTCCTTGGAGCAGGCAGCCTTCCGCTAATGTCCTCAATAAAATGCCTCAACTGCAAGATCGCGTTCTTCAAGCCAATCTAACATAGTTCCTCATGATTTTACTGCATCACCTGCACACCTGCCTCCTTCTGGGGACAAGTAGAATTACAACTAAAGCGGGGGACAATGAGAAAGAGAAGACAGAAAATGGGCCGGGTTTCTATTCTACCCGGCGGGGCAGGGGGTTGCGGCGGCACGGAGTGGCGTGACCCGCTCCGGCGTCGGGCCTCCCCAAAGGTGCGGAATTCTCTGCACCTTTAGGAGCCAAGCCCTCACATTGAGGGGCTAGGCCCGCGCCAGAGTGGATCCCGCTCCGCCGGCCGGCGCGAACGGCCTTTGGCGCCCCGCCAGCCGGGGCCGAAAGGCCTTCACTGGCCGGAGGAAGTCCGCGCATGCGCCGGAGCGTCAGCGGCAGCTGATGTCACCCCGGCGCATGCACAGCGGAAGGGGTCTCTTCTGCCTCCGCCATGGTGAAGGCCATGGCGGGGCTTAAGAAAAAGAGTGCCCCCACGGCACAGGCCCGCCCGCCAATCGGTGGGCCCCGAACGCGGGCCAGGCCATCGTGGGGGCACCCCCCGGGGTCAGATCACCCCGCGCTCCCCCAGAACCCCGGTGCCCACCCGCGCTGCCAATCCCGCCGGTACCAGAGGTGGTTTAAACCACGCCGGCGGGAAAGGCCTGTCAGTGGCGGGACTTTGGCCCATCGCGGGCTGGAGAATTGCCGCGGGGGGCCACCCGGGGTCGGAGAATTCCGCCCATGTTCTTAAAAGTTATGCATTTCAGAAAAAGAATTACCAAAATTAATTAGAAGCTGAAGGAATGAGCCTCCATACTTCTAAAAAATAATGTTCAGTCTCAGGAAGATTGTTTGGCAGTGATTAAGATTCACCACATTACTTGTGCTGGAATGAACAAGCTCTAACCTTCTGTTGTGAGTTCAGTCCAAATCCACAATATCAGTGCAGGATCTCCACTCTGTCCAATATGGCTAAATGCTGTTTTTGTCCATCAAATGAAAGACATCGGGCAGAATTCTCCGCTCCCGGGAAAAATCGGGAGGACCGTCGTGAACTCGGCCGAGTTTCACGACGGCCTCGGAGGCCGCTCCTCTCCCCCTATTCTCCCCTCCCAGCGGGGCTAGGAGCGGCGCTCCGTAAATCTCGGCCGCGGGGGCATTGCGCCGAGATTGACGCGGCCAGCGCGCCTAATGATGTCAGCCGCGCATGCGCAGGTTGGCTGGCTCCAACCCGCGCATGCGTGGCTGACGTCATGACGCTGGCTGCACAAACCCGAGCATGCGCGGTGGCCGCCTTTCCCCTCAGCCGCCCCGCAAGACGTGGTGGCTTGATCTTGCGGGGCGGCGGAGGGGAAATAGTGCGTCCGATTTGGACGCCGGCCCGAGCATCAATGAGCACCGATCGCGGGCCTGTCCCCTCCCGAGCACAGTTGTGGTGCTCTTTCCTTTCTAGGCCACCTACAAGCCCCAAACGGGCTTCTCACTCACATTTCACGACGGCAGCGACCAGGTGTGTTTGCCGCCATCGTGAAACGGGCTTGAACGGCAGGCCGCTCGGCCCATCCGGGTCGGAGAATAGCCGTTCGGGCGGCGTGAATTTTGTCGGGGGGCCCTCCCGCAATTCTCCCACGCCGCGTGGGGAGCGGAGAATCGCACCCATCACTTTTCCAACAGAAATGCCCAGATTCTTGCATTCCACTGCCCATGTGTACTGACCAGAGGTTGCTGCCTGATTCGCACATTAATAAATGAGCGCTGTTAGCCTCACCATTACCCTTACAATAAAATTCAGTCCAATGGTTTACTCTCCTCACTTAATGGCCTTCTCCCTGGGCTGGAGAGACTGTGTGCTGTTTAATGTTGCGTTCTGATTCAGCTCCATTATGCTTGTAATATAATACCTTTATGCCCCATCACCCTCATTTTGCATGCAATCACTTCATTTGCAAAGGATATCAACCTCAAATAAATGGTAAAAGGTTGGACGAACCATTGAAAGTAGGCTAACCATCACTGTGGTACAAGTGATAATATGGAGCAGTGAGCTCGATCATTGATCTTTCCCCTCTGGGTTCTCCATTTGAATGCTTTGTAGAAAGTGAGAAGATGCGCCAGACCTAAATGTCTGTTTGTGCTTTTCATTTTTAGCAAATGATATTCAGCTAGTCTGTGAAGCAGAATCTGGAAAAGGAAACCGGTTTTCTTTTGTCTTTGTGTGCTAGTGTGTATGTATTTTGTGTGTGTGTGTTTGTGCCTGTCTGAGCATGTGCTATGTGCACCCATGTGAGTGGGTGTGTGCATGTGTCTGTGTGTGTGCGTATATGTGTATGAGTTTGTCTGTATGAGTGTGCGTGCATGAGTGAGTGTGTGGACTTGTGTGAGTGTCTGTGTGTGCATGCCTGAGTGTGTGAGCACACGTTTGTGTCTGTGTGTATGGGTGTGTATAGTGTGTGTATCTGTGTGTGTGTGTCTGAGCATGTGTCTTTGTTTGTGTGTCTATGAGAGTGTGTCTGAGCATGTGTCTTTGTTTGTGTGTCTATGAGAGTGTGTCTGAGCATGTGTCTTTGTTTGTGTGTCTATGAGAGTGTGTCTGAGCATGTGTCTTTGTGTCTGTGTGTATGTCTGCGTGAGTGTGTGTGCACGTGTGTGTCTTTGTGTGTCTGTGTGAGTATGTGTGGGCGAGTGTCTTTGTGTGTGTATCTATGTGAGTGTGTGTGGGTGTGTGCCTTTGCGTGTATGTGTCTGTGTGAGTGTCTGTTCCACTGTGTGTCTTTGTGTGTCTGTGTGTGGGCATGTGTCTTTGTGTGTGTGTGTCTGTGAGGGAGTGCGTGTGGGGAAATATCTTTGTGTGTGTGTGTCTGTGTGTGTGTGTCTTTGTGTGTCTGTGTAAGTGTGTATGGGCATGTGTGTGTGTGCGTGTGTTTGTGTGTGAGCATGTGTCTTTGTGTGTGTGTGTGTGTGTGTGGGTGTATCTTTGTGTGTATGGACATGTGACTTTGTGTGTGTGTATGAGTGTGTGTGGGCATGTGTCTGGGTGTGTGGGCGTATGTTTGTGTGTGTATTCCACTATACCACAATGAATGAATCTTTCCCACCACACACACAAGGTTCCTCCAGAACCACCGAAAAACTGTTTCAGATTTCTCGATTTCTTCCGTAGCAGTAGCTTTCCAATAAGCTGTTACTAAAATGAAAGCAACAATATTAAAAGAAGGCAAACATTCAATCACAGTCAAACTCTTTCTGCTCTGCCGATGGCAGTTCTGATGAAATACAATCAGAGAAGCATAAAATTCACAGCACAGGACAGTCTTATTTCACACCATTGAGGCTGTTGCTCATCTTTCAACTGGAACAATCTGTTTTATGCTACTCATTTACCCCTGTGCATTCCCAGTTTTGCATGTATTTTTTATTTTCGGACTCTACAATCTTAACATGATTTTACGTAGCCTCTTTGGGTAAAATATTCTCGTACCTGTGTATTTGATTTCTTTTGGGGCGTCTCTTATATGGGGGGAGGGGCTCTGATGGAGGGGTCTCTGATATGGCGGGGTTCTCTGATATCGGGGGGGGATCTCTGATATGGTGGGGGTCGCTGATGGGGGTGACTCTGATGGGGGTTCTCTCATATGGGGTTCCTCAGATTATGGGTCTTTAATTTGGGAGGGCTTTGATGGGGGCCTCTGGTGGGGGTGTCTAGTGAAGAGGTCTGATGGGGTCTCTGGTGTGGGGTCTGATGGTGGTCTCTGGTGGAGGTTTCTGGTGGGGGTCTCTGGTGGGAGTCTCTGGTGGAGGTGCCTGATGTTAGGTTTGATGGTGGGTCTGTTGGGGGCAGTCTTCTGAGGGTCTCTGTTGGAGATCTCTGGTGGGGATCTGATAGGGATCTCTGGTCAGCGTCTCTACTGGAGGGCTCTGGTGGGGTCTCTTGTGGGGGGGGGGGGTTCTGATGCAGGTCTAATAGGAGGATGAGGGTGGGGTGGGAAAGATTTATGTTGTACAATAATCTTTATTATTGTCACAAGTAAGTTTACATTAGCACTGAAGTTACTGTGAAAATCCCCTGGACGCCACGTTCCGGCGCCTGTTCGGGTACACAGAGGGAGAATTCAGAATGTCCAATTCACCTAACAGCACTATGACATTATCATAAATGTAAGAACTGCAAGGGTTAATGTAATGTATAAATCAACCACTAGAGGGAGCTAGATGTATAAGTACTGTATATAAGATATTGATGCTAAGCCTTGTGTATGAGGTGTTGAGGAGAAAGCTAGAGAGCAGACTTCAAAAAAGATAGTGTGAGTGAAAGCAGATCATAGTTAATGTAATAGTGTAGAGATTAGTAGTAGATGAGTGTAGATTATATGTTTATTATCCACTATGAATTATATAGGAATAAGTATCGAATCTAAATAAGTAATGTTAATAAATTTATACCGTTGTTCAATTTAAAGGTATTTGTGGTCTCTGTGAACGCTACGCCAACCATCCTAAAGTTAGCAACACACAGAACAGCACGCAAACTTAACGGAGACTTAAGAATCTGCATCGATCCAAAAGACCTGAAAAACAACATTATGAGGGAACACTACCAAATATCTAAGAGGGAGGAAATCACATCCAAAATGGCTAATGTCAAGCTATTTAAGTTGAATGCCTCTAATGGTTTTTAGCAACTCAAATTTGACATTCAAAGCCGAAAACTCTGAACATTAACACGCCTTTCGGAAGATAGTGCTTCAATCAGCTACTGTTTGGAATAATATCGGTATCTGAAATATTTCAGAGAGCTATGGAGACTGTAATCAAAGGGATTCCGGGTGTAAGATGATGTCATTATCTGGTCCAATACTCCAGAAGAACCGTGTGGTGGGCTCAAGAAAGTCTTTGACAGAGTTCAGCACGATGGATTGAAATTGAATCATGCCAAGTGTCAGTTTGGAATCAACAAATTGAAATCTTTAGGCAAAATCACATCGCAGGAAGGCATTCGACCGGATCCAGACAAGATCAAGGCCATAGGGGAAATGCCGGTTCCAACGGACAAGAAGGCAATTCTGGGAATGCTCGGTGGTGAACTTCATGGGGAAGTTCATTCCCAACTTATCCAATCGTACAATGTTTCTACACAACCTCATATAAAAAGAATATTGACTTTAAATGGGCACCTGAACACGCAGCTGAGTGGCAGGACATGAAAAATGTTCTGACCACTGCTTCACTGTTAATGTTCTATACTCGACTAAGGAAATGAAAATCTCCACTGATGCCAGAAAACAGGGTATTGGCGCAGTTCTTCTTCAGAAGGATGATCAGGATATGTGGAAACCTACTGCGTATGCATCTCGTTCCATGACTCCAAGAGAACAGAGATATGCGCAAATTGAGAAAGAGTGCCTTGACCTCGTAACAGGCATCATAAAATTTCACAACTATGTTTGTGGGTTGTTACATTTTATCATTGAGACTGATCACAGACCGTTAGTTAACATAATCGAAAAAGACCTCAAGAAATGTGTCCACGTCTTCAGAGAATGATGATGAAGCTCAGGCGCTAGGATTTCACACTAGTCTATACACCAGGGAAAGACTCTGTTGTTGCTGATGCCCTATCAAGAGCTACCATTGATACTGATACCACGGTTTTACATTTAGTACACATAGTTGAAGCACAAGACTCATTTGTTGTTGAGATGCTACCTCTGTCAGACAGAAAACTACCAACCATAAGAGAAGAAATGGAAAAAGATCTGACGCTCCAGAGGGTAATCAAATACCTCAAAGGAGGATGGCCCAATGGATGTTGCTCTGCCTTTCGCAGTATCAAATATGACCTCACAGTAATTGATGGATTCCTACTCAAAGGAGACAGGATAGTTATTTCTGCATGCCTCCGATAGAGTATTAGGGTATTTTGGAACAGATACACGAGGGTCACCAAGATATTGAAAAATGTCGTAGATGAGCAAGGCAATCTGTATACTGGTCTGCAATCAACAAGGATGTGGACAATCATGTGCAGGAATGGAGCATTTGTCAGATGCATCAATCTGTGCAATGCAAATAAAGTATGGAAGAAAATGAACTCATCACCAATCCATGGATCAAAGTTGGTAAGGATCTGTTCTACTTTAAGACTGTTGCTTCACGGCGCCAGTGTACCAGGTTCGATTCCCGGCTTGTGACACTGTCTGTGCGGAGTCTGCACGTTCTCCCCGTGTCTACGCGTGTTTCCTCTGGGTGCTCTGGTTTCCTCCCCAAGTCCTGAAAGACGTGCTTGTTAGGTAAATTGGACATTCTGAATTCTCCCTCTGTGTACCCGAACAGGCATCGGAATGTGGCGACTCGAGGATTTTCACAGTAACTTCATTGAAGTGTTGACGTAAGCCTACTTGTGACAATAATAAAGATTATTATAAAGGTCATGACTATCTAGTCATCATCAACTACTATTCCAAAAATCCCGAGATTATTACGCCGAATGGTCCAACAAGATCTGTTATACGAGCAGCAAATCCATTTTTGCTCGCCATGGAATATCATTACATTTGTCTCTGGCTTCACCAGCTGGGAGTGGAGACAATTTGCAGAACAATATCATTTTAATCACATCACATCAAGCCTATTGTGTACTCAATCAAATAGCAAAGCAGAGGAAGGCGTAGGAATAGTCAATATTCAAGAAGGCAAACGATGACAACAAAGACTTATCTTTGGCACCGTTGACATACAGAGCTACCCCATTGTCATCAGGTTTATCGCCAGCTCATGGGAAGAAAAATTTGCACCACGTTACCAGAGATCATTGTTCAATACATGGATCAGCAAGAAATACATAACCGCCTAAGGTTATGGAAACAGAAACAAAAAGAGTATTGTGACACGCACACAAAATGTTTATCAAAGTTAAAAGAAGGAGACCACGTTCGTATACAAAATCCTGAACGTGGATGGCAACACATAGCTTAAGTTTTTAGACAAGTTGCACCCAAACCGTACTTGGTTCAGACAGAACAAGTTCAATGTTCAGAAGAAACAGAAGTGCATTACTGCAAATGAAACATCATGTTGCATCTCAAACTCAGAGCATTATTGCTCAGGATCTTCAAAGACATTGGGATGGATTCTCTGAATCTGAGGCTCTGTCCCCACGCCGGTGTGGGAAACGGGTGCTAAACAGCCACCGAGTCTCCATTTTGCTTGGGGCTAGCATGCAGGCAGTTTAGAGCATCTAGCTCTAGTTGCTGCAACATGGTGGCGGCCACTCGCGGACTCGGCTCGCGAAATAGTCCCCCCTTCAGCCGGCCATCGCGCCCTGGTCCGCCCCACCACATTCCCCCCAGCCCCGAATAATGTCCCCTCCCCCCCCCCCCCGCATGCGGATAGGCCCTCCCCCGACTATGGCGGCACTGGACTGAGTCCGCAGCTGCCACACCGAGTTGCCGATAGGTGAGACCACACGCGACCTACGCTGTCGGGAATTCGGCCGGTCGGGGACGCAGCATGGGGGGTGGGTTTCAGATAACATCCTGAGGCCGTCGATACATGGCGTGGCACAATACTAGAGTTTGCCAATTTGGAGGGGTTGGAGCATTGCGAAAGCAGCGCAGCCTCCGATTTGGTCGGGAACGTGGATTCTCCGGCCATTTGCTGAACGCGATTTCGGCATCGGCGACCAGAGAATCCAGCCCATTGACTTTCCTAATCCATCGTTATCGCCAATGCATTGAAACAATTTGGACAATAGCATGCCTATTTTGATGAAACAACTGAGAAGATCAACCAGAAACAGGAGACCACCGAACAAATTAAATTTGTAATGACTGCAATAACTGTTCATTTGTCATCACCAATGTGACTTAACAGTTATTTTTTGCAAATGAATGTAAAAAAACAAGTTAATGATTCATGCTCGCTGCTGTAATGTTCAAAGAAAAAATATTACAAAGTTCATCACCTCTTTTTCCAAAGAAAGGGGGATGTGACATTAACATAAATGGAAGAACTACAAGGGTTAATAAAACATCTAAATCAACCACCAGAAGGAGCTAGATGTACAAGTAGTTTTTAAAAATAAATTTAGAGTGCCCAAATTATTTTTTCCAATTAAGGGGCAATTTAACATGGCCAATCCACCTAACCAGCACATCTTTGGGTTGTGGGGCGAAATTCATGCAGGAACGTGGAGAACATGCAAACACCACACGGACAGTGTCCCAGGGCTGGGATCCAACCTGGGACCCCGGCGCCGAGAGGCAGCACTGCTAATCACTGCACCACCGTGCTGCCACTAGATGTACAAGTATATAAGACATTGATGCTGAGCCTTATGGATGAGAGGTTGAGGAGAAAGCTAGAGAACAGACTTAAGGAAAGATAGTGTGAGTGAGAGCAGATCATAGATAATGTAATAATGTAGAGATTGGTAGTAGATGAGTGTAGATTATATGTTTATTATCCACTGTGAATTATATAGGAGTAAGTGTCGAATCCAAATAAGTAGTGTTAATAAATTTATATCTTTGTTCAATTTAATGCTATTTGTGGTCTTTGTGAACACTACACCAACCATCCTATAATTCGCAACACAAAGACCACCACAAACACATCTTTTGCACTTGTGGGAGGAAACCACATGCGGAGAACGTGCAGACTCCGCACAGTGACCCAAGCCGGGAATCGAACCTGGGACCATGGCCTCGTGAAGCAATAGTGCTAACCACTGTGCCACCATGTCGCCCATGTGAGGGTGGGCCCATGTGAGGGCCCACCGATGGATTTGGGGGCATCTCTATTAAATACTTAACATCTGGCCCTGTGCGAAGTCCCTGGTGTCAGGGCCGTGGTGGCAACTAATTACCTTAATCTACGCCCATGTAAATCCCAGCCCTGAAGGTCAGAGCATCACGGCCGCCATGGGTGAGGGGGGGGGGGGAAACTGGGGGGGGGGGGGGGGAACCACTCGCTGCACCTCTGTGCCAATCCCCGGATTGTGTGTACCCATTCCAGGGGCAGCTCTTGTCCCTGCCCGCCTGCCCCTGGACCATCCATTAACCCCACCGGATGCCGAGGCCTCTGGCCGTGTAGCTGAAGACTATTGCTAAAAGGGGGAAAGCGTGGTTAGTGAGCATTTCACACAACCCAAGTGTATTCTGTGGGTCGACGGGCCATGTACTATGTTGGAGTCATTGCCTGGCATCCAAATCAGACCGTGATACCTGGACACTCTGCCTGAACACTGCGGGAGGCATCACCATACACGCAGCAGCCAATATCCGAACACCCAGGGGATGGGGCATAGCCCCAGCGACATGTCCACGGCCCGAGAGTGGGTGAGTTCCACCAGGGGGGGGGGGGGGGGGGGGGGGGGGGCACCGGGTCCGTTTGATGTTGTGAGCGGCTGTCTGGAGTACAGGTTCTGGGACCGGTGAGGGGGGCCCGCTGCCCGTCTGGGGTACGTGGGGAGGTCATTCCGAAAAGGGTGGTGATGGGGGGGGGGGGTGGAATTAATGGGTGAATGTAGGATCCCGGGGTGGGAGTTACTGCTGTTTGTCAGTCCAACACCCTCTCCCAATGCCTTACAGATATTGAACGCTCTGGCAGGGATGTTGGACGCAGACGTTTCCCCAGTGGTGCTGGTGCTACGCGATGCGGCCAGATGCGAGAGAAGGCAGCAGCAGCAGCAGCCTCTTCTGAACATTTATGCCACAGGATCCTTCCAGGGCTCGAGTGGGGATCTGTGTGATGTCTCACAGGCCACAGCCCAAAGGTGCATCCGACAGGTCACAAATGCCCTGTATACCTGGGCGGAAGGCTACATCATCTTTGAAATGGACCAAGCCCAGCAAGATGCCCAGGCAGCAGGTTTCTCCACCATTGCTGGGATGTCCCAGTTCTGGGGGTAATAGTTGCCACGCATGTCGCCCTGCGCTCACTGGGCCATCTGGAAGTATCCTATGTTAGCTGAAAAGGGTTCCCATCCCTGACCATACAACTTGGACGGCTGGCTCTTGGGGGAATAAGGAAATCAGTTGAGGATCTGGCTAATGATGCCAGTTCGGAGGGTCGCCCGCTTTGTTGTGGTCTACTGTGACCTCCACAACCTTGCACAGTAGCGATGCGACGAGCTGGAGGTTGATGACAAGGAACATGTGGCCACCTCAGAGGAGTTGGATGAGGAAGAGGGGAAGGATGAGGAAGAGGGGGATGGGAATGATGCGGATGATGAGGAGACGCTGGACCAGCAGGGACTGGAGAACGAAACCGGGGAGGAACCTGATGACCTGATGTTCAGCTGGAGGCTACAGGACAGGCAGCAGCAGTGAGGGCCCGGCAAGCCCAGAGGGCCAGAGAGGCCCTCATACTGGCCCGATTCACCCAGGATGTGGCCTGATCCATCGTCGCATACTTACACAGTTCCACTCCCATTTCCCACCCTCCCAGGGTATGTGTCACATCACTCCAGCGTGCAGGGACTGTCGACATTGTCTGTGGGTCACTGTCGAGGGGTGATGGTAGCCCACAGAGAGCTTGGCGCTGATGCTTCTCAATCTATGCCATAGTCTGAACCTGTTTGCTGAGTGCTCGCTCACACTAATCACCTGCGCGCGGCACTGTATTGTGGAAGAAAGTGACAGAGGCTTCCTACTGGTTGTGCACAAGGGTGATTATTGTTAAATATATGCCCCCACTCTCCCGATGGTGAGTTGAATATTGTTCCTGGCCTCACTGTGAGTCTTCAGTGAAAACCATTACAAGCTGAAAGAAAAGATAACACATATATGAAAGCCCAGACTGAAGAAAAATATGAACTGGAAGATGTCCATCTGAAACAAAGGAGGCATTGCGCCGAACGATTGCTGGGAGATCCCTCTTCAAGGATCTACCTGGCTTGACATGCCTCCTGAGATCTAACGGGATCTCGCGACACATCGTGATCTGAATCCCGCCTATTGTGGGTGGGATCAGTATTTTGATAATCTGCATATTAGTGTGAGACAGCTCTCCTCACTCCAATGAACTCGCCGGACCTACCTAGACCATTGGATTTAACCCCTTCACCTCAGAGACCTCAGGTGAGCGCTGTTCAGTGCTGGTCCCCACAAATATGGACCAGATGGATCAACACTTGGGGGGGGGGGTCTTCCAGGGGATCGGAGGCCCCAGGTGGTTGCGCTCTGGGCAGGGATGTACCTTGACACTGCTGCTGCCACCTGAGCACTGTGGCACTGCCAGCCTGGAACCCTGGCAGTGCCATGTGGGTGTTAGTCTGGCACTGCCAAGGTGTCCAGGTGGCACTGCCAGCTGACATGGGTGGTGCCTGATTGGCAGTGCCAAGATGTCAGGCAGGCATTTGTCCCACGGCGGGGATCGGGAATGGGGTGGCCCTGCTTGTGGGGTGCGGGGAGGGCCTGATGGCCCCCTTATTGGTGAATTTGGACTTTGGGGTTCAGGGGTTGCATCAGGGGCCGAGAGATCGATCTCTTCCTGCACTGCGGATTGCGGTGGGTGGAGTTCCTCAGTGCAGGAAACAGGACTAAGTGTGGCTATGGCGGGATGTTCCTCACTGAGACCCCAACTGGCAACAGCGTCCCAATAGGTGGCATGGTGTTTCTCAGTGGTATAAGCACCGGGAAATATCCGGCTAAACATGCTCGTCATGGGATTCTGTTCCAATTTGGTCAGATCGAGTCCAAAGAGTCTTAATCCTTTTATTTTCATCATTATTTAACACCTCTCTTCCCCCCTCTTTGTTTGTTTGTTTGTGTGTGTAGAGGGTGGGGTGAGTTAAAAGGGGAGGGGGGGTTAGAGATTAGATAGTAGTCAACCGGTTGTATTTGTTGTCTATTTAATTATAGTTACTGTTAAATTTACAAACCTGGTGATTGTAGTTAATGGGCAGCCAAAGCCCAATAATAAAACAAAGTCCAGTAAAATAAAAGTTAATTTCAACCGTTTTGTGACTCTGTGGCAAGTGGGGCTGGAATTGATTGTGCAGTGGCCCAGAGTGTCGTAACATTTCAAAACTCTATTCATTTCCTCCAAAATAAATCCATTTAATTAGTCGAGGGTGACCTGGCTGTTACAGATCCATGCTGACTGTTATTTTGGTCTTAATTAGTTCAGACATGTTTATTACCACCTTGCAGTTTACCCAGATTACACTTCCTATTTTCGAGAATTATTGCATGTTGAACTAAATCGATATTGCTGAGTAACAGGGAGGGGAATTGGTCCTCGGATGTGGTAGCGCCGTGTTTGAGGTGGGGTAAGGTGGTGGGTGCACTGTGAAAGATAGCCGGACGTCACACTAGTGGAGGCAGAAAACAATGGCCGATGGTAAGAGGGGGAGAGACTCTTGGTCAGCAACACTTTATGTGGAGTGACAGCCTCAAGCTATAAAACAGACTAGTGACTAGCCATGGGAACAGGCACAGTAGCACAGTGGGTAGCACTGGTGCTTCACAGCTTCAGCGGCCCACGTTCGATTCCTGGCTTGGGTCGCTGTCTGTGCAGAGTCTGCACTTTCTCTCCGTGTCTGCATGGGTTTCCTCTGGTGCTCCAGTTTCCTCCCACAAGTCCCGAAAGACGTGCTTGTTAGATGAATTAGACATTCTGAATTCTCCCTCAGCGTACCCGAACAGGTGCCAGAATATGGTGGCTGGGGGATTTTCACAGTAACTTCATTGCAGTGTTAATGTGACAATAAAGCTTATTATTATAGTGCACCACCAGGTCTGGGAAGAGAATTGGAATTGGAAAAAGGATTTTCAAAACATATCCTGAATATTTTCAGTGATTCCTTTTCTCCATGTAATTCCATTGGTGTTTTCCGGTCAGGTTTTTTACTGTTTACAAACGAGTCTAAATGACATTTATCAGAGGGAGAGGATTGCGACCTATTCAGCAAATTTTGTAATGTTTCATGTATGCATTCACATTTTATATGTATGGTGCAGCACATTATGAGATACACACAAGTATTCCTGATGCAGGAATAGGTGGTTGGGCTGAGCTGCATAATTCTGACGCTACCTCACACTGTGATGCCTGAGGCTTGATTTTTAACCCTGTCCAGCGAAAAAGGTCAGAATAGTCAAAATCAGGGAAGTATTTTTCTCTATTTCCCTTTGGAAGGTGATGGTGAGCTGCCTTCTAGAGCTGCTGCAGCCCACGTGTTGTAGGTACACCCACAGTCCTGTTAGTGAGGGAGTTTCAGAACTTTGTCTCATCGACAGTGAAAGAACAGGGATGTAGCTCCAAGTCAGGGCTAGTTCAGACACAGAATATTAGTGTGTTTATTTTGTGATGGAGTTTACTCTGTTTACTGTCCGAAGCCTCCCCTAAAACAGGTGGAAATTCAAAGAATCTTGGCTATAATGTTCTGACAGCACTCTTTAAAAAAAAAATTTTAGAGTATCCAATTAATTTTTTCCAATGAAGGGGCAATTTAGCGTGGCCAATCCACCTACCCTGCACATCTTTGGGTTGTGGGGGTGAAACCCACGCAAACACGGGGAGAATATGCAAAGGACAGTGACCCAGAGCTGGGATGGAACCTGGGACCTCGGCACCGTGAGACAGCAATGCTAACCACTGTGCCACCATGCTGCCCCTGACAACACTCTTAAAGTATTCTGTGATATCTTCCTTATTTTGACTGCACTCATTAATTTTTACATGGAAACTTAAGCTTATATTTCTTACCCCCGCTAATTGACAGTACTAAAACCTGGTGGGTGGAAATGCTGCTTTTGTACGTGTTTGCAGGTTTTTATTTTTTTGCCAAGTGCGTCCCATTCCAATTTAAAGGCTGATGTGTTTCTCTCTGCCTGAAATTTATTTTCTGACTTTCTTCATGAGTAGGTCATGGAAACTGAATGGGGATCATGATGTGATTCTTGAGCAACCCATAACAATATTCGTTCCTCAGCCCACAGAATGATAAAACGCCTTTCAGTGATTGTTCTGTAGTCCGCTGTTTCCAGGAATGTCAGTGTTAATTAGAATGGGCAGTTGGTAGATGTGCAGCAGCCAGATCCAGTTCCATCACTACAAATGAGTAGAGGTGTTGTGGGATGCAGCAATGCAAATGCAGTAATGCTGAGGCCAGCACTAAGATCACTTTCTGGCGGTCTTTTCTGCTGCACAGCCTTATTTTCCATTTCAGATTAAAATGGTGCTGAGTTGGCACTGTCAGAATACAATATGGTTTGCAAAAAATGGTAGGTTCCAGTGGCTATGCTGAGGGAATTGATAAAGTGACAACAATGGTAAATCTGAGGAGGACTCTCAAAAACCCAATATTAAGTGGGCTTTGATTCGAGAATCTCTGCTCCAGTATTTTGGTGACTCAAAGCACTGCAGCACAGGATTGCAGTCAAGTGTGGATTGGTCACGTATCAAGTTCTTGAAAATTAGGTTTGTTAGGCGCAGGCAGTCATGTGGAGAGGTATCCTCTTTCTTAATAATAATATGGAAATTTTTCCAGAATACTGAAATATATAATACTGCCTTGGCTACTGGGTAGTAGATCAGCCGAAAGAAACAAAGACCTGCATTTCTGTCACACCCATCATGACTGCTGGACATCACAAAGTGCTTCATAGCCGATGAAGAACAATTGAAGCGTAGTCTCTGTTCTAACATAGGAAACGCAGCAGCCAATTTTCACACAGCAAGATCCCACAAACAGCAATGCGTTGCTGACCAGATAGCTTCTCCTTTTGTGACAATTAAAGAAGAAATAATAGTCAGCCCACTGGGGTAACTCACCAGCTCCTTTTCAAAAAAGTGCTATATATGATCTGTTAAGGCCACTTCAGAGTGCAGATAGGGGGTGATGATTTAATGTCTCATTCTGAATGTAGCACCTTCGACATTGTACTACTCCCTCAGGACTGTATTGCAGTGTAAGCTTAGATTCTGGTGCTCAAGGGCGCGATCTAACCAAAAACAAATCGGAACCTATCCACTAACGGCTCTCTGTTTTTTTCTTGGGCCTCAATGGGGAACATACGGCCGAGGCCACACACAGACACATTTCCTGCATTGAGGAGTCCGTCAGCAAAGTTCCTCAGTGCAGGAGGACATTGGAGTGCCAATTTCGCACACCTGTTGGGGTGGTCCTTGAGACCCCCGCATCCCAACTCACATGGGCAGGCACCCCAGGTCTATCCCTGGCATGGGCAAAATGCCTCCCAGGCACTTTGCATTGCCGGCCTGGCAGTGCTTCTGCCTGTCTGGCAGTGCCACATGGGCACCCTGGCAGGCCATGCTAGCATCCAAGTGGCACCATCAAAAGTGGCAATTTGGCAGTGCCAAAGTGCCCAGGTGGCATCAGCAGAGCAAGGGTGCCACCCTCCCTAGATGCCAACTACCCAGGGGCCTCCAATCGCATGGGAGCGCCCTTTTGTGGGTCCCAGTGCTGAATTGCTCCCAGTTGGGGTCTCCTCGGCAAGGCTGGTAGATCCTGGGAGCTGGTTCAATCTGAGTTTTTAAACTTGCTTAACACTGCGATTCCGGGTCCCGCCAAGATCCAGATTGCGACCTGTCACGAGATTATGTTACATCTCGCGAGGCATAACGACCGTCGGGAGTCCCGGAAGTGGCCTCTCCCGGGATCTACTGGCTGTTTCCCATCCCGATTCCAGCGACAGGGCGGAAAATCCCCGATGACGCCGAAATTTGGGGCGGCGCCGCTTTCGCGATGCTCCGTCCCCTCCAAGGCAGCGTACTCACATAGTACGCCCCATGTCATATCCACGGTCTCCATCCGTTGGCTGAGGTCTGCCCCGCAATGCTCTGTCCCCGACCGGCCGTGTTCCTGATGGCGTGGGTCTCTCAAGATCTCACCCATCAGGAACTCAGCGTGGCGGCTGCGGACTCAGTCCAACCACAGTTGAGGGAGGGCTGATCCGGGGCAGGGGTGGACATATTTGGGGCTGGTGGCATTGTGGTGGGTGGTCCAGGACGCGCAAGCCGGCCGAAGGGGGGGGACTCTTTCGCGGGCTGGGTCTGCGAGTGGCATCCGCCATGAAGCACGGCGCGGCCGCTGCAGGCTGGCACCGTGTGCATGCATGGCCATGGACCCGGCAATTCTCCAGGCCATATCAGCAGCTAGAGCTGGGTGCTCTACGCCGCCTCCCTGCTAGCTCCCAGCAAAACAGGGAATCGGTGGCCATTTTGCGCCAGTTTTCCTGCCGTAAAATGCCACCGTTCCCACGCCGGTGTGGGGACATAGCCTCAAATCAGAGAATCCAGCCCCAGGTCTCTAGAAAGAGACTTGAACCTGGGACCTTCTGGCTCTGAGATGAGCGTGCTACCAGCTGATTCAGATGATGATACTACCAGATCATATTGGCAAGCCATTGGCTATTCAATGAGCCAGTTGCATGTGACAACCGAGACCAAAATAGGAACAATCATAAGAACATAAGAACTAGGAGCAGGAGTAGGCCATCTGGCCCCTCGAGCCTGCTCCGCCATTCAATGAGATCATGGCTGATCTTTTGTGGACTCAGCTCCACTTTCCGGCCCGAACACCATAACCCTTAATCCCTTTATTCTTCAAAAAACTATCTATCTTTACCTTAAAAACATGTAATGAAGGAGCCTCAACTGCTTCACTGGGCAAGGAATTCCATAGATTCACAACCCTTTGGGAGAAGAAGTTCCTCCTAAACTCAGTCCTAAATCTACTTCCCCTTATTTTGAGGCTATGCCCCCTAGTTCTGCTGTCACCCGCCAGTGGAAACAACCTGCCCGCATCTATCCTATCTATTCCCTTCATAATTTTATATGTTTCTATAAGATCCCCCCTCATCCTTCTAAATTCCAACGAGTACAGTCCCAGTCTACTCAACCTCTCCTCATAATCCAACCCCTTCAGCTCTGGGATTAACCTAGTGAATCTCCTCTGCACACCCTCCAGCGCCAGTACGTCCTTTCTCAAGTAAGGAGACCAAAACTGAACACAATACTCCAGGTGTGGCCGCACTAACATCCTTATACAATTGCAACATAACCTCCCTAGTCTTAAACTCCATCCCTCTAGCAATGAAGGACAAAATTCCATTTGCCTTCTTAATCACCTGTTGCACTTGTAAACCAACCTTCTGTGACTCATGCACTGGCACACCCAAGTCTCTCTGAACAGCGGCATGCTTTAATATTTTATCGTTTAAATAATAATCCCGTTTGCTGTTATTCCTACCAAAATGGATAACCTCACATTTGTCAACATTGTATTCCATCTGCCAGACCCGAGCCCATTCACTTAACCTATCCAAATCCCTCTGCAGACTTCCAGTATCCTCTGCACTTTTCGCTTTACCACTCATCTTAGTGTCATCTGCAAACTTGGACACATTGCCCTTGGTCCCCAACTCCAAATCATCAATATAAATTGTGAACAATTGTGGGCCCAACACGGATCCCTGAGGGACACCACTAGCTACTGATTGCCAACCAGAGAAACACCCATTTATCCCAACTCTTTGCTTTCTATTAATTAACCAATCCTCTATCCATGCTACTACTTTACCCTTAATGCCATGCATCTTTATCTTATGCAGCAACCTTTTGTGTGGCACCTTGTCAAAGGCTTTCTGGAAATCCAGATATACCACATCCATCGGCTCCCCGTTATCTCCTGCACTGGTAATGTCCTCAAAAAATTCCACTAAATTAGTTAGGCATGACCTGCCTTTAACGAACCCATGCTGCGTCTGCCCAATGGGACAATTTCTATCCAGATGCCTCGCAATTTCTTCCTTGATGATAGATTCGAGCATCTTCCCTATTACCGAAGTTAAACTCACTGGCCTATAATTTCCTGCTTTCTGCCTACCTCCTTTTTTAAACAGTGGCGTCACGTTTGCTAATTTCCAATCCACCGGGACCACCCCAGAGTCTAGTGAATTTCGGTAAATTATCACTAGTGCATCTGCAATTTACCTAGCCATCTCTTTTAGCACTCTGGGATGCATTCCATCAGGGCCAGGAGACTTGTCTACCTTTAGCCCCATTAGCTTGCCCATCACTCCCTCCTTAGTGATAACAATTCTCTCAAGGTCCTCACCTGTCATAGCCTCATTTCTATCAGTCGCTGGCATGTTATTTGTGTCTTCCACTGTGAAGACCGACCCAAAAAACCTGTTTCAGTTCCTCAGCCATTTCCACATTTCCCATTATTAAAACTCCCTTCTCATCGTCTAAAGGACCAATATTTACCTTAGCCACTCTTTTTTGTCTTATATATTTGTAAAAACTTTTACTGTCTGTTTTTATATTCTGAGCAAGTTTACTCTCATACTCTATCTTACTCTTCTTTATAGCTTTTTTAGTAGCTTTCTGCTGCCCCCTAAAGATTTCCCAGTCCTCTAATCTCCCAGCAGTCTTTGCCACTTTATATGCTTTTTCCTTCAATTTGATACTCTCCCTTATTTCCTTAGATATCCACGGTCAATTTTCCCTCTTTCTTCCGTCCTTCCTTTTTGTTGGTATAAACCTTTGCTGAGCACTGTGAAAAATCGCTTGGAAGGTTCTCCACTGTTCCTCAACTGTTCCACCATAAAGTCTTAGCTCCCAGTCTACCTTAGCTAGTTCTTCTCTCATCCCCTTGTAATCTCCTTTGTTTAAACACAAAACACTAGTATTTGATTTTACTTTCTCACCCTCCATCTGTATTTTAAATTCCACCATATTGTGATCGCTCCTTCCGAGAGGATCCCTAACTATGAGATCATGAATCAATCCTGTCTCATTACACAGGACAAGATCTAGGACCGCTTGTTCCGTCGTAGGTTCCATTACATACTGTTCTAGGAAACTATCGCGGATACATTCTATAAACTCCTCCTCACGGTTGCCTTGACCGACCTGGTTAAACCAATCGACATGTAGATTAAAATCCCCCATGATAACTGCTGTACCATTTCTACATGCATCAGTTATTTCTTTGTTTATTGCCTGCCCCACCATCTCGTTACTATTTGGTGGCCGATAGACTACTCCTATCAGTGACTTTTTCACCTTACTATTCCTGATTTCCACACAAATGGATTCAACCTTCTCCTCCATAGCACCGATGTCATCCCTTACTATTGCCCGGATGTCATCCTTAAATAACAGAGCAACACCACCTCCCTTACCATCCACTCTGTCCTTCCGAATAGTTTGATACCCTCGGATATTTAACTCCCAGTCGTGACCATCCTTTAACCATGTTTCAGTAATGGCCACTAAATCATAGTCATTTACGATGATTTGTGCCACCAACTCATTTACTTTATTCCGAATACTACGAGCATTCAGGTAAAGTACACTTATGTTGGTTTTTTTTACCTCTGTTTTGAATCTTAACATCTCCAGTTTTATTCCTTTTGTTATTACTGGGCCTATTCACTGTGCTCCCCTCAGTCACTGTACCTTGTACTGTCGCCCTTATGGATTTCTGACTATGTCTTCTCTGCCTTGCACTTTTCCCCTTACTTCCTTTTGTTTCTGTCCCTGTTTTACTACCTTCCAACTTCCAGCATTGGTTCCCATCCCCCTGCCACATTAGTTTAAACCCTCCCCAACAGCTCTAGAAAACACCCCCCCTAGGACATCGGTTCCAGTCCTGCCCAAGTGCAGACCGTCCGGTTTGTACTGGTCCCACCTCCCCCAGAACCGGTCCCAATGCCCCAGGAATTTGAATCCCTCCCTCTTGCACCATCTCTCGAGCCACACATTCATCCTATCTATCCTGACATTCCTACTCTGACTAGCTCGTGGCACTGGTAGCAATCTTGAGATTACTACCTTTGAGGTCCTACTTTTTAGTTTAACTCCTAACTCCCTGAATTCCGCTTGTAGGACCTCATCCCGTTTTTTACCTATATCGTTGGTGCCTATGTGCACCACGACAGCTGGCTGTTCACCCTCCCCCCCCAGAATGTCCTGCAGCCGCTCCGAGACATCCTTGACCCTTGCACCAGGGAGGCAACATACCATCCTGGAGTCTCGATTGCGTCCACAGAACCGCCTGTCTATTCCCCTTACGAGTCCCCTATCACTATAGCCCTGCCATTTTTCTTCCTGCCCTGCTGTGCAGCAGAGCCAGCCATGGTGCCATGAACCTGGCTGCTGCTGCCTTCCCCTGGTGAGCCATCTCCCTCAACAGTATCCAAAGCGGTATATCTGTTTTGCAGGGAGATGACCGCAGGGGACACCTGCACTGCCTTCCTACTCTTGCTCTTTCTTTTGGTCACCCATTTTCTATCTCCCTCAGTAACCTTCACCTGCGGTGTGACCAACTCGCTAAACGTGCTATCCACGACCTCCTCAGCATCTCGGATGCTCCAAAGTGAGTCCATCCGCAGCTCCAGAGCCGTCAAGCGGTCTAACAAGAGCTGCAACTGAACACACTTCTTGCACGTGAAGGAGCCAGGGACAGTGGACGTGTCCCTGAGCTCCCACATCGCACACGAGGAGCATGACACGGGTCTGGGATCTCCTGCCATGTCTTAAACCCTTGGTAAACTTAAACAACTAGAATTTCAAAATAAAAATAAATAAATTAGACAATGAAAAGAAAAAGAGAGACTACTTACCAGTCACTTACCAGGGTTAAAAAGCACCTCCTCACACTCTGCACCGAATGACCTCACTGCACCAAATTACCAAGTTTAAATCTCCCACTCTGTACGAGTCTCACTCCGGATGTGTCTCCTGGAAAAGTGCTCGCTTACTGTGTGCGCTCTCTGTCTGTCTTTTATACAGACCTCAGCTAACCGATGACTCAAAAAAAACCTTAACTTCAAAGAGAATAATACAATGTGCCCCTAAACAGGCCTCAACAGGCCTCAGGTGATTGACAGATAACTGCCTCTCAGCAATTAGGGTGGGGGCAGCTTCAACCAATCAGACACTAAGCTCCACACTGTACTTTTAACTGAAAAACAGCAGAATTAGATTTTCCACTTACCTTTGCTGATTTACCTCACTGCACCAAATTACCAAGTTTAAATCTCCCACTCTGTACGAGTCTCACTCCGGATGTGTCTCCTGGAAAAGTGCTCGGGCCTTATTCTTGGCATGTAAACCTGGAAGATAAAAACTATCAGATTATTTGTTCTTCAGGTCGGTTAAAACCCTCATTGCAATCTCACTCAATGCCATACTCCCCAGAGCTGTGAGGGGAAGGAATTTGGAGGTGGTTTTGCTTCTCCTCTTTTGACTCTGAAACCGATTATAACACTTTCATTGCCTCCAGCTCCATCTGAGCCAGCACAATCTGGAACTGTTGGTGATCTGTCCAACAATGCGTTAATGAATAGAGCCATTAGTTACTGGAATTAGGCGGTGTCCTCTGAGAAGAGATTGAGGAGGCTAGACATATATTCCCTGCAGATTAGAATAATCTAACAGAGCCAAACAAATTTTTTATGGTGGTTGAAAGGGTGGGTGCTGAGTAAAATGTTTCCCATGGCTGGTCACAGTTTCAGAATAAGGGGTTGGCCATATAGAATTCAGGAGACATTTCTTCACTTAGAGGGCAAAATTCTCCAACCCCACGCAGGGTCGGAGAATCGGCCGGCGGCGCCGATATTGCCGCTCCCGCCATGTTAAAGATTCACCCACCCACCATAAAACGGCGTTCTTCAAATCCCGCCGGCCGCCTCGGAAAACGGCTGGCGCCGGCGGGATGCCATTGTTTTTTTAAGGTTTTTTATTCACCGGCCCGGATGGGCCGAAGTCCCGCCGACGTGGCCACGGGTCACGTCGGCGAAAATCAAAGTAGGTTTATAACGGCATCAACCATTGATGATGGTTGACGCCGTTCAGTTACCTACATCGAGTGCGGGGGGGGGGGGGGGGGGGGAGGGGGGTGGGGGGGTAGGGGGTGGAGGGGGGTGGGGGGGGTAGGTGTGGGGGTAGAGGTGGGGGGGTGGGGGTAGAGGTGGTTGGGGTAGGGGTAGGGGGTAGGGGTAGGGGTGGGGGGGGTGGGGGGTAGGGGTGGGGGTAGAGGTAGGGGGGTGGGGGTAGGGGTGGGGGTAGAGGTAGGGGGGGTGGGGGTGGGGGTAGGGGGTAGGGGTAGAGGTAGGGGTGGGGGGCGTGGGGGTAGCGGTGGGGGTAGAGGTAGGGGATGGGGGTAGGGGTTGGGGTAGGGGGGTAGGGGGGTCGGGGTAGGGGTAGGGGGGTCGGGGTAGGGGTTAGAGGTAGGGGGGTAGGGGTAGGGGGGCAGCGGCGTGCCAGAAGGGGGGGCGACGGTTGCGTTGGCCCCGGGCATCCATTGGATGGGGGCATCAGCAGATCTTCCTCAAGGCTCCCCTTCCTCTCAGCTGCTTTCTTTGTTTGAGAGAGAGAGAGAGAGAGGGAGATTGTGGGGACAGACAGAGAGAGAGAGACAGAGAGAGGGAGTCCCGTCCGTCCTCTGGCTGAGAGCAGGGCTTTGGTGAGTATATTGCAATCTGCCGAAACCCAGGAATATTGCCTGGTTAGAATGCAGAGGGAAACGCTGGGATCCCGGGGTGGGAGATGTGTCTGGATTTGTCTATTTCTGCTTCAGCCTCTGCGATTTCAGGTCAGTTTCACAACAACAGGAAAAACGCGCGGAGAGAGAGAGGGAAAAACTTTTGGCAAAGTTTCTGGGTTCTGCCTTTATAATTCACAGTGCAGAAAGGGTTCTGCGCTGTGAATTATCAAGGCAGAACCCAGAAACTTTGCCAAAAGTTTTTCCCTCTCTACTCCGCCGCTGCCCCCTACCCCCTACCCCCCTACCCCCTCTACCAGTCTACCCCTACCCCCGACCCCCCCCTCCCTACTACCCTACCCCTACCCCTACCCCTACCCCCCCCCTACCCTCTACCCCTCACCCCTACCCCTACCCCTACCCCCCTACCATCTACCCGAAGCCCACCCCCACCCCCCCCACCCCTACCCTACCCCCCTACCCCTACCCACCACCCCCCCACCTCTACCCACCACCCCTACCACCCCCACCCCCACCCCTACCCCCCTTCCCCCCACCCCCCTCCCCCCTCTCCCCCCTCTCCCTCCCTCCCCCCCACCCCTACCCCCCTCCAACGCCGGAGGCGTTGATGATGTCGCCCCGACGTCAACCAACACGCCACTTCCGCAGCGGGTGAAACTGACGCGTACAGCGTCACTCCACTGCTGGCCCTTTCGGGACGGGAGATTTAGGGCTTATAAGCGGGCCCCGACGCCGGAGTCACCAGCGCCGTTTTTGCCCGCCGGTCAAGGGCGTCACGAAGGTCTTCGGTGAATTTCGCCCAGAGGCTTTCAAACCTTTGGAATTCTTAACTCCAGAAAGCTCTGAATGCTCAGCTGTTGAGTGTATTCAAGACAGAGATCGAGCAATAGGCTTTGGAGGACCGAGGGAATTGAGGGATAGGGCGATGTGGGAAGGTGGAGCTGAGGTAGAAGTACAGTTACAATTATTGAATGGCAGGTTCAAAGAGAAAAGTTGTTTACTCCAACCCCTTATCCTTCTGTCCATTATGAGACCAAATACATCAGACACATATTTCTCTTGAAACCAACAATATCCACATGAACAACTTACAGTCGTCAGTGTGGCAAATGTCCAAAGGTGCTTCACAGAATTGGAGGTGGATCAGCAGCCAGAGGTGAAGAATGTAGAGACGGGGAAGAGGCCAGAGTCAGGTAAGTGGGCGGTTTGAGCTGACAGAGGCTGCAGAAATGGGTTGGGTGAGACTGTGCAGGGATTTTTAAGAACTTTAAATCAAATGTGTTGAGGTCGGAGAGTAGGTGGAGGTCAACAGGGGCACAGGTGAATGAGACTTGCTGTGTAACGGGATGTGGGCAGCAAAGCTTTAGATGAGTGGGGAATTAGATTTTGCATATTCAGATAATGGATCATTAAATGAATGACTGACTTGCATACTCCGCTGTTTTGCACTGCCTCTATTTCATCTCCTGTGCAAGTGCTTTGTTTATCTTCTCCCCTTGACTATTAATCCCATTGTAAATGCAATTTTTAACTTAATCATATATTCAGGCATGAAGTTACATTTAATAAACAAAAATGGTAGTGCAGGGGCCTGTTAACTTAATATGAGATGATGGGTTACACTATTTATCTCTATAGTAATATTGTGCCTGACAGTGTGATTTTTCTTGCAAAGAAGGCTTTAAGACTGAGGAGAACGTTTTGTGCAATAATTGTGTAGCAACATTTTAAATTTACAAAGCTGTAGTCAACAAGGTCAATAGAATCCTGGGGATTTTTTTTTTAGTCAGAATTTGATATTTTAACCTAGTCACTGAGGAGTGTGGAACAATTCCAGTCCCTCAATCCACAATTCACAATCCCTCAATCCCAGGAGACTAAGAAAGTTGACTATGGACATTGCAAATGCACGAGTGATGATTTACCAAAATTCACTAGACTCTGGGGTGGTCCCGGCAGATTGGAAATGAGAAAATGTGGCACCACTGTTTAAAAAAGGAGGTAGGCAGAAAGCGGGTAATTATAGACCAGTTAGCTTAACTTCGGTAGTAGAGAAGATGCTGGAATCTATTATCAAGGAAGAAATAGTGAGCTATCTGGATGGAAATTGTTCCATCGGACAGACGCAGCATTGGTTCATAAACGGCAGGTCGTGCCTAACTAATTTAATGGAATTTTTTGAGGACATTATCAGTGCAGTAGACAATGGGGAGCCAATGGATGTGGTATATCTGGATTTACAGAAAGCTTTTGACAAGGTGCCACACAAAAGGTTGCTGCATAAGATAAAGATGCATGGAATTAAGGGTAAAGTAGTAGCATGGATAGAGGATTGGTTAATTAATAGAAAGTAAAGAGTGGGGATTAATGGGTGTTTCTCTGGTTAGCAATCAGTAACTAGTGGTGTCCCTCAGGGATCAGTGTTGGGCCCACAATTGTTCACAATTTACATAGATGATTTGGAGTTGGGAACCAAGTGCAATGTGTCCAAGTTTGCAGACAACACTAAGATGAGTGGTAAAGCAAAAAGTGCAGAGGGTACTGGAACTCTGCAGAGGGATTTGGATGGTTTAAGTGAATGGGCTAGGGTCTGGCAGATGGAATACAATGTTGACAAATGTGAGGTTATCCATTTTGGTAGAAATAACAGCTAAAGGGATTATTATTTAAATGATAAAATATTAAAACATGCTGCTGTGCAGAGGGACCTGGGTGTCCTAGTGCATGAGTCGCAAAAAGTTGGTTTACAGGTGCAACAGGTGATTAAGAAGGCAAATGGAATTTTGTCCTTCATTGCTAGAGGGATGGAGTTTAAGACTAGGGAGGTTATGTTGCAATTGTATAAGGTGTTAGTGAGGCCACACCTGGAGTATTGTGTTCAGTTTTGGTTTCCTTACTTGAGAAAGGACGTACTGGCGCTGGAGGGTGTGCAGAGGAGATTCACTAGGTTAATCCCAGAGTTGAGGGGGTTGGATTACGAGGAGAGGTTGAGTAGACTGGGACTGTACTTGTTGGAATTTAGAAAGATCCCCCCATCTTATAGAAACATATAAAATTATGAAGGGAATAGATAGGATAGATGCGGGCAGGTTGTTTCCACTGGCGGGTGAATGCAGAACTAGGGGGCATAGCCTCAAAATAAGGGGAAGTTGATTTAGGACTGAGTTTAGGAGGAACCTCTTCGCCCAAAGGGTTGTGAATCTATGGAATTCTCTGCCCAAGGAAGGTGTTGAGGCTCTTTCATTAAATGTTTTCAGGATAAAGATAGATAGTTTTTTGAAGAATAAAGGATTATGGTGTTTGGGCGGGAAAGTGGAGTTGAGTCCACAAAAGATCAGCCATGATCTCATTGAATGGCGGAGCAGGCTCGAGGGGCCAGATGGCCTACTCCTGCTCCTAGTTCTTATGTTCTTATGTCTTTATAAGGCCACAAAGTAGTCCATTCTGAGTATTTCAAAGAAACTTTGTTTATTTACAATAACGATTATATACATCCCAACTTGACCTGCCTTGCCGGTGTCTGACTGGCTTTATGTACCCCACAACTATACATCATTTAGAGTTCCCCCATCCCCTTAATGGGGGAGCTCATATTCTACAAGGGGAAGTTAATTGTTCTGACCTCATAAGATGCTTGTGGGTTATAACAATACCTTTTAAAGCAGCTAAGAAGGCCTCTGCTATGACGTACAGCACTTGGTCAAAGCCCGGTGACGTACCGAATATCAGTCCAGGTTGAAGCTGTGGGTTTTAAGCTCTGGCAGCTCATTTCCCATTGGACGAGCGCCCACCCGCTTAACAGTGGAATTTGTATTTCATGAAGCCCTCAGAGGTCTGCTGATGATTCCCCGTGTCCTACATGGCCACCATAACATCCCTCGCCACCAAGTCCATTTCTCCCCTAGTGCTCCCACCGAAAGGAAATCCCTTTCTGATCAGTCTGAGTCATTCCAGGTGGAGCTGGATCTGGAAGTATGAACAGAATGGGAGGTCTTCGTTTCCAGAGAATCAAGGAGTTACCAATGCAGATTCCTCTTTGGTGTCTGCTTCAGTCGGGGCACCAGCTTTCTCTGCTTCCATCTTGGAGTCCATATCCTCGTCATCAGGGGGAATGGATGCAGGGTTGCCTCATGGCGACAACTCCATGACAGTAACAGGGCTTGTTCGGAGACCACTCCATTCTCCTTGGATGTTCCAGGTGTCTCCTTACGACCTTACCCCGGACACTCACTTTGGACAATGCTAGTCCCGTTTTCTCCATTATGACCCCACGGACCCAGCTGGAGACATCTGAAGTTTCTCAAGTAAATCAGATCGCTTGTCTTGAATGTTCTTTTGCTCCTTGCAAAGTCATCATTTATTTTTTGGCTCTCTTGTTGGGACTCCACTCCCGCCCGGCATGGGAATAGTAAACTTAGTTGTGTATGAAGCCGCCGTCTCATTAACAGTTCTGCTGGGGAGATTCTTGTTGTTGTGTGAGGGCTGGGCCTGAAGAAGAATAAAAGTTGTGCCAATTTGGTCTCTCTAGATGCTGCAAGCTGTTTCTTTATGCCGGTTTTAAAGTCTGCACCAACTATTCCGCCAGCTCATTTGACGACTGGTGATAAGGTGCTGTTCTGATGTATCTGATGCCATTGGATTACATGAAGCCTTGGAACTCACTACTGGTAGTCTATGCATGCAAACACTCTGCTGCAATTCCTTGATTGTAGAGTGGGAGGTCTGTGCATCCACCAGAATCAAGAACATAAACCTATAAAATGTCCGGCAAAGTCCACATGCACTTGCACCCATGGTCTGGCAACTCCAACCGATGTACAGAGGCTGAAGGAAGGAGATTTTGATTCTCCTGGCAAATATCAGACTATCTCACCAAGTCTGTGGTGTCTGAGTTGAGGCCGGGCTATCAGACGTAGCTCCTGGAGAGCAGGTTCGTTTTCGATACGCAGGGGTGGTCATTCTGTAGTTCTATTAGCATCGGGTGCCGCCCTGAGCGAGGCACAACTACTCGGGATGCCCAAACAATACTGTCCTCAACACGGAGTTCATCTTTCTTGGGCAGATCAGGCTTCATTTCCTCTCAGGTTGTCCGCGGACTTCACTTTCCAGGATCATGTTTTCAATTTTAACAGTGTTAGATCTTTTAGGGTCCAGGCCTTAATTTGTCTTGCGGACACTGGCAAAGTCTCGAAGAAATTTATGGTCATTTTGACCTCTTCCACTGCTGGTAAAGGAGCCGAGCTTGTGGGCAGCAGGAGGCGATTCAAGGCATCAGTGTTAGCTATCTATATTGCCAGGGAGTGCTTTAAAAGATATTCATAAGCTGCAAGTAACAGGAGCCAACAGTTTTATCCGACTGGAGACAAATAGGGGGGATTGCCTTATTCTCTTTAAAATTGCCAATAAGGACTTGTGGTCGGTTCCTATTATGAAACACCCACCGTAAATGTATTGGTGAAATTCCTTTACACAAAATACAACCACCTAGCCCTCCTTCTCAAGTTGGGAATATCTCCGCTCGGTATCTGAAAGGATACTCGATGCATGGATGATGGGCCTTTCCATTCTATCTTTCCCGCAGTGTGAAAGTACCGCCCTAAGCCCATAAGGGGAAGCATCGAGTGACTTCCTTCTTGGAGGTCAAAATGACCCAATAAGTTGGATGACAGCAATTGTTCATAGAATCCCTGCAATGCAGAAAGAGGTCATTTGGCCCATTGAGTCTGCATCTCTGAAAGAGCACCCTACCTAGACCCACTCCCCTGCAACCCCACCTAACCTCCACATCTTTGGACACTAAGTAGCAATTCATCATGACCAATCTATCTAACCTGCACATCTTTGGACTGTGGGAGGAAACCAGAGCACCCGAAGGAAACCCTTGCAGACACAGGGAGAAAGTGCAAACTTCACGCAGACAGTGCTAACCGTGCCATCACCATTGTTTAATTTTGTTGAAGGCCTCCACCTTTGGCGCTTCCCAGGACAATTTTTGCGACATCCGCAGCAGTGTATACAAAGGGCTATCAAGGAGGCCAAATTTTGGATCAATTTTCCATATTAATTTACTAATCCGAGGAAAGATTGTAACTCCACGGTGGTTCTTGGAGTTAGTGCTTCCTTGATCGCCTTCACCTTATTCTCTACTGGGTGTAGGTCTGTTTTCTCTTCCCAATACCTCAAGTAAGTCACGTTGTTCACTTGAAAAGCACACTTTCCCTCTTTAGGTGTACCTGAGCTCTTGATAATCTCCACAAGACCTCATCTAGGTTTGCCAGGTGCTCTTGTTCCACGGCCCCTGACCAGGACGTCATCCAAATACTTTAGCTATCCCTTGGAGTAAGTTCTCCATGCTCCATTGGAATATTACACACTCTGACAAGACCCTGAAGGGAAAACAAATATAATCAGACAGGCCATTGTGCATGTTGATCAAAACAGACTTGCGGGTGGGCTCATCTGATTCAACTTTAAGATAGGTGTGGTTTTTCTCTCAGCAGAAAACACTTTACTGCCTTTGATGGGGTCAAGAGTTGTCAATCATAGCGAGATGTTTATACAAATTGAGGTTAGTTTCATTGCAGGCCACATGAGATCCATTCAAGCATGAAGGGAAATTAAATTAAATAATCCAGTCAGCTGGATAACTGGAAGCTGTCAGCCTAGTACAAGCAATATCTCATTGATGTGAATAAAAGTGTTGCAGATCAAAGATCTGAGGAGATTTTAAACTCTGGAGATGTGGTTTTCACTTTTTACGAATTTATTGGTGCTGCTTTCTCTGCCTGAGGCAGCAGGTGTAGGGCACAGGTGAGTTTTAAAGCAGTGATTTTTTTTTCACTGTCTCTGTCTGGCCTGCTCTCTGGCTCCAGGCAGGGGTCTCTGTAATTGGGGGGGGGGGAGAGTCTAAGTTATGGGGGTTCTCTGCTTGTGGGTTCTGTTATGGGGGTCTCTGGGGAGGGGCTCTGTAATGGGGGTCTCTGGTGGGGGTCTCTGTTATTGGGGGTCTCTGGTGGGGGTCGTTGGGGGAAATCGGGTCACCCTCATACTGTAGTGGGGAGCCCCAGCAAATCCCATGTTCCGGGGCAGGGAGCCGAATTAATTTGCAGGAGGGGAGGGGTCAGCTGCCTGACCTCGCTATCGGGCCGCCCACTCCAAATGGTGGCCTGATAGCGGGATTCACAAGGAAATCCCTTGCAATCCTTGCTGCGCTGAAATTTGCATGGCAAGGGATAGTGAGTCATATCCTAGCGTGAGCACAAATCAGTGGCGATTAATCTCTGGCAGGGGAACATACTCTCCCAAATGAAAAATCCAGTCCTGTAGATTTAAAATAATGAGCAAAAGAAATAGAGGAGAAATGAGAAGAAATTTTTTTCATAGAATGTTCAAATTTGGAACACAGAGTGATGGTATCTGATTCCATAGGAATCTTCAAAAGACAATTTAACATATATTGAAAGAGGATTAATTTACAGGATTATGGCAAAAAAGCTGTGATGAGAGACTAAATTCACTCTTTCAAAGATCTGGTTCTGGCACATGCACAACTAATTAATTACTGTGGTGAATGCGATTCACACCGGATTATAATCTGTATATACATGTGTCTATATTGTAAGTGCAGTTGCACTACCTGTCCTCCAGGGGGAGTAGCTCTGGGAATGCTCGAGTTGTACGGGGCTTCTCCCTTGGCTCTGCCCAGGACTCCTTCCCCGGAAGCTGCTGTATAAAGATCAGTGCCACATGGTCAGCCGGCCAGTTCACCGAAAGTTCAATGGCTAATAGGCTGGCTCTGTTGTGAGTATATTAAAACCGCTATTCTAATCCTACAAGCACGTGTCCGTAGAATTGTTGGTTCCAACAATTACTTCCTTCTCAGCTGTAAGTATTTTAATTCAAGAATTCTTCCCACAGAATCTGGCATATCCACTTGAAAGACTCGCTGAAGTAAGTTATCCAAAAGACCTCTGACAGTGTTGGACTTCCTCCCTCAGCATTGCACTAAACCCAAATGAAGTGCATCAACTCTGGGGACTGAAGCTTCAACTCACTCCCTCCCACCACTGAGCCAGCTCCAAGACCCTTTCCCAATCTAACTCCACTCAGGTTCTGTAAGCCATGAGCAACTTTGCTCACAGGAAGCGTTTCCTATTTGGGGGTGTCTGGTCCCCGGCACCACGCAGCAGGCCCAATCTTTCATGAATTGACTGGTTTGAGAAAAATAAACTGAAGTTGATGTCTCTTGTGCTGAAGTGCGTCAATGTTCATAAGATGGACAGGGGAAACCAAAGGAGTGGGAGATGAAAATATTCTGAAGTTAATATTAGGAAGAAAACACAATTGCAATGCACAGGTAACTAAGGTAAGGGGAAAGAATTAAAATCAAGAATAGGTTAGGAGAAAATGGCGAGCAAAATAGTTCAAACTGTTGTTTCCATCTATTTAAAATTGCTTTTTAAGAATTTGTTTTAACACAGAATAATATTGTGCTAATAAAGTCATTCCTGACATTCATGTAACTTCTGTACTTTAATGTTGGTGTTTGCTTCAATCTGCACTGGAATGATCTCCATAATATGACAGAGAACATAAGAACATAAGAACTAGGAGCAGGAGTAGGCCATTTGGCCCCTTGAGCCTGTTCCGCCATTCAATCAGATCATGGCTGATCTTTTCTGGACTCAGCTCCACTTTGCCGCCCGAACACCATAACCCTTTATTCCTTTATTCTTCAAAAAACTATCTATCTTTATCTTGAAAATATTTAATGAATGAGCCTCAACAGCTTCACTGGGCAGGGAATTCCGTAGATTCACAACCCTTTGGGTGAAGAGGTTCCTCTTAAACTCAATCCTAAATCTACTTCTCCTTATTTTGAGGCTATTCCCCCTAGTTCTGCTTTCACCCGCCAGTGGAAACAACCTGCCCGCATCTATCCTATCTATTCCCTTCATAATTTTATATGTTTCTGTAAGATCCCACCGCATCCTTCTCAACTCCAAAGAGTACAGTCCCAGTCTACTCAACCTTTCCTCGTAATCCAACCCTCTCAACTCTGGGATTAACCTAGTGAATCTCCTCTGCACACCCTCCAGTGCCAGTACGTCCTTTCTCAGGTAAGGAGACCAAAACTGAACACAATACTCCAGGTGTAGCCTCACTAACACCTTGTACAGTTGCAGAATAACCTCCCTAGTCTTAAACGCCTTCCCTCTAGCAATGAAGGACAAAACTCCATTTGTCTTCTTAATCACCTGTTGCACCTGTAAACTAACTTTTTGCGACTCATGTACTAGCACACCCAGGTCTCTCTGCACAGCAGAGGTATAGTGGTCTAAAAGGTATAGTACTGGAACACTGGCTTTGACAAGGCTATTACACCTAGCATAACTTCCTTGTTTTTGTATCCAATGCTCCTACGAACAAAAGCAAATATATTTTTTCTTTACCGAAGAGCAGCAGAGATCTCCTTGCATCTTGATCGATATTTATCCTTCAAGCAACCTGACTAAAACAGATTATTTGGCCACTATCTCAGCTGGGAGCTTGCTATGTTCGTATTGTCTGTCATGTTATTACAATCGTATCTACCCATTGAAACAGGTTACTTAGGTTGGGGAATGCTTTTGGACATCCCAAGGGGTCCAAAGAACTACATATAATGTGCTTTAGTTCCTCCTCCTTTTCCTTTCCTCTTCTGTTTTTCCCTTTTAGTTACCTATTTTCTCTCTTTGCCTCCTTCTCCCTCTTTTTTTTCTCCCCCCCCCCCTTTTTTCTCTCTTCCCCTTTCTCTCTCTTCCCCTTTTGCGTTACTCTGCTCTTTTCCTCTCTTCCCTGCATTCCGATTTCTCTTCCCCCTCTTCTTTTTCTCTCTCCCTTGCTCTCTATCTCCCTGTTTTTGTCCCTCGCTAGCTCCTAATGATTTTACAACAGCTTGCTCCCATCTGACCATATCTTACTCTCTGCAGTTATGAATTCCTGCATGTGCTTTGCCCAGCATTTTAGAAAGCATTGAAATGGGACTCACCAGATAAATGCCTTTGACTTGTCATCTATCTTGGTAACAGTCTGCTATCCAATTCTGATTTGCTAGTCATCACAGTAAATTGTTAAATAATCAGCTTACAGATCTCATCTTAAAGCTTTCTTTGTGCATCTGTAGCCTGCTGCGGCTGGAATATTTTGCAAATTGCCATCCACACGTGAATTAATCTCTGCTTGAAAGTTTCAATTTGCTTCAGTCTCTGCCGACACTAAAGCATGTGACAAGGTTCCTGCTGATAACTGGCTTGTCACTGCGACATGAGAAATTGCCGATGGGTATTTTACAAGACACCAGCTGACATTTTGTATTCTCGGAATCAATTGGTCCAATGTTCAGGGTCCAGTAGGCACATATAAACGATCTCAAAAGATTTTCCAGTACAGATGGAAGCTCTCAAAGCAATCTCTTCTTTCTTCGTCCCAGTGGTCACCACAGGTCATCAAAGAATGCTTTCCCAATTTATCCTGCACTGTTCATAATTTCACAAATTGTCTTCAGGCGGTTGTAGAAGTTTTATATTACCCTTGGCTTCCTCACTCATTGAATATCAATGTACAGTATTAATCTGATTTACTCCGCCCTTCTTGTCTAATCCAAAGCGATTCTAAACCTTTCTTTAAATATATTTTCCACCTTGACCAATTCCTCTGGCTAACTCGTGAGCAAATGGAAAATGAAGCCATTTATCTCTGCACTCATGGTGTACCTGCACTTTGCTGATTTATATGTTTGCTTTTTGCCCTAGCTATTCCCGGATGAACTCTCTTTTTCTTTCATGTTTTCCATCATCTGCGGGTGACTGTTAATCAAGGGTTACCACCATGTTCGCTGCACTGAATTGATTTAGAATACATCCAACCATGGGATACGAATTGCAGTATTTTACTCGGACATGTTTCTTTACCATTTCCACCTGCTCGCCAGCTCACTGTGCTTCCAAGTCCCCAATCATACTTCTTTCTCTTCATAAATAAAACCTTTATTTATATAACACTTTCCATGACCGCAGGATGTCTCAAAGCATTTTACAGCCAATGTAAAGTCACTGCTGCACTGTAAGAAATGTGTCAGCTAATTTGCAAACAGCAAGCTCCATAAACAGCAATATGATAATGATCACATGATTTGCTTTTTGTGCTCTTGGTTCCAATTCCAATTCTCTTCCCACACCTAGTGGTGCACTGAGGCAGACTTTCATCTGTTTCAATAGCTAGTGATTCCTAGAACAGGTCGCTAGTCTATTGCCGCTCCACACCAAGGATGGCTGACCAGGGATCTCTCCCACTCTTACCACCAGCCATTGGCATGTTTGGAAGGATTTTTACAGGTTGACACTCAACCTGTTTGGCCGCATTATGAATGCACCTTCCTTGGCCATCAAGCCCTGAGGTGGCAACCCAGAGCTTCTGGCTCAGAGGCAGGAACACTACCCATTGCGCCACAAGCCCTCCTTAGGTGTGCTGCTGGTTGAGGGATAAATATTAGCTAGACCAATGGGAATAAACCCCCTGCTCTTCCTCAAAATAGTGTTGTATGTCTTTCATATCTGCCTGAGGGCAGATGAGGCCTCAGTTTGATCCAAAGGGCAGTAGGCAGACATTTCCCCTTCTCCTGTGTCGGATGTCATGGTGTGTGGGAGAGGAAAATATTGTGAGAGCGTGAAAATGGGTGTTGTAAAACCAGTTTGCTATAGTGCGGTCAGTTCTCCAATGGTGGGCCCTGTTCCCAACGCACAAAGCCAGGAAAGTCTTAGCACAAATTTAAATGTCACACATACTCCTTATAAGGGGTGCTCGCCATAATCATCCCCCATGCTTAATCAACAGGCCATGTCAACATGCAACCATGCCAGCATCTTTCAAAGCACTACATAAGCATTACACACATGGCAAATGGCACGCTGGACTGAAGGTTTGTTTACCCACCTCGCAAAGTGCTCCTGGCACAGAGGAATCTTTGTCAGGCTCAGTTGCCAACAATACTTAATTCTCAAGCGGGTGGGGTTGGCAGGAATATGTGTTGGGGGTCAAGCAACGGTAAGGCGAGTTGGCTGCAGAGTGAGGCCCTGACTCAGGCATGGGACATTTAGGTTAGGCAAAACAAGTGGCTGCAGGCTGAGGGGTGCACTATGGGTGGGGGGAGGAGGGAGTTCACACATGATACGTGACTGGGGTGCTTTATAAGGAGGAGGTTGGGAGGGCTTTTAGCTCCACTGTGCCAGATGTCTCAAGAAGGGGAGCATTGTGATTACAATTGGGTTCAAGCTATCAATGTAAGGATTGAGAGGTCACAGAGGGAAAGAAACCTCAACATCCTGCGCCACCAGGACTTTGGAGGAATTTCCACAGTTGCATGGGCAGGTGCCAAGCAGGTTTGGTGCTGAGACCTCAGCACCACCATCTTGCAATATGAAGCGATTAGGCAGCAAAGAATCTGAATGAGGACAAACTGAGCTGCTGAGTTCTCTGAGCTCTTCTTAGGTCATTGGCATATTGCACTGTGGGGCCGGGTAAAGGGCCAGCCTACAGATAGGAATACTCTCAGATGAGGAGAGCTGCACAGTTTATTTGACTCCTTTATTCACAATGCAGTACATCAGGATAGGTACCAATGAAGTGCTCTCATGCGAGATTAGTGCTGATAAGTGGCATAAATCGCCCACATTGTATTAACCCCCTGGTCACAGCCTCGACGTTCCCCAGAGCAAGAAGGGAGTCAGGAGAAACAGGGCGACTTGAGCTGCCTCAAATGGTGGTCACAATAATTCTGCTCGTAGTTACACCCATGAGATATATCAGCCCCTCCCCCAGCTTACAAGGATGACGTAGAAAAGCACCTGCGCATGGCCCGGCCCGATTTCTGGGTGGATTATTTTTGTTCACTATTGCCGTTTCTGGCCGGAAGACTGCATACACCCTCATTTCTTCCCATTTTAAAAGCGGAATGACTGCCACTCTCAATAAAAATACAGGTAGTGGCCGTTGGGCACTTTTCCGGTGATCGGGAACAGTGCAGGAACACTGCGGTAACAGTGGGCTGCCTTGGTCTGCTTTCAAAACCAGCGATTTAGCCCAGTGTGCTAAACAGCCCCGCAAATTTTCCACCACTATTGAAAATTGAAATGAGTCTTTCCAAGTCACTTAATGCCAAACAAAGGGAAAGGCAAATGAAGGGAGTGCTAAATAAGCAAAATAAGGCCAGCTGTGGCTCAATGGACAGCAAGAACAACAGAGTCAGAATGTTGTGGATCGAAACCTCACTCCAGGATCTGAGCACAAAGATCTCGGCTGATACTCCAGCACAGTGCTGAGGGAGTGCTGCTCTGTTGGAAATATTGGGTCTGCACCAAACTGCACACTAAGTGCTGTGACGGGTGTGAAAAGCAGTGAGATTCTTGCCGGACGTGATGGCGGGTTTTCACACCTGTTGCAGAGCTCATTAAATATTCATCTATGGGAAACACACCGAAATGCTGGCGGGAGGCCTCCAATTCGCCTGCCATGCCGTGATATCACTGCCGCCTCGCTCCGGGTGCTATATTTAAACGGCAATCGCACACACCACGACTGATGCACAGCGAGCAGATGACCACCAAACCAAAGAAAACCACTGCCCTCAAGCTCAACGACACCTCCCTGGATGGAGCTCTTGCTGGACACGGTTACGATCTGCCACAATGTCCTCTATCCCCACTCCGCCTGCAGGCCCACCAACCTCACCACTCTGATTTGAGGTGGTCAGAGCTAACTTACCACACAAAAGGTCCCCCACCCAGTGCAGAAAGAAGATGAATGATCTCACCCATTTCGCTAGGGTAAGTCCATCATTTCATTACTCTTACCTCACAGATACAGCAGCCCATCACACATTCACATTAATTCACTGCCACCTCTGGGGAAATCATCGTTCACTCGTAAACTAACTTTCACCTCTCCGTCATGTAATGATACGTATATTACAAGTGTAGTAAAGGGATAACAAGAGAGATTACATGTAACTCAACACTAGATGGTGTGACTAAGTGATCATAGAAAAGGCTACCAGAGGAATTCTCCAGAATCGGCGCGATGGCCTGATGCCAGAGTCAAAAACGGCACAAACCACTCCGGCGTCGGGCCGACCGGAAGTGGCGGAATCCTCTGCATTTCCAGGGGCTGGGTGGACGCTGGAGAGGTTGGTGCCGTGCCAGCCAGCGCCGAAGGGACTGCGTAAGTCCACGCATGCGCCAAAGGGCCGGTGTGATCCCGGGTATTCTGGCGCGTGCGCAGGGGGGTGTCTTCTCCGCGCCGGCCATAGTGGAGCCCTCCAGGGGCCGGCATGGAAGTAAGGAGTGCCCCCCATGGCACAAGCTCGCTCACAGATCGGTGGGCCCCGATCGTGGGCCAGGCCACCGTGGGGGGCCCCCCCGGGGTCGGATCCCCCCGCGTCCCCCCCGAGGACCGGCCCAGCCGACTTACCTGCCAGGTCCCGCCGCGTGAGACCATGTTGAATCCACGCCGGTGGGATTGGCCAAAAACCGACGGCCGCTCGGCCCATCGGGGCCCGGAGAATTACCGGGGGGGGGGGGGGGGGGGGGGGGGGGGGGGATGCATTGCCAATAACCCCCGACCAACATGGAGTGAACCCCGCCCGAAAACCGGCGCCAAAAAATACAGCAACCGGCGTCCGGGCGGCGGGACAGGATTCAGGCTGCCCCACCGGGGATTCTCCGATCTGGCGGGGTGGTCGGAGATTCCCGCCCTACATCTCTAGGCATGCTGGGGGAAGCTGATGGAGATTTCAATGTAGAAGGACAGTGTGAGGTTGAGTTATAGTGTAGTTTATAAATTAGAGAGATTATTGATTGCTGTATCACAGATTCAGTACTATTATTTTATTACCTGTTACTCAGTAATGTGTGAACTTAATCAAGTGTAAAATAAATTAGTTTTGATTTAAACTTCTTAGTTTTATATTCTTTGTCAACCCTACATATATGGCTATCTTGGAGAGCAAGACAAGAAATATAACACATTAGGTTTACATTCTCTGGAGCGCACGTCCTCATCCGCTCCATGGTTTCACTCACCACATACACATTCCAGGCATCCTTATCTTCTGCCTTGGCGCCCAATCTGTCTTTGCGCAAGACAAGCTTGCATGCAACAACAGGGAGAGGTCCCAGACAGGAGATGGAGTGGCTGACATTCTGGTCCTCACTCCCTTTGAGGAGCATGCCATTTCATTGGCTGGGTTGATGCACGCCGCACTTGTGGTGACGGGAAATGGCTGGCACACACTCAGGTGAGGATTTTGCACCATTTCCTCCCAGACACTGACACTGAGTGCTTTGTCCTCAGTTTGAGTCCTCTATCATGCGCTCATTTTCTCTGCCCTCCTTTGCAGATTCATCTGGAAAGTGCCCGAGGACACCTGTGGGCCAGTCCCTCAGCTCCAGTTGCGAACTCAGAAAGAGTTTATTGAGAAGATGCAATCTGAGTGTAGTGATATCATGGTTGTGGTGTAATTCAGTGGCCGACCAGTAAGAGCCTCATTAGTATATAAGTGAATTTTACAGTAAGGTGACCTCAGATTGACTAGAGAGCTGGGAGAGCGGTTACTTGTACATGCTCATACCGTTATTTATCTGTATTGTATATATTGTATATATTTGACTCACAGTTAATAATAACTCATTTATAGCTTTAGCTACAAGTGTTCTTGTAATATAAATCAGGCTATCCAACAAGAACAGTACACTGAGCCACTGACATTAGAAGTGCTTTAACGTGAGACTGGAGGAGGCATTTGGTTTACAATGAAGTTGATGCATTTGAGCATCAATGCAGAGGAATGTAAAAATGGACAATACAGGCAACCATCAAAGGAGCACAGCTGCTAGATATCTGCCAAGGTGGTCAATGAAAGCATCCAAGAGGCTTTCCCATCTGTGATGGCAAAAGGCCAAAGGGCATCAGTCATTCCAAAAGTACAGGTTACGCATAATCAGTATCCAAGTTCAGACATAGTAGGAATCCATTACAATCCTGTGCTTGCCAAGAGATGTGGTGGATCATATCTGCCACATTCTGTGGGAGGGCCTAACAACCATGGACTGGGAGAACAACCCCCGCCAGTGATACTGAAGGTCACTGCCGCATTCAATTGCCAACGTCGTGTTTCATGGATCCACAGGGGACCTATGTGGCATCTCGCATTCCTCAACACAAAACATAAAGGACGTGACGGAAGCCCTCTATAGTAAGGCTCCTCATTATGTGAAGGTCACACTGAATGAAGCTAGCCAGGTAGTTATATTCCTGTTTTTTGAATCAATCACCTGAATCCCCTAGAGTACAGGGTGCAATCGATTGCAGATATGTTGCGTGGGCGCGATTCTCCGCAAATGCGGAGAGTCGTGAAAGCTGGCTTGAAACTGGCCGTGTTTCACGGCAGCCTCCGCACCCCCTCCCGGGACCCGATTCTCCCCCCCGGTCGGGGCTAGCAGCGGGGCCCCGTGAACCTCGGCATCGCAGGCTTAGCGAACTTCGCTAAGCCCGTGCGCCAAGGGTAATGGCGGCTGACGCGCACAATGACATCAGCCGCGCATGCGCGGATTGGACGGCTCCAACCCGCGCATGCGCGGATGACGTCATCACTCATATGCGTGAAACCCGTGCATGCGCGGGCCGTTATGCCCCTCAGCGGGGCGGCGGAGGAAGAGTGCGCGGGGTTCGGACCTGCTGCCCGCGATCGGTACCCACTGATCGCGGGCCCATGCCACCCTTGGCACGGCCGTGGTGCGGCCGTGCCAATCGGTGCCATGGTTCTCGAGAACGGCACTTTGCGGCCGTTTTCATAAACGGTGAGAGCAGGTGTGTTGGAGTTCGTGAAAACGGCCGTAAAGGCCTGGGAAATTGGCCCATCAGATAGGGGAGAATCGCTGTTCGCCGTAAAAAAACAGCGAGCAGCGATTCGTGTCGTGGGGCGGCCGTGGGGGGGGGGGGGGGGGGGGGGGGAGAATAGCGGGAGGTCGGGAAAAATGTTGGGAAGGCCCTCCCGCTATTCTCCGATCCGTCGTGGGGGGCGGAGAATCCTGAGAGCAACATGGTAGCAGCCCCTGAGTTTCATTAATACCCAGGTGCCTCAGATTTTTGAAGAGGCACAACATTTACAGGGCTGGCTCCTTGGTGATTAAGGGGTATTCGCTCAAACGGTGGCTGATAACACCCATGCATCATCCTCACAGTGCCTCAGAGGAGAGATACAACACAGCAGATAATTCAACAAAATCCATTATAGAGCAGACAACTGGCATCCTAAAGACACATTTCCGATGCTAGGACTACTCAGGTGTGGCTCTGCAGTACTCTCCACAGAAAGTGTCCTGCACAATTGTGTGTGTTGCACGTTGCACTACCTGCTACTGTAAAAGGGAGATCACTTCCCAGAGGGAGACATGGAAGAGGTTAAGAACTCCTCGGACAATGATGAACTGGAAGAACAGGAACCAGAAGATGGTGTTGATGGAGAGCTTCCATGTAAGGGTGTGATTGAAGCCTCAAGGCACAGAAGATGTACCTGTGACACACTCATAGCCACAAGGTTCCAGGGGTAGTAAAGTGCAGGCAAGGGTAGCCAAGTGCCTTTCTCCTGTCCTTTTGTGGGACGCCTGTGATCTGAAAGACCTTCACACCCACTAGCATCGAGAGTAAGGTCAACATTGGATCTTGGACCTCCAACCCTCATGTTTCACCAGGCCCTAATCTTTGGAAAGTTCAGCAGCCAAAGCTGTATGTAGCCAATCTGGCAACTGAAAAGCAGCACACCAGCGCAAAGCCTGTATTGAGGGGATTTGTTGCCTCCTGAATGAGACACATCTTGCTGCCACAGAGATATGCACATGGCTGGAGAGACCATCATGGCTGCAGGTCTTGTGCTTTGGTACAAACAAGGAAGACAGCTATTTGATGATAAGACAACACGAGTGGTAACCCTGCAATGCAATTGAGCATGCATAATCCCATGGTGTATTTTGATAAACGTCACTTCCTAATGCAATTTGCAGTCACTTTCAGTAAACAGGTTGTCACATCTTCCTGACATTTGGCAAGGGCAAGTTACTAAGATGAGTCAGCCAGACATTGCATGAATGTGAGGCTCATAAAGGGGGCCGGTCACGGAGTGGGCACTAGGTCACCCTCATAATAATGCATGGTGTATACAAATGACGAGACCAATGTCATGAACGTCAAATGTATTTACAAAGGTACATGATATATACAGTGAGTGAACACCCATGATCTAAAAGTAATATCAAGTTTTTAAATCTTTCTAATCCTACCTCTTGGTACATCTCCGACATCTGCAGCAAAGCTAAAGGCAGCCTGCTGACTGCTATGCCCTATCGGGTTTGATTACTTTGGCAGGTGCCCTCTGGAGCCTAAGGGCATGGAGGGCCCTGGTCTGCTTTGGGCCACATATAGTGAGGCAGGTTCGCCCGCCTTCGCCTGTGCAGCTGGAAGCAACGGGGTCACTGGCAGAGGGGATTGGGGCCAGCTGAACACTCGTGGTGTCACCTGAGTGGATGTCCAGCTAGCTCAAGTTAGTTACTTGCCCTTGTCAAATGTCAGGAAGATACTCTGCCCCATGGGTGCCTGCGGGTCCCTGCCTGACACCTTGTGGAGAAGAGGCATCTGGAGGGAGGTCGATGTGCCCAGCCCCCCCTCTGACCTAGCCATGGATGGTCCCATGATCAATTCATGGAGGGCTAATCCACTCAGGCTTGCCTCAGGGAGAGGCTGATCTCACCTTTCCCACAGGAGCAATATCTGGTCTCACCACCAACTCAGTGGCATCCCCCTTGAATTTGGAAAGCTCCTGTCTGGGATCTCTCCCTCTTATTGTGGGCGAGCTTGGTCTGCGTGAAGACAAATAAATTGAATGTGATGAGAAACAGAGGTTGGGAAGCATGCAGGCCTGCTGTGTGTGCTGAGCCCTCCTCAGTAAGGGTGGTGTTTGTGGAGGGTGATAGTTGATGAATAGGCTTTCAATGCTGGTATCTCCCCCCACTAATACCATGTGAGATCCCTGAGCTGTGTAATCCTTTCAGTGCATGATTCCATGGTGAGAGTGTGAATTTGGAGCGAGCTGAAGGTTGACTTACCCTGGCGGAGAGGACGAGGTCATTTATCCTCTTTCTGCACAGGGTGCCATTTCTCTGGCAGTTGAATGACTCCCAGGCAGTGCAGTGAAATTGGTGGGTGCCCTGGATCCATCCCTGGAACGAAGGGCCCCCTGGTGCTAGCGGGCACTTAGAATTAAAGACTCCAGGGAGCCATGGCGAAACCCTGGCACACTCTTCCTGTTCCTTGCGGCCACCTCTGAAACTTCCAACCACACGGCTGGTCTGCAGAGAGTAATGTGTGCGTTTGGGTGGCGTCTAAATATGGCAGCAGGAACTTTGACCCCCATGAGGTGATGGCAGGCAGATGAATCAGTGCCCGCCCTGCCATGTGATGCAGTAAGTAGCTCGCCCATGCATAATTAATTAGGGCACGAGCAGATGGTCAGGCAAGAACTGAACGTGCTATTCAACGGGAAACACGGCACTATTTCCACCCATCACCGCAGTTCGTGTCCATAATTGAAAACCCCGTCACTAGAGCCAGGAATGGTGACCATGGCACTATAGGTTTGTTAGAAACATCCCCCAGGTTCACTTCAGAGAAGAAAACCTGCAGTCTTTATCCAGTCTGGCTCCAGACCAACAGCACTGTGGTTGATTGCCCTCTGGAATGGTCGAGCAACCCATTTGGATGCACCAGGATAAATAAATACTGGCCTTCCAATATTGCCTATATCCTGTGACTAGGAGGAAAGAATTTGCTGGTATGTGAATTTTGTTGTTGAACCATATATGTCACCCTGTTAGGAGTGAAGGCACAGCCATTATTTATTCTTTTAAGGTCTCCTATATAACTTTTCTTATTTTTGGGGGGGTTTAGTTGAGGGTCTGGAAATAAAAGCTGGCTATTACCACACCCATTTGAGTGTTTATTGGATGTAACATTCAGACCGTTTGTTCGTGACTGAATCCTAAATCGTGCTCCACCTCGCCCCATGTAAATGGAAGAAGAGACTTTGTTGGTTTTTGAACCTGCCCCTGTAGCTCTGTTTTAATGTTCGGCTGTTACACGTGCTGCCTATTGATGCACAAAAAATTTCATTCAGCTCGTTGAACAGGCGATGCCCTGAATTAATTCAAACCCTCACCTTTTCGGGATGAGAACACTGGACCAATCTATGGCTCATTCAGCATTCACATCAAGGTGGCTTCCGCCAGGGGTTTTGTCGGGTGGTGAGTAGCATTGATTTTGCTGCTGCTTCAGTCCCATATCCAGGATACGGAGCAAAGGAAAAAGGAGCGGGTGACGGTCATTCAGACCTTTGAACCTGCTGCACCGTTCCACTAGATCAGTGTTTTTCCAACCTTTTTTCCTGGGATTCACTTTTACCAACTTTCCGGCCTTCACACCCCACACCATTTTCGCTTAACTTTAATGTGACAGGTGAGCCTGCTTGGTTCTCAAAAATCTCATTCCTATCAGGTTCACAAAAGGATAGGGCAATGTTCATGTCAGGTGCAGAGTTCAGGCGGTTCCTTTGTGCTTTCTTCATCTTTGTGAAGACGGAAAATCAAACGTCGCAAATGTAGGTAGTTGTGAAGACCAATAGCAACAAAATTCTTGTTTTACTCAGCACTGCATACTCTTCGGAGAGGCCACTCCAGAGTGCTGACAGCCTCATGGACTTGTGGCATGTTTTTAATGTGTTGTCACGGGTGAGGTGCAGAAGTTCAGTCTCTTCATTTGGAGTCAGCTATAAGTTAATATTGACTCTGGGGTCTCAAACCCCAGACGGGCAGCATGGTAGCATAGTGGTTATCACTATGGTCTCACAGCGCCAGGGTCTCAGGTTTAATTCCCGGCTTGGGTCACTGTCTGTGCGGAGTCTGCACGTTCTCTCCGTGTCTGCATGGTTTCCTCCGGGTGCTCTGGTTTCCTCCTACAAGTCCCGAAATACATGCTATTAGGTAATTTGGACATTCTGAATTCTCCCTCTGTGTACCTGAACAGACGCCGAAATGTGGCGACTAGGGGCTATTCACAGTAACTTCATTGCAGTGTTAATGTTGCCTACTTGTGACAATAAAGATTATTTTAAAAAAAACTCAAAAGGCGTTTTCACCCACCTCTTCTCTTTCAAAATCTGAAACTTCCTCTCTAGATGTATCTGCAAAATATATTTCTTAAAATTAAAAAAAGAAAATTCCAATTAAGAGACAATTTGGCGTGGCCAATCTGCCTACCATGCACATCTTTAGGTTGTGGGGGTGAGACCCAAATAGACATGAAGAGAATGTGCAAAATCCACTCAGGCAGTGACTGAATAAGACTTTCCAGTCTGTTGACAGATCCCTTACTAACACGGTTTCCTTACATGTGTCGTTGCAGTGTGGGAAACATGTAGTACAAAATGGAAAAATCTCTCCGCTGTGATTTTGCGCCCAAAGCACGGACCTGCAGGTCACGTGCCATTAGTGTACATGCTGCGTACATAACCTGCTCTCTGCCGCCGCTTCTGGCGGGGAGACTCCATCGTTCCTATATAAAGTCTGGTCATAGCCGGCATTCTTGAAAGCCGGTCGCTTCTCCTGTGGTGGGGAACGCCGCGACCGATTGCCCTGTGTCCTTCCCGACACAATTACCCAAGTTAAAAAAATCCTGCACCAGATCATGGCTGATCTTCCACCTAATTGCCATTTCCCCACACTATCCCCTTGTTCCTTCATACCGTTAATAACTAGAAAACATTCATCCTGCATCCACCCTGTCGAGCCCTGAAAGAATTTTGCATGTTTCAATGAGGTCACCTCTCATCCTTCTAAACTCCAGAGAACACAGTCTTCTCAATCTCTCCCTATAGGTGTAATATTCTTCATGGGGTGCGAATGCTTGTCTTCCTGGTGCTCCTTGCAAAATACGAGCTCCCCTGCTAGGGGCGAGATATCTCAATTACGCTGTGTATATAAGGTCGCCAGTAAGGCACCGACCAGGCAGGAATCCGGTAGGGGTTTACCGGGCAGTGTATATATCGTTTCTGTGAATAAAACTTTGGGCTGGATTCTCCGCTGTTGGGATTCTCTGTTGCGCCGGCAGTCTGGTGATTTCCCGACGGCGTGGGGCTGCCCACAATGGGAAACCCCATTGGCCGGCTGGTGAGACGGAGAATCCTAGGGGCGGAATGGAGATTCCCGCTCTTTATTCTTATTTTGCTCGTTGTGGACTCCCCGTGTCCATATTAAAATAGGACAATCCCACCTTCCTACGAAACAGTCTGGTGAACCTTCATTGCACGCTCCCTGCAGCAGATATGTCCTTCTTAGGTGCATAGGCCAAAACTGCACACAATACACCAGGTGCGGCCTCGTCATATGGGGCAGAGAACAGAGAAAAATTGGCCCCAATATTTGGCATTGTGGCAATTTCCCATCTATCTGAGAGCTGGACTGGAGTGAATGATGGACAACCCATTTTATTTCCCATTACATATATTAGTGGTTCAAGGTTAGGCGTTTCGTCATTCAATCTATCCCAGTCAGTTCCTGTGTTAGCTTACATGTTGAGTTGAAAGGGGCTTTGTCTAAGTTGCCGATATCAGGATGCATGAGTCTAGAAGCCTCAGGAGGAAACACACATTGTGACAATGAATCCAAGAGAGAAATTTGGAGCAACAAGACACACATCTTGAGATTATTGGAAAGAATAAGATAGAATCATAGAATTCCTACAGTGCAGAAGGAGGCCATTCATCCCATCGGGTCTGCACCGACCCTCTGAAAATATACCCTACCTAGGCCCGTGGCAGCTTTTCTTCCCTAAAGGGCATTAGTGAGCCAGATGGGTTTTTCCAACAATTGACAATGGTTTCATGGTCATCACTAGACTTTTAATTCCAGATTTTTAATAACTATACATGTTCACATTCCCTAAATTTGAGAATAATTATGCACTTTAAGTTGTGAATTCAGATAATTTTTATAAGATTTTATTTGGAAACAATTATCCGCACAGCCATGATGGGAGGAGGAAGGCTCATTATTCCAGTGAAACACTTGAGCATAGAGTTGCAGTGTGGTGTTTGATCAACAGTGGATATAATTTGTCAGTTAAAGCTTGGATGATTTTTGAAAGGCATGCGCTCTATTATGAAGATGTTTCAAATTTATAATAAATTCCTTCCTCTTAAAAATAGGTCAGCAATTTATCGTTTGCTTCTGTCAACATTCCTTTTTCATTGCCTCCTGTCATCGTTTGTGCAACTGAAGAGTGCAGGAAATAAATGATATTTTGCAGTAATATATGTTACTCATTTGCTTTATACCAAGATGGTCTTAAACTCGATGTTGATAAACACTCGTAGTCGTCCACTGAAAGCAAATAATTTATTGAGTAACTGAACGATTAACGAGTTTGATTCTTTAATACTGTTACTAGTTATTAAATAAACAAGATAGAATGAGAATAAACTATGATGAACTACAGTTCACTGTGAGCTAACTCTCTACACCTCAGGTCGCTAGTCACAGTACACATGAGGAAGCGGGAAAGCAGATTGAGTCTGTCTTTATACCCCTTGCTAGTGCTGCCCTCTAGTGATCATTTAACTGTAATGACTATACATTAACCCCTTATGTATATACAAATATACAGATCAGTGCATCCCCCTTTTTTTGTGTTACGTATTTTCTGTATCCTTAAAAGAAAATTGTACATTAAGGAACGATGCTGTGAATATCTGTACAAGTTATAATGAATGATACAAAACCAATTATAGTCCAGTGTCTACAAATTCAAACGGTTGAGTTTTCTTCTGCTGGATCTCCTTGGTTGAAGTGGTATGGCTGAAGTTTTAATGTCCTTGTGAGAATTGTCAGGTGGTTTGTTGACACACAAGTTCTGTTTGCTGAGTGATTCATGTAGATTTAACATGGGAAAGACAAGTGTCTGAAGTTGCTCTTTCTGTAGGTCTCACTGATTACGTCGAAAAAGCACTCCGTCTGCAGACTTTACGATGTAGGATCGCGGCGCTGCTTGCTGAGTACTGTGGCTGGAGCAGACCATCCTCCTTCTGGCTTTCTCATTCTGACATTGTCATCTTTCATTAGCGGTTTGAGCTGAATTGCGTGCTGATCATAATATTGCCGTTGTTTGTCGCGCAGCTGTTTGATCTTGTTGAGTACATACATTTGATCAGGATCTCTGAGTTGAATTGTAGGTAACGTTGTTCTAACGTCTCGGTTAAAAAGCATTTCTGCCGGTGATTGGCCTGAGCTTAATGATGTTGCTCTGTAAGAAAGCAAAGCCAAGTGAATTTCGCACTGCGAGTCATTCACCTTGCTTATGAGTTGCTTAATGATGTGCACACCTTTCTCAACTTTCCCATTGGACTGTGGACTTGAAGTCACATGATGAAAGTTGTACTAATTGGAAAATTCAGTCCACTCCCAACTCGCGAAGCAAGGACCATTATCGGACATAACCGTGTGTGGAATCCCATATCTCGAAAATGTTTCCTTACAAGCCTTTATTACAGATGAGGAAGTAAGATCTGGAAGTTTCATCACTTCAGGAAATTTTGAGTAGTAGTCTATGATGAGAACATAGTCACCTTTGGCATGAAACAAATGAATGCCTACTTTTATCCAGGGTGACGTAGTTAACTCATGCTGTTGGAGTGTGTCTTTACATTTTGCCGATTGATGTTTCTGACAGGTGTCACATGTCATGATCATGTCGGTTATTTCTTTGTTAATACCAGGCCAGTAAACTGCCTGCTGTTCCTTCCTCTTGCATTTCTCGATTCCGAGATGACCCTTATGAATCTTGCGTAGCATCTCTGATCTTAGACTTAGTGGAATGACCATCTGGTCATTGAGTAACAATAGTCCAACCACAATTGTCAATTCTGTCTGTATGTTCTGATACTGTAGACACCATCCCTTTGGCCAACCATTCTGGAGACGATGCATCACTCAGAGAAAGGTCGCATCGTTTTGTGTCTCCAGACACAATTGTTGCAGCTTCTTGTCAGATGCCGGAAAATCTTACGTGCCTAACTGCATTTGAGCTTCAATATCGCCAATGTATTCTGGTGGTGAGATTTCAGTGTTTTCCATTAAATGTATAAATTTAGAGTACCCAATTCATTTATTTCAATTAAGGGGCAATTTAGTGTGGCCAATCCACCTATTCTGCACATCTTTGGGTTGTGGGGGCGAAACCCACGTAAACACGGGGAGAATGTGCAAACTCCATACGGACAATGACCCAGAGCCGGGATTGAACCTGGGACCTCGGCAACGTGAGGCAGCAGTGCTAACCACTGCACCACCGTGCTGCCCGCGAGCTGTCAGTGTTGATCGATCTTGACAACGTTTCAGGTATGATGCGGTCCTTTCCTGGAGTCTATACTAGGGTGAAGTCATACCTCCTAAATTTCATCATTATGTGTCATGTCATTCAGGTTTTTGTCTATTGTGTGGGCTAATGGTCTGTGATCCATTTCCACTATAAACGTAGGAAGCCCATACACATAGGCGTGGATTTTCGTTATGCCTGTGAGGCAGCCCAAGACACTCTTTTTCAATTTGTTCATACCTGCACTACATGGCGGTGATCGCCTGGATGCACATGCAACTGGAACCCAGTCTGATTGATCATTTTGTTGAAGAAGCAGTGCGCCTATCCCGTATTGACTGACGTCGGTGGAGATTTTGGTAGTTCTAGTTGGGTCAAAGAAAGTAAGAATTGGAGCTGTCATCAGTTGATGCTTGAGATCCACCCATTCATCTTGGTGGTGATATGTCCATTCGAATTCAGTGGCCTTCCTTACCAAGGTTTGTATAGCTGACGTCCTCGTCGACAAGTTGGATATAAACTTGCCCAAGAAGTTAACGAGTCCTAGAAATCTTAACACAGCTTTTTTTATTGTGTGGCTATTTCATTTCTGGATCGCAGAAATTTTAGCATCATCCGGTCTGACACCTTGAACTGAAGTTTAAAGATGTTTGTGCAAACGTGCACTTTGAATGGTTGAGTTTCAATCATTATTGGTGGATTCCTTGAAACATATTTCGCAAACAAGCAATGTGGTCTTCTTCTATAGTCGACCATATTATCATGTAATCAACAGACTCTGACATCGTCAATACCCTCAGTCATCTGCTCCATTATTCTGTGAAAGATTTCGGAAGAGGAGGTGATCCCAAAAGAAATGCAGTTAAAACAGAAGCATCCAAATAGAGTATTGAACGTACAAAGCAATTTACTTGAATCATCAAGCTGCATCTGCCAGAAACCTAGCTCAGTGTTGAGTTTAATAAAAATGCGAGCGTACGCCATTTTGCACGTTACATCTTCACGCTTAGGGATAAGGTAATGTTCCCTACGAATATTCTTGTTCAGATCCTTGGGATCGATCCTGATTCTGATATCACCTGATGGTCTCTTGACACACACTAGAGAACAGTCAGTTGGTTGCGTGACTCTGGAGATGATTCCTCCTGTTTGTAGCCTTTCCAGCTCTGTTTTCAGCCTCTTACGCAAAGGAGCTGGAACCCTCCTAGACGGATGAATTACAGGATTTGCATCTTTTCTCAGCAAAATCTTACATTGGTAAGGTAAAGTACCCATACTTCGAAACCAGTTAGGGTATTCACTGAGCAGTTGCTGGAGCTCATCGTTCAGTCTTGATGAGTCTTTGGTATTTATGAAAATTCTTTGGACAAGCCGCAAGTCCTTGCAAACTTGGACACCTAACAGCGAAGATTTCTGGTTGTCCACGATCTCAAACCGTAGTACTTTTCTGACTTTCTTATTTGCTACTTTTAAATGGCATGATCCTCTTGAAGCAATCTGGTGGCCATTGTGGTCTTTGAGCCGACATGCAGCAGGTATCATCTCGTGTTCCCCTGGAATCGATTGAAAATCTGTGCTTGTCATTAAGTTGGCTGAAGCCCCAGTGTCAAACTTGGACAGGATTGGGAAGTTGTTGACTTGCACTGTTGAGGTCCATTCACTGTTAGAGTCAATGACATTAATTTTTTAAGGAGCCTTGGTCATTGCTTGAAGTTCCTCTGTTCTGTCAATAATTCTTCCGAAGAAAGTGTTCTCCGAGGAAAAATTATCCTCTTTATCTGTGAAATCTTGGTTTGATTTGTGATTCGCCGTAGTCTCAATGCTGTGAACATTGATGTTGTTTTGTCTTTGTGGTGGAGAGTGATATATTGCTGTAGATTTACATTGGGAGGCAAAGTGATTGAGTTCAGAACATTTCAGAAATCTTTTCCCCTGAGCAGGGCATTTCCCCTTTAAGTGGGCATTACCACAGCGGTAGCACGTCATGACGTCGTCTCTCTGATATATGATGCACGTTCGTGCATGCGCCGACTTCTTTTCTTGAGCCTCGCATTTTCAAGTGAACTGCGCATGTCCCGGGCTGGAGTGTGCACGCGCAAGATAGCTGCCATCCAAAACGTGCTTCTTTGCTGCCTGCAACACCATTTTAACACTCTCGACCTCATGGTGGACTTTCGAGCCCTTTTCACGGTGATAAAACCCTAAATATTGATTCTTCCTTTGTTCATGCAAAATACATTTTTAAATTGCAATTTTAATCGTTAGATTGTTTTGCCTTAATAATGCTTCCCTTAAACTTTCATCACAAAGTCCATATAAAATCTGATAGCTTATTAACAAATCGTGCAAATCAGTGAAGTTACATGTCAGTGCTAGCAACTTTAAGTTGGAGACAAAGCTTGTGATCAACGTGCCATTTTTATGCAACTTTTTCTGAAATCTAAATCTTTCCAAGATCTCATGAGTCTGCATCTTGCAGTGGTCATCAAATTTTACAATGATCACATTAAATATGCTTACGTCCTCCCCCTCAGAGAATATAAACGAGTTGTAAATTTCAATAGCCTGCTGACCTGCCATGGACAGAAGCAGTGCAATTTTTCTAGCTTCAGAAGCAGTGTTCAAATCATGCGCTTCCAGATATATTTGGAATTGCTGCTTAAAAAGTTTCCAATTCGAGTTTAGATTACTGGTAGTTTTAGCTGACGTGGAGCTTGAACATGGTCCATCGAGCCGCTTGTTTTTCGAGGATCCGAAAGCTGCGAAGCCTTCCAAAGTCAAATAGCCGGTACAAGTTTTCCTATTTTCTTTATAATTCTTGTCTAATCTTACTAGTAAGCTTCCTTAAAGTTAACTTCCTGGTACCATGTTATATGTTACTCATTTGCTTTATGCCAAGATGCTCTTAAACTCGATGTTGATAAATACTCTTAGTCGTCCACTGAAAGCATATAATTTATTGAGTAACTAAACGATTAACTTGCGAGTTTGATTCTTTAATACTTTTACTAGCTATTAAATAAACAAGATAGAATGAGAATAAACAATAATTAACTACACTTGCATTCTGAGCTAACTCTCTCCACCTCAGGTCTCTTGTCACAGTATACATGGAAAGGCGGGAAAGCAGATTGAGTCAGTCTTTATATCCCTTGCTTGTGCTAACCTCTAGTGATCATTTAACTGTAATGACTATACATTAACCCCTTATGTATATATAGATATGCAGATCACTACAGTATCCTTAATAAACAGCTCCAGGAACTCTTCCTCACCTGGGTAGTTTAGCTATAGTGTGAGGATGGACGGGTCTGGGTGGGGTGAGGTGTGCTTAAATTGGATGCCTCATGCAGTCTCATGCACAGTCTCATGCACAAAAGAGCAGTCAAGAATTGTGAATTCACTTCTGATTGGGAATGCACCTCCCTGCAATATTTCATGGTGTGATGTACCTTTAAGGCAATCCATATCTTAAACTGCTGTCCATCACTATCCCCCATGAGACAGAATGTGATGTATAATCCCATGTACAATAAAGACAGAACAGAGCAGCAATTCGACAAATCAGATTGACGTAGCCTCTCAGTTGTCATTATATATATAGTCTGAATATAAATAAAGAATCAATATTATTGTTCTCCCAATCCTTGTTGTATAATTGGTATGTTTGTGTGAAACAGAAGAACACAACGTTGGATATGGATGAACAAGGGATTTCCTTGAGCCACACCTGAAGTGGGTGTTTGATATTTTGCATATAAGGAGCCTAACATCTACTTGAGGTTTCTGTTGCAATAGTGATTTGCCCATATGCAGCTAGCTCTAGCTCACTGTTCCCAGAATTCTGACCCTTCATGCCTCGTGCCAGCCCTTGATCATTATCCTGAGGCCCTGTCCTGGCCCCTCATTCTGAGTTTGAGTGTTGAAGTCAGTGCAGAGTATATTTGGCTGAATTTAAATGTAGATCCAGTAGGTTTTCTGCCTAGCAATTCACACTAGGATTGTATGTGTCACATTGCTCAGTAACCAAATTTGTTTTTATTTTCACACACATTGCACAATGCTGGGCAGGCGGCAGGCATTTCTGCATGTTATTTATACTCCAAGTTCAGCTTTTCAGCATTTGATGAAGACAATATAGCCTTTCAATTATATTTTACCACAATCCACAAATGTTCCTTGAAATGGAAAGCCACCACGAGTTACTTCCAAGGCCGCTAGAATTTTAAGCACAATGGATCATCAGATATCATTCGGCCCATCTGGGGCTGGTTTAGCACAGGGCTAAAGAGCTGGCTTTGAAAGTAGACCAAGGCAGGCCAGCAGCACGGTTCAATTCCCGTACCAGCCTCCCCAAACAGGTGCCAGAATATGGTGACTAGGGGCTTTTCACAGTAACTTCATTTGAAGCCTACTTGTGACAATAAGTGATTTTCATTTCATTTAATTTCATCATGCCGGTGCTGGTGCTAGCTGTTCAACTTGAGCCATCTACTGCAATTCCACACAAATATAAAAGCAAAATACTGCAGATGCTGTGATCTGAAATTAAAACAGAAAGTGTTGGATGAACTCAGCAGGTCCGGCAGCGTTTGTGTAGAGGGAAAAAGAGTAAATATGTTAAGTTCAATGACTCTGCAATGTTTACTGCAATGTCATTTCCTTTCCTTGTATCATTTTTAAAAATTTTCCTTTTGAATACTGATCCAATTCCCTCTAAAATGAAGGTACCTGGTTTAATAGAGCATTCCAACTTATCTTAACACTTTGCTTGAGTAAAGAGGCTCTTCAAATCATCATCAGGAGGATTTTTCCCCCTGTTTAAATTTTATGCTCAGGGGTCGGGAGTTTTGGGGAGGGGTGCGAGGTGGCTGGATAAGCCACCCGCTTATCCATGTGCCAATTGAGGCCCTTATGTGGCCAGTTGATGGTCACTTGAAGACCTGCTGCTGCCACCGCTGGGGTTTTACCTGGCCACCAGTGAGAGGGAGGGTTCCCCCTTGTTTGGGCATCCTGGATACACATTGTATGAATCCCTGCCAGCTGGTTGAAGGTGGGTGTTCTCAGAAAATACAACACGTGGCCTACCAGCTGCTTACCACCTTTCCCGACCTGTCCCCCATTTTAACAGCCACTTGCGGACCTCTTGCATCCTCAGTGCCATATTACATGCGGCAGGAGGGGCCAATATAGGTGGCTAGCTTTTACTGCATGGGGTGGTGTTGGGCAAGGGAGGGAGTCCCCTTTGCCCATTGGTTTGAACCCCCCAAAAAGTCATACATCCTTTTTTAACCCTCATCTGCTAACCTGTCACACATAGCCTCTAACCCCCTTACCCCTCCTTGTTGGAGTCTGCCAGCCAGGCCCTGCCAATACCCTGGATCATCAGTCGAGTCTCCATTAGCTCTTTTTCTTTGAGACTGGCTGTAATTCCAGCAATTGCCACAGCCTGAAGGAGGTACTACTGGGGCTACAGAGCTGCCGGTTGGCTGATCTCTCAGACCTGATTTCCTTCCCGGATGGGGGCAAAAGTCTCAAAACTTAGGCAAGTAGCATCAAGTGGAGCGTTAAGTGGCTGAGGGGCCGTATCAGCATTGACTGGTTGATTAGCTGGGACTGCCGGCCTGACCCCAGTAAAACTCTCAGCTTAACTCCAAGTTTGGGTTCCATCAACCTTTCTTCAGGGCTGCATGTAGTCCCAGCTGTGACCACTGCTCTCAGTGGCGCTGCTAGGACTAGTGAGCCACTGGTTATTTCATTGGCTAGCAGGGGCGGGATTCTCCGACCCCCCCGCCGGGTCGGAGAATCGCCCGGGGCCGGTGTAAATCCCGCCCCCGCCGTGTCCCGAATCCTCTGCCCCCCCCGAGATTTGGCGGGGGCGGGAATCGCACCGCGCCGGTCGGCGGGCCTCCCGCGGTGATTCTCCGGCCCACGATGGGCTGAAGTCCCGTCGCTGACAGGCATCTCCCGCCGGCGTGGATTAAACCACCTACCTGACTGCCGGGATTGGCGGCGCGGGCGGGCTCCGGGGTCCTGGGGGGGGGGTTAGGGTGAGCTGATCCCGGGGGGGGTGCCCCCACGGTGGCCTGGCCCACGATCGGGGGCCACCGATCGGTGGGCGGGCCTGTGCCGTGGGGGCACTCTTTTGTTTCCGCCTTCGCCATGGTCTCACCTGCGCATGTGCCGGTATGACGCTCCGGCGCATGCGCGGACTTACGCTGGCCGGGCCTAGCCCCTTTATGCACTCCAGCACGCCGGGACCCCCCGCCACGCCGGGTAGGGGAGAATCCCGGCCCAGCTCTCTGAGGTGGGATTTCCTCCCAGATGGCCAACTCACAGCCCGATGGCCGTAAAATGGTCTGTGGGACTACCTAGGCCACGGGGAGTTGGGCTTGCCGGGCACCATCTCTGCGTAAAATTCTATTACTCATTCACCAAACTTGTTGAACAACTGTTTCTCCCATTATACAAATTAATTAAAATTCCTGATGAGTATGGGGTAGAAGTTGAAATATTTTCACCACATAATCTGTTTGAAAGGATGGATAGCTGACTTGGCAAAAGGTCAACTAATAATGAATAATGGTTAACGTTTGAGTGAATTGATGTGACTGCAGTGGAGGAGACAGACAGGAGCTGTTGATGTGTCAGTTTGCCACTTGTGCTTTACTTTCAGCCCACAGACTCAACCATGGTGGCAGCTCCATAATCAGAAAGATTATTCATCCCATTATTTTACTGGATGAATATTTTTAAAGAAAGACTGTTCAAGAATTGGGAAGAAATACAGAGAAACATGATTAGGGTGGACAGCTCCAGTTACACGATAGCCACTTTATTCCTCTTGTATAATGGCAGTGATAGAACTTTTTGGTCGCATTGCAAAAGCAAATCAATGCTTAATTTTACATGGACAAATAATTAAATGTTAGATGTGACTCCATTTAGATTGGACAGCACTTGTTGAACAACCTCAAGTGTGCTCAGAATTACACTAACAATGATTTTAAGATTATCAGGTGGGTTTGCAATGTGGCTCACCTGCCCTTGCAAGAAGCTAAGTATATTTATCCACGGCAAAAGGAAGATGTTCAGGCATTGCTCCTTGAACTAAACAAAGACATGGCAGACATTGGGCGGAATTCTCCGCTCCCGGGAAAAATCGGGAGGGCCGTTGTGAACTCGGCCGAGTTTCACGACGGCCTTGGAGGCCGCTCCTCGCCCCCTATTCTCCCCTCCTGGCGGGGCTAGGAGCAGCGCTCCGTAACTCTCGGCTGCCAGGCGCCGCACAGAGAGTGACGCGACGACGGCGCCGATGTGATGTCAGCCGCGCATGCGCAGGTTGGCCGGCTCCAATCCACGCATGCGCGGCTGATGTCACGACGGCTGACAGCTCGAACCCACGCATGCGCGATGGCCGTCTTCCCCTCAGCAAGACGTGGCGGCTTGATCTTGCGGGGCGGCAGAGAGGAAATAGTGCGTCCGATTGAGACGCTAGCCCGACGATCGGTGGGCACTGATCGCGGGCCTGTCCCCTCCTGAGCACAGTCGTGGTGCTCATTCCCCACCAGGCCCCCTACAAGCCCCAAAACGGGCATCTCATGGCGATTTCACGATGGCAGCGACCAGGTGTGGTTGCCGCCGTCGTAAAACGGTCGCGAACGGCAGGCCGCTTGGCCCATCCGGGTCGGAGAATCGCCGGGCGCCGTGAAAAACGGCGAACGCCAATTCTTCCGAGCGGGGGGTGGGAGAATCGCGGGGAGCGCCAGGGGGACGTGAAATTAGTCGGAGGGCCCTCCCGCGATTCTCCCACCCGGCGTGGGGAGCGGAGAATCGCGCCCAATGCTATCTCAACTGGCTTGATATGTTATTGCCTTGTAACAGAATTCAGCCTTTTTCATATGTCCTTTATGTATTGATTGGTACAAATGAAAAATATAAATTTTACTGGACTGATAATCTTGAATGAACCAGCTTTACTTATTTTATTTGGCTCTCTGTCATAGCTCGGCGATCTTAAAACACTGCAGGACTGAACATCTCGATAGTCATAAAAAACAAAATACTGCAGATGCTGGAAATCTGTAATAAAAACAGAAAATGCTCAGCAGGTTTGGCAGCATTTATTTCCCATCCCTAATTGCCCTTGAACTGAGTGGAGCACTGGGCCATTTAGGGGTCATCCACATCGCTGTGGAACTGGAGTCACATGTCTGCCAGTCCAGGTAAGGATGAGAGGTTTCGATTAGTGAACCAAATGGGTTTTTAACGACAATGCTTTCACTTGCTGTGGTGTGATTCAAACCCGGGTCCTTGGAGTATCACCCTGGGTCTCTGGATTACAAGCCCAGTGATAATACCATCACATCACCCTGTCTCCGTGGATCTGCTACAACACTGGCCAAAGAAGTTTTCTTTTCTCAAGAATTCTGTTTCCTCCATTATTTTCAAATTATAACTATCCCAGTTATTATTGTGTTGGTTAAAATCCTTACTATTACTGCCCTATTGTTTTTGAACATCTCAGAGATTTGCTTACATATTTGCTCTTCTATCTCCGCCTGGCTGTTTGGGGGTCTAAAGAACCCTCCTCCCTCCGAGTAGTGTGGTTTTGCCTTTTTCGTTCCTTAACTCAATCCATAAGGCCTCAGTTCATGATCCTTCGAACATATCATCCCTCCTCACTGCTCAAATTGTTTCTTTGACCAAAATTACTCCCCCTCCTTTTTTATCCCTCTCTCTATCTTGTGTCTTATCTGAAAACCTTGTAACCAGGAACACTGAGCTGCCACTCCTGTCCCCCTATAAGCCATGTTTCTGTGATAGCTGTGATATCACACAGCCGTGTTTCTGTGATAGCTGTGATATCACACAGCCATGTTTCTGTGATAGCTGTGATATCACACAGCCATGTTTCTGTGATAGCTGTGATATCACACAGCCATGTTTCTGTGATAGCTGTGATATCACACAGCCATGTTTCTGTGATAGCTGTGATATCACACAGCCATGTTTCTGTGATAGCTGTGATATCACACAGCCATGTTTCTGTGATAGCTGTGATATCACACAGCCATGTTTCTGTGATAGCTGTGATATCACACAGCCATGTTTCTGTGATAGCTGTGATATCACACAGCCATGTTTCTGTGATAGCTGTGATATCACACAGCCATGTTTCTGTGATAGCTGTGATATCACACAGCCATGTTTCTGTGATAGCTGTGATATCACACAGCCATGTTTCTGTGATAGCAGTGATATCACACAGCCATGTTTCTGTGATAGCAGTGATATCACACAGCCATGTTTCTGTGATAGCTGTGATATCACACAGCCATGTTTCTGTGATAGCTGTGATATCACACAGCCATGTTTCTGTGATAGCAGTGATATCACACAGCCATGTTTCTGTGATAGCTGTGATATCACACAGCCATGTTTCTGTGATAGCTGTGATATCACACAGCCATGTTTCTGTGATAGCTGTGATATCACACAGCCATGTTTCTGTGATAGCAGTGATATCACACAGCCATGTTTCTGTGATAGCAGTGATATCACACAGCCATGTTTCTGTGATAGCTGTGATATCACACAGCCATGTTTCTGTGATAGCTGTGATATCACACAGCCATGTTTCTGTGATAGCTGTGATATCACACAGCCATGTTTCTGTGATAGTGATATTACACAGCCATGTTTCTGTCTGTGTCCTCAGCTCGTCTGCTTTATTTGCTATGTTCCTTGCACTGATGTATACCCTTGAACACTGCCAAACACTTTACAAAAATACTTCTAATCTATGTCTCCTCTTCTTTTCAGATTCATTCAGCAATTTCTGATTTTGTCCCATCTGAATTTACCCTCAGGTTTCCATCCTCCTACCAAACTGGTTTGAACGCTGCCCAACAGATACTAGTAATCTTCCCCACAAGGATATTTGTCCTGATCCTGTTGAGATGCAAGCTGCCTGGCTTGTACAGGTCCCACTTCTAGAACTGGCCCCAGTGCTCCAGGAATCTAAAGCCCTCCTTCCTGCACCATTTCTCCAGCGTTGCAACCATCTGTTCTAACCTATTCCTATACACGCTCGCGCATGCTATTGGGAGCAATTCAGAGGTTACTACTTTTAGTCCTGCCTGCTAATTTCCTACCTAGCTCCCTAAATTCTGACTGCAGGGTCACATCCCTCTCTCTACCAGTTCCACTGGTAGCAATGTGGACCACGACTGCTGGCTGTTCACCTTCCCCCATCAGAGTGCTCTGCAGCTGCTCTGTGGCATCCTTGACAATGGCACCATCTCAGATTAATACCTGCAGCCACCCAAACTCCAATCTATTCCTCTAATTTTTGGACCCCCTGTACAGCTGAGTCACCTGTGGGGCCATGGACTTGGCTCTGGCTGCACTCAAAAGGTGAACTATCACCCGCACCAGTATTTAGAACTGAATACTGGTTGGAGAGTGGGGTGTACTCAGGGGCCTCCTGTCTTATTTCAACTGCCTGGTGATCACCAATTTCCTCTCTTGCTGCATACTCTATGCTGCGAGATGACCACATCTATAAATGTGCTGTCCACGCAACTCCCAACCTCATGGAGGCACTGCAATGACCCCAATGGCTGCCCAAGTTCCCAAACCCTGGAGCTCGGGCTGCTGCAATTAATGAGACTTCCTGCACAAATTGCTATCCAGGACATTGGAAGCGTCTTGGCGTTCCCACAGTGAAGGTTTGCAAGGATACCAGAAATGCCGGGTATACATCATCAGGAAAGGATTGACAGGCTGGGCCTCTTTGCTCTTGGCTGAGGGGGTGACCTAATAAAAGCCGATACAATTATGGAAGATTTTGATTCGGTGGATACAGAGAAAATGTTTCTTCTTGTGGGAAAGAGCACAACCAGAGGCCATCGTATAAGACAGTCACCAAGAAATCGAGTAGAGAATCCAGAAAGAGACTTCCTTTCCCAAATATCGGTAAAAATGTGGAACTTACTGTTGCAGGGAATGGGTAAAGAGAAGGGCATGGATGCATTTAGGAGGAAGCTAGGCAAGCATATCATGGAGAAGTGAACAGGGGGTTATGATGATAGGTATGGAGGAAATATGGGATAAGGCTTGAGTGAAGCACCAACACCAACATTGGGCTGAACGGCCTATTTTTGTACCATATGTCCTACATAATCCTTTACCCTCCAGTGCAGTGATGAAGAGGTGCAGCACTTTCTGTGGAAATATCCTTCAGATGAGATGTTGTACTGAAGTTCTGTTTGCATTCGCCTGTTGTTTATTTGGATGTTGAAGGTCCCCTGGCATAACGTGAGGCCATCCTGCTGGTACTCTGAATATGATTGCTGCCTCAAACAACACCAAAAACAGATTAAACGCTCCTTCTGCCAACATGACAAGTCAGATGCCGTGTTCACCCAAAGAACTCCCCAAAGTAATTCACTACAGTCCAAAGATGTGCGGGTTAGGTGGATTGGCCATGCTAAATTGCCCGTAGTGTCCTAAAAAGTAAGGTTAAGGGGGGGGTTGTTGGGTTACGGGTATAGGGTGGATACGTGGGTTTGAGTAGGGTGATCATGGCTTGGCACAACATCGAGGGCCGAAGGGCCTGTTCTGTGCTGTACTGTTCTATGTACTACATGTGATGCATCTTTAAATATTTTGAAAAGCTGTAATAAAGCACTTTATAAATACAATATATTTGTCATTGCCTCAATGAATTTACAGCTTTCTCGTGTATTCTGGACATATATCATTGCGTGCTAATGCATACATATCAGAAATTTGTTTTTTTTAAACATTAAATCCCTGTTTAAACATTCTAAAGTCAAATTATCCCATCCACATACAAAGAGCTTTATCATCACAGGAGTTCTGCTTATTTTATAATACTTAAAACTAAATGCATTCTGCCAGTATTTATATTTACTCAGCCCTTGCGAATAAGCTCAGGCTTATTCTGAGCCCCAGTGTATGGGGCTGCCATACACTGCGGACATTGGCAGCAGATTTGCATTTGGAGATTTTTCCAGGCTAAATCCTAGAACAGGTCAATAGTTCCATAACCTGGAAGGTGGGAGCTTGCATTAACAAACATAAGAACAAACGATAACCAAACTCATTCTGACACCCAGGCTAGTGATAATAGAATTTCACAGTACGAGGAAAGTTTGAAGCTTTATTGCAAGTTGCCACATTGCTGGCGGGTAGTCTGAGGCAAATCCTTGGAACTGGGACATTACGGGTTAAGCTTTCAACAAATGCTTGGTGAAAAATGGTAATTATCTGTATGTCTGAGGCAAAACCGTCATGAACTTTGAGCTCAATAGCAAGTTCTGTGTCCTTTGGGCAACTGTACTATCTTCCCGGTCACACAGTAAAAGCAAAATCGTTGTTTGGTAGTACAGAATTGAATGATTAGGAAAAAATACATTTTGTCAAAGTTTGTTGTCTTGCATTGGTGTGGAGTGGTGAGTGAGCAAGTTCTGCGACAGGCTGGCTCTCTGGGACTTTATCCAGTTGTAGTAAAGATTGTCTGACCGTTTAACCCTCCCCCCCCTCACAGCCTCACCCAGTCCACATTCCAGATCCATGCTAATTTATACCCCCCTCACCCAACCCGTGTGGTCCCTGTTGCTCCCAAGCCAACTCATTCCCTCTACCCTACTCCATACCTTCCATGCTAACTGATGTTCCTTCCATGCCCAAACACTTAGATTGCCCTATGTATGGAACAAATGCGACACATAGCAACAATGGCGTAACAACTGCTCAGAAAATAGCAGCCATTCACAAATCTTCTTTAAAAATCAACTGCTTTTCCTACAACCTGATAAAAGTGTCAATCAGACAGACCATTTAAGTATTGGTAACTGAGGCTTGAAATATTTCACACTTATTAACCTTGTGCAATAAACTTCATGACGTTGAGAAAAGTGATCGCAAATAGAACAACCTTTATCCACTTAAAGATGTCAATCGAGCAAAGGGAACAACCCTCTCAAGTTGTCAAGATAGAACTTCTGCTGAGGTAATCCTATTATAAGTCTGGGCTCTCAGCCAAGCATACATAATGAGGCCATCCAGTCCTACTGGAGGAGGCCTCACACCAGTCCTCATTTTGCTTACTTGTGCAGCTGTAAAAGAACCAATGACACTCAGCAGCATGTTCTGGTTCCTCTTGCTGATGGGATTTACTGGTGCCGTCAAAGTTAATGGACATTTGGCTGACACGTTGCACGTGACACGGCGGGACTGGCAAATCTCGGCCACTGTTTCCAAGCAGAGCAGGGTAGCTTTCCCCAGTATCCTGGCTAATAGATCCTCCTTCGGCAGGAATACCTGGCCATTACCATATTGCTATTTGCGGGAGTTTGCTGCGCAAAGTTGAGGTTATAAGCAGATCAACCATGGAGGAGCAGGCTCAAGTGGACTACTACTGCTCCTCATTCACCTGTCCATATGCACCAAAAGTGCTTCATTTGCTGTAAACTGCTTTGGAACTGCAAGAGATTGTGAAATGTGTTGAGCAAATGTAAGGTTTCTTTTCTTTTATCACCTGCATTCATTTTTTGAAAGATATGGCCCCAATGCTCACAAACTGTCACTGTGCTGAGATGAAAATCAGTGCGGATGAAGTATTGAAATTACAAGCAAAGAATGTTCGATATCTACATAAAACTCCAAATTTTCAGCAGGGCCTGAAAGGGATATATGATGGGTTAATGCTTTGGGCATGACCTTACATTGGAATAAATCCAAAATATTTCCATTTGCTAGTACCTTGGAGGTAGGCTGAGGTGATGTCCTCTTCCAGTGTTTTCAGGATTTAATTGTCAACTCAATAATTTGATCCAATGGAGCTGGGCCGAGAATGAAGTGATTTTCTGCAAACAGATTAACTCCACATCCCCGGAGACTGCATTTTCCTTCTGATTAAATACAAGTGCTAAATTAGGTGACTTCACAGCTTTTACACTGTCGGATCTAATTGGGGGCAGTTTCTCTTGTCACTGGGAACAAAGGCAGTCACATGATGCTAGTTATCATCACAAAACAATTTTTAAATTGACCCTGGAACCCAAGGGAAAATGCTGGAACTATTTCATTAATTATCATAGCAATTTCATCCAATTGAGTTGTTGGAATTCACATTGACTGGGGAAAGAAAATCAAGCAAATTCATTCTGAACATAAACTAAATTAATTACACTGTCCTTGAATACAGCTATAATTGCTTGTGAAGGCCATTCTAGATATATTTGTAGCAATTTTCCAATTAAAATTTTCCATTATTGATACCGTATAATGAAGTTGTACATAACAGCGATTTGAAAGGAAGAATGGTTAAGAGTTTATTTAATAACACCTTGGGTTGGATTCTCTGTTGAAGTGTTGAAGCCATGCAGGATTCCGGACTTTCACAACAGCAAAACTGGCATGGATCCTGGATCGATTCAGCAACTGTGGAGCCGTCCAGCGCAGGCACCACGTGGAACACAATCAATTCCAATGAAAACCGTTGCGGGATTTGCTGGGTCTGTGATTGACACTCGGGAGGCTGACAAGCTGCAGCATATACACACTTCACTTCCCACACACACCATCCCAGCCAACAAGATGGCACTCGTTATGCTGGAGAGCACCCATACAGCTGATGGGTTGGCTGAGGCCAGAGGGCAGTTACGGGGGTGGCCTGGGCGGACACCGGTACGACCCTTGGCCCTAAGTTCACAGTGGGCTGTTAGCGGCATATACAGCTGCATGGCTGCCTTGCCGGCTGTGGTAATGGTGTTCCGTGCCCCTCCACCCTGACCCCCACAGCCCATCTCCTGACCAAACCCCTGCTATTCCTCCTGGTCCTGGCAGAACCCCCCCCCCCCCCCCCCCCCCCCCCCCCCCACCCCTCCAATCCCATCCCACCCAACTGGCCAGTGGCACAACTGTCAGCAAACTATGATGATGTGGACAATATCCATACGCCCTCTCTCTCCCTCAGCAGCCAAGGTGCCTGCTCTACGATTTTTAAAAGCCTAAGTGAACCGCGCCGTCGTGAACTCGGCCTATCGGAGGAGGAACATAGCGGAGGCCCCGGAGAATACCAGTTCGGGCCCGCTAATATGCAAAGGGTGTTTACTGTACGTGTGTTCTGGATCAGGTTGACACCATGGTGACAGAGAATTGCGATGTGGCATCAAATCAAAGCCCACCATGATTTTAGTGTCGGAACTTATTCTCCACCCAATCACGTTTTCCAATTTTGGCGTCAGCCAATGGATAACCCTGCCCCTTGTATTCACATAGTGCCTTTATCGTACTAAAATGGCTACATTTCACTAGAACGTTAACAAACACATTCTAATTGAATCAAGTAAGGTGCGCTTAGTCCAGGTCAAAGAGGTAGGTTCTAACCAGCCACTTAAAGGAGGTGGAGAGAGATGGAGAGGTTTATGGAGGAACTTCCAAAGCCACAGGGCTTGGGCAGTTGGAAACATCGCTATCAAAGTTTGAGGGATTGTAATCGGAGATATGCAAGAACCGGAGGTGTGCTGAGATCTCAGATTTTCTGGGCTGGAACAGGTTATAGGGATAGGCTGGGGCACGGAGCAGTTTTCTCCAAAGGCCCAATACTTCACTGTGAACGTGTTGCAGCAACAAGGAGTGCTTTTCTGATCCTTTACAAAAATGATTGGATTATATCCTCAGAAACAGTGATTTTATTTCTCTTTGAACAGGTAGACCAGGTAAGCTCCTGCAGAAATAATTGCATTTGAAACAAACCGAATGGCCTCATTCTGTCCTGTATCGCTCTACGATTCTATGAATACAAAGATCTGCCAATGTTAGCTCTGGCAAATTTACAACAGCACAAACAAATGGAACATCTGTTTTGTCCAATAGGATACGATTACTTCAAATAAGCATCTTGACCATGGCGACACTTACATGAGGCATTACAATTCAAATCCAGAGGCCCAGGGGTTTACAATTTGTGCTGTTCAGCATGTCAATAGGAACAATATCATTCTTTCATGGAGTTCTGGAAAGTTAATAACAATGCGCCCAGGGATTTCCGTTCCTGAGGCCCATCAAAAGAAAAATAAAGACTTGTATTTGTAAAGTGCTTTTCATGACTACCAGATATCTAAAAGTGTTGTCACTGTTTTAATGTGGGAAACGTAGCAGCCCATTTGTGCACAGCAAGATCCCACACATAACAACTGATGCTGATTGTGGGATAAGTGTTGGTTATGAGGCCAGCAATCACTGTCTTCTTCTTCAAGACAGGGACAGGAAAACGTTCACATCCTCCAGAGCAGCCATATGCTCAAGTCAGCATCTGTGACATGCAGCACTCCCTCACTTCCGCACTGGAGCATTAGTGTTGATTTTCTTTTTGTGCTCAAGTCCTGGAGTGGGACTTGAAGCCAAAACTTTGTCGTTCAGAGGTTAGCGTGCTGAGCCACAGCTGACAAGTGGCATGAGAAATCTAGGAAGGAATGTGCTATAATCCCTAATGTCTGTAAAATTAGGAGTTGCCATGTGGGAGAGGATTATATTTATGTATCCTCCCTTATAGAATCATACAGCATAGGAGGTGGTCATTGGGCCATCATGTTTGCACAGGCTCTTTAAGCAAGCTATCAATTAGTTCTTGCTCTTTTCTCCATAGCCCTGCATACTTGGAATTTTTAAAAAGCATTTATCAACTTCCTTTTGAGAAACTATCATTGAATCTCCTTCCACCACCCTTTCAGGGTGAGCATTCCAGACCAGCATCACTCTCTGCATAAAAACATTACTCTCCAACTCCCACTGTCCACCCCGCTGTCATAATATACACCAATATATCATGGTGCAGACACACACTGATGGACATACACAGGGACCAATCAACATGCACAAACACCGCAGCCAATCACCAGTTAGAATACACACACTGTAAAGGCAGAGAGCACCACGGTTCCCGCTCATTCTGGGTGCTGCCTCTCAATAGAACAAGAACTCATCAAGTTTAGCACAGACTCACACCACGTGCTGAGAGATGCATCTGGTTCGGACAAGGCACAGGTCTCTAGTTAAACTAACATTGTTTAAACCCACAGTTCTCGTATGTCGATTAGTTCATAGTTAGTTAATAAAATAGAGTTGAACCTTCCTCAGTGTTGGTGGTATATGTTAACCTCGCAAGTCTACATTATCCAACACTTCACCCGCTACACTTGGCTTTTTCTATTTCCCTATGGGTTTCCTCCGGATGCTCCGGTTTCCTCCCACAAGTCCCGAAAGACATGCCGTTAGGTAATTTGGACATTCCGAATTTTCCCTCTGTGTACCCGAAAGTGCCAGAATGTGGTGACCAGGGACTTATCACAGTAACTTCATTGCAGTGTTAATGTCAGCCTACTTGAGACAATGATAAAGATTATTATTATTAAAAATCTATGACCCGATCATTTTCTACTCTTCGGACTCTGCAAACAGTTTCTCCTTATTTACTCTATTGAAACCATTCATGATTGTCAGCATCTATCATATCTCCTCTTGACCTTCCATGCTCCAAGGAAAACAACCCCAGTTTCCCTAGTCTCGCTACATAATTGAAGTCTTACATCCCTGACGACAATTTTATTAAGTCCCTGTACTCCCTCCAAAGCCTTGAAATCCTTGCAGAGAGTAACTCATCTCCTCACTCCCCCAAAGCTTGTCCACCATCTACAAGACACAAGGCAGGAAAATAATGGAACACTCTTCACTTGTGTCGATAAGAACCATCCAATCTATGTGATTTTTCTACTTTGAGAGTTGCCATCTTTGAAGTACTTCATCTTTTTATATTTTTATTCTATCCAGTTTCCCTTCTACCTCCTCCTTTACTGTGACTTTGGCAGAATGTTCTTCTTTAATGAAGACAGATGCAAAGTACCAATAAAATATCACAGACATGCCCTCTGTCTCCAAATGAAGATCTTTTTTGGTCCGTAATTGACTCTGCCTTTATTTTAACTACTGTTTTACGTTTTGTATGGTTATGATGGAACCATCAATTCACCAGACACGTGTTTCTGATGTGAATCTAGGCTTTAATCGACTTACTTCAGAGCCAGCCTGTTACCTGTCAATGAACTCGTAGTGACCCAGGCTGACTCTGGACAAGGATATTTATACAGCTGCACTAGGGGGAGGAGTTGTAGGCGGAACCAAGGGTGGAGCCCAGTACAAGTTCCTAAGTGCTCCCTGCGCTACTCCCCCTAGTGGTAGGATGGCACTACTGCGCTTACAATAACAGTGTGAATTAGTATATATACATTCATATATTACATTCACCACATTCACCCCCTGCAAAAAAAAACAAGTCCGGCGGGGGTGGTAGTCTAGTCTATAACGTCAGTCTGTCCGGTGGTCGGATTGTCCGCTGAGACCTGTGGAGCGCCGGGGTGGCAGCCTCTTGCGGTGGCTGGACGGGTGTTGTGTGTTGGGGTACGATGGCGGACTCCAGGGAGGGTTGTATTCGAGCTTCATGCTCTCCTGGTTCGACCGGGGACTGGGGGCGCTATGGGCTGGCCGGCGGGGGTGCGCGGGACTGGTGGAGCGAGCTCGTGGGCTCGGGAGCGCAAGGGGGCGGCAGCATGGGGTTATAGGGTGAGAGATCCTTCTGTGGGGGCAGATGCCGGCAGGTGCCAGATCCCGGAGGGATACCGTGTCCTGACGGCCGTCAGGGAACTCGCCGAATGCGTACTGGGGGTTGCAGTGGAGCAGGCGCACCTTCTCAACAAGGGGGTCGGTTTTGTGCCCCCTGACGTGTTTCCTCAGGAGTACGGGGCCCGGCGTCCTCAGCCATGCCGGAAGTGAGACCCCCGTGGTAGTGCCCCTGGAAAAAATAAAGAGCCTCTCGTGAGGGGTCTGGTTGGTCGCCGTACACAAGAGGGACCTAATCGCGTGGAGCGCGTCTGGGAGGACTTCCCACCACTGGGAGACTTGGAGCTTTCTAGACCGGAGGGTCAGTAAGACGGTCTTCCAGACCGTCGCGTTCTCCCTTTCCACCTGCCCGTTCCCCCCGGGATTGTAGCTGGTAGTCCTGCTCGAGGCAATGCCCTTTTCGAGCAGGTACTGACACAGCTTGTCGCTCATGAAGGACGAACCCCGATCGCTGTGTACGCAGCTGGGGAAACCAAACAGGGTGAAGATGCTATGCAGGGCCCTAATGACTGTGTGGGAGGTCATGTCGGGGCACGGGATAGCGAAGGGAAAGTGGGAGAACTCGTCTACGATGTTTAAGACGTAGACTTGTTAGTTCTTGTTAGTTGAGGGGAGTGGCCCTTTGAAATCAATCGCGAGGCGTTCAAAGGGCCTAGAAGCCTTGACCAGGTGGGCCCTGTCTGGTCTATAGAAGTGCGGTTTGCACTCTGCACAGATCCACAGGTGGAGGTTGGCGTCGTGGTCCTGCTGGTCATAGCCGCAGATGGTGACATTGTCCAAGTACGCTGGAAACGTGGCCCGCAGCCCGTACTGGTCCACCATTCGGTCCATTGCTTGTTGGAACAACGAGACCCCATTAGTGACGCCGAAAGGGACCTGGAGGAAATGGAAGAGGCGGCCATCGGCCTCGAATGCCGTGTAGTGGCGGTCCTCCGGGCGAATTGGGAGCTGGTGGTATGCAGACTTCAGATCCACCGTGGAGAAGAGCCGGTACTGGGCGATCTGGTTTACCATGTCTGCAATCCTGGGGAGGGGATACGCGTTGAGGAGAGTAAATCTATTTATAGTCTGACTGTAGTCGACTACCATACGGAATTTTCCCCCGGTCTTAACGACCACCACCTGAGCTCTCCAGGGACTATTGCTGGCCTCTATAACCCCCTCACTGAGTAGCCTTCGGACCTCTGCTCTGATAAATACCCTATCCTGCAGGCTATACCGCCTGCTACGAGTGGCTATGGGTTTACAGTCCTTAGTGAGATTGGCAAAGAGAGGAGGGGGAGGGATTCGCAGTGTAGCGAGGCTGCAGATCGTGAGTTGGGGCAGGGGCCCTCCGAAGCTGAGGGTGAGGCTCTTGAGGTTGCATTGGAAGTCTAGGCCTAATAAGAGTGGCGCGCAGAGTTCGGGCAACACGTAGAGTTTAAACTTCGAGTAACTAGTGCCTCGGATTGTGAGTGTCACGGCGGTGCGCCCCTGGATCTGGACCGAATGGGAGCCTGAAGCGAGCGAGATAGTTTGCTGCCCGGGGAAAACGGGGAGCAAACAGCGTCTTACCAGATCTGGGTGTATGAAGCTCTCAGTGCTCCCAGAGTCGAAGAGGCATGCCGTTTTGTACCCGTTGATATGGACTGTGCCATCGGGTTTCATAGATTCTTTGGTCGGGATTGGTCTAGGGTGACCGCGCTGAGTTGCGGGTAGTCAGCGGCTCGATCAGCTGTGCTGGAGTGGCCCCGTGATGACTGCCCTCTGAGTTCGTAGTCTTGTTCGAATTCCTCCGCTGCATTGTCCGAGCGCGGAGATGCTGATCGGGCCCGTGGATCGCACGTGGCGGGCGGCGAGGAAGATGGCGTCAAAGGTGGCGGCCCCCATGAGTCGCACGTGGCCTGCTGCGTGGTGGAAGTTTTCCAAGATGGCGGCCCCCATGAATCGCATGTGGCTGGAGGGGGCGGAGTCGGGGCATAGGCCGCAGCGTTTCGGGCCCCGCGGGGCTGAGAGTGCGGGGAGCGGTTACTGCGAGTCGCTGGGGAGTTGGAAGCTGGGGCCCTTTTTGCGAGGCACACTCTAGCGTAATGGCCTTTTCGCCCGCAGCTGCTGCAGGTCGCGTTGCGGGCCGGGCAGTGCTGCCGCGGGTGCTGGTTCTGGCCACAGAAATGGCAGGCTGGAGCAGCACAGTGGCTGGCTGGAGAGCATAGTGGCTGGCTGGGGCAGCATGGTGGCTGGGCGGCCGCGTAGCACAGGCCTGGGGGAGACGCTGGTCGGGGGCCCATGATTGGGTCGCGGGGTCCGTGGGGAACGAGTTAAGGCTGCGGAAGGAGGCCTCCATCGTGGTCGCAGCTTCCACAGTCGTTTCTAAGTCCTGGGCCCCCTTTTCTAGCAGTCGTTGGCGCACATAGTTAGACCTGGGGTCTGCTACAAAAACATCGCGTACCGCTAATTCCCTGTGTTCAGCCGCAGTAACCACTTGGTAATTACAGTCATTGGACAAATTGTTAAGTTCTCTTAGGAATTTGGCGAGTGATTCCGTAGGCCGCTGATGGCGAGTCGTAAACACATGGCGAGCGTAAACTTCATTAATTGGCCTTACATACATTTATTCGAGAACTGTTAGCGCCGCAGTATATGAACTGGCCGAGTTTAGTTGCGTTGAGATTCTATGGCTCACCCTCGCGTGCAGTAGACTCAGCTTCTGATCCTCTGTAGTTTTGGCTGTGCTTGATTCGGCCAGGTAGGCCTTGAAGCACCGGATCCAATGGGAGAAGATTTCTTTAGCCTCTGCATCCTGCGGATTGAGTTCCAGGCGTCCAGGCTTGAGGGCCGATTCCATAATCGATCTTACTGTTCTTAAGTCGATTAAATTGATGGAACCATCAATTCACCAGACGCGTGTTTCCAATGTGAATCTAGGCTTTAATCGACTTACTTCAGAGCCAGCCTGTTACCTGTCGATGAACTCGTAGTGACCCAGGCTGACTCTGGACACGGATACTTATACAGCTGCACTAGGGGAGGAGTCGTGGGCGGAACCAAGGGTGGAGCCCAGTACAAGTTCCTAAGTGCTCCCAGCGCTACTCCCCTAGTGGTAGGATGGCGCTACTGCGCTTACAATAACAGTGTGAATTAGTATATATACATTAATATATTAATACATTCACCACAGGTTATAAAATACTTTTTTGGTTCCTTTTTATGCCACCTGCTGGTTTATTCTCCTGCACTCTCTGGGGCCCTCTTATAGCTTGATATTGTGTTAACTGATGGACTTGATATTTATCATAAGCTTCCTTTTTCACTTTAATCTCTTTCAAATTGCATCATCCTGGGATGGCTAGCATTTGCTGCCGTTCCTTCTCCCTCCTGGAAATGTGTCTCCTCTTTGAAGGCCTCCCATTGCTCATTTACTGTTTGACCTGTCAGTCATTGATTCCAATTCACTTTGGCCACATCTCTTTCCAACTCAAACTCGTCATCATCAGTCCCTTGGAAGGAAGATGATGTCTGCCAGCTTCATGATTTGTGTGTACTCTGGTGAGTCAGTCAGCCAATCCCGGAGCAAAGGTCTTGGGGCTGAGTGGACAGAAGTTTCCTTGAGGGAGAGGGTTCGCAAGGTAGTATCCTGCTCTCTCTCCTTCTGCTTTTATCACTTCTCCACAGCAGGGTTTATACAGTCAGCTTCAGACTGTGTTGAAGCTTGTTAGATACACTGCTACCACAGGACAGAGTTTATGGTGAGTTCCTCCCATCCACCAATGTTAATTTTTCAGTGAGGCCTTCAGAGTGACCTTAAAATGTATCCACTGTGCTCCTTAACGTCAGGTACCATCCCTGAGGATCTGCTGTGGAAGCCAATTACTTGACGGGCAGGTGCAGTGCCCGTACCAGCCGGGCTGATTACATTTGGCCATCGTTGTGATGGTGGAGGAATTGGCTTCGGTGAGGATGCTGGAGTTGATTTGTCCATTTTTCCAACTTAACTTTGAGTATTCTGCAGAGAGACTGCAGATGGAAATTCTCCAGCAGCTGAAGGTGCCTTTGGCCAGTGACCCAAGTCTCACTGCCATTTGGAACTATGGTGACAACAGGACCTACTCCACAATAATCCTCAACAGGTGCTTTGTGATGTATTTTCAGCATTGGTGGAGCAGCCTTGGAATTTGTCTTCTCATTCTCCAGTGAGAAATCAGTGGAAAGTCCTGAGAAATGGTTAAAACAGCAATGTACGACATTCACCGTCACTTCTGCCGTCACTGGAACCCTGAGGAAATTTTCCCCAAACCTGGTTATGTTACTAAGGCTTGATTTTTGTTGATTGGGAGTTTTGTTTTAAAATGGCGGGCCCCCGCAACTCTGGAATTCATGTCCCATTCGCTTTTCCGGCTATTTTTACCGACGCAAGCTGAGGTTGCGGGTAATTAGCCCGCACTCAGAACACTCGAACACCTCGACAACAAGGACACCATTGTAATACTGTTGTTCATCGACTACAGCTCGGTCTTCAACACCATTATCCTGACAAGACTAATAACCAAACTCCGCAATCTTGGACTTGACGCCTCCCTGTGCAGCTGGATACTCGACTTCCTCCCCAACAGACCGCAATCTGTCAGAATAGGCAACAACACCTCCTCCACAATAGTCCTCAACACCGGGGCCCCTCAAGGATGTGTGCTCAGTTCTCTACTGTACTCCCTATACACACATGACTGTGTGGCAAGATTTAACTCCAACTCAATCTATGGGCGGAATTCTCTGCTCCCGGGAAAAATCGGGAGGGCCGTCGTGAACTCGGCCGAGTTTCACGATGGCCTCGGAGGCCGCTCCTCGTCCCCTATTCTCCCCTCCCGGCGGGGCTAGGAGCGGCGCTCCGTAACTATGCTATGCCCCTCCAAAACATCTTACTCTAGAAGTACGGCGCACGCAGTATGGATGACCTCATGACATTGCCTAAGGCCCAACCCCAGATGCTCCGCCCCCAATGGGCCGAGTTCCTGATGGCGTGGGTCTATCATGCTATCTTTTGTCGCGACCTCGCCGTGGCGGGCGAGGACTGAGTCCAGCATTGCCGCAGTCGGGGGAGAGCTGGCCCTTTGGCAGAGGCTGGGGGCACTGGTGAAGGGTGGTCCGGGGGTGGTGAGCCTGGCCAAAGGGGAGCGCGGTCACGGACCCGGCAATTCTCCAGCCCTTATCGGCAGCTAGAGCTGGGTGCTCTACGCTACGTGCCTGCTAGCCCCCTAATAGACGGGGGATCGGTGACCGTTTTACACCATGTTTTTGGTTGTAAAAGGCCACTGTTCCCATGCCAGCATCAGCACTTAGCCTCAGAATCAGAGAATCCAGCCCCTGGTTCACCTCTCAATGTTAAGTTTTGATTTAACTTAATTTCTACAAAATCAATATCGAGTCATAGATGTTTACAGCGTGGAAACAGGCCCTTGGGCCCAGCTTGTCTATGCCACAAAGTTTCTATCACTAAGCTTGTCCCACTTGCCCGCATTTAACCCATATCCCTCTATACCCACCCTGCCCATGTAAATGTCTAACTGCTTTTTAAAGGACAATATTATACCCGTCTCTATGACTGCTTCTGGCAACCAGTTCCCGATGCTTATGACCCTCTGTGTGAAGAAATTCCCCTCTGGTCCCTTTTGTATCTGTATGTGCACCTGTGTATTCACAACTACTCATACACTGAGCAGTCTGTGTTCCCATGCACCAAGAACTGAACACCTTTTGGACTCTAGCTGATAAGCCCGGGAATCCACTACTTAACCGCACCTTGGAGAACCTTCACCCCACATGCTGCAGTGGTTCAACTCACCATCATCTTCTAAAGGATAGGGATAGGCAATAAAGGCTTTACCAGCAGCAGCCATATTTTATGGACTTTTCAATGCTAATTGTGCCCATGCCCTATTACCTTTGTAATTGCCAATGACATCCAGGGTGGCACAGTGGCACAGTGGTGAGCACTGCTGCCTCACCGCATCAAGGACTCGAGTTTGGTTCCAGCTTCGGGTGACTGTCTGTGTGGAGTTGGCACTTTTTTCCCATGTCTGCATGTGTTTCCTTTGGATGCTCCAGTTTCCTTCCACAGTCGAAAGTGTGCAGGTTAGGTGGACTGGCCATGATCACTTAGTGTCCAAAGGTTAGGTGGGGTTATGGAGATAGGGAGGGAGTGTGGGCTTGGGTAAGGTGCTCTTTCAGAGGGTCGGTGCAGACTCGATGGGCCAAATGGCCTCCTTATGCATTGTCGAGATTCTATTCTATTCTATTTTATCTTTAATTGTGTGCATTGTTAGGGATTTTGCAAAGAGGGCCCTTAATGTTGCTTTCCCTGTAGCAAAACCATGACGACCCAATTCTGCTAATATAATAAAGGTTTGTGTGCAGTTCCAGGCTCTGGGCATCAGGTAACGTTGTGGAGTGATTGCTGAATTTTTTTGATCCACTAAGATCCAAGATAATAGTTTAGAAAGGCACACATATTTCACAAGAACTTGATTAAATGACCCATTGGCCGAAATTTCTCAGCCCTTCAAGCCAGTGGGATCTTCCGGTCCCGCTGTTGGTGGACCCCCCCCCCCCCACTACATCCGCTATGCATTCCTCGGCGGCAGAGGGGATGAGAAAATCCCACCCATTCATATCTTATCACTCCGAAGCCCTTCTCTCTCATAAGTTGCGAGAGAGCTTTCAATGACGTGACTGATACTTTTCAGTGCTTCTCAGCAAACAATCTGCATCCCAAAAGGAATTACCGAGCAGCAGGTCCTTTGGGGATTTGTGAGATTGCTTTGTCTGGAAAAATTTTGCTTTAAAATCAATCTGGTGATTTGAGGTTTGAAAGCTTTCTTTTCAGGAGAAGGATTAATTTATACAAATGATGCAATTGTGCTGTTTTGCTGCGAATCAATTAAAGAAAAATAAAGAGGGCCCATGTGAACAGTAACAGCCATTATTGTGTGAGAGACAGCGCACAGGAAAATTATGAGATGTATTGTGATATGGGAGGCAGCAGTTGCATTGACAACATTTGTTATGAAGTGTTTTTGTTGCTGGTTAGAAAAGAAAATTAAGTGCTTGTAGAAAATGGGTTTCGGTTAGTCATTTTTTAACCACTTTTGGGACAATGAATTTAAAAAAAAATTTAGAGTACCCAATTATTTGTTTTTCCAATTAAGGAGTAATTTAGCATGGCCAATCCACCTAACCTGTACATCTTTGGGTTGTGGGGGTGAAACCCACGCAGACACGGGGAGAATGTGCAAACTCCACACAGACAGTGACCCAGGGCCAGGATTCGAACCCGAGCCCTCAGCGCCGCAGTCCCAGTGGAACAGTGAATGTTTTAATATAAAAACTTTAAAAATGTGTGAATATTGAATTTGAGCATTTCTATGATTGCTGTTTATGAGAAGTTATGTTTATTAAACCCTTTATAAGAATGAAAACTCATAAAGAATACACACCATGCTGAAGTGTGTCAGGAAATTGCACTTGCATAGATCAATTTTCTGTATATTATTTTTAATTGGAATAGAATTTACATGAGACTGGGACTCATTGATGATGGGGGAAGTCACGCTGGGAGCCACCTGATGTGCAGGAATATGTTGGACGAGAGTTGGAAATGGGCAAACAGCAGTTGGATCCCATTCTCCTGACTCCAGCTTTTCACATCGGTGTTACATCCTATTCTTCATTACTACCTGTCCCCCCCACCCCCCACCCCCCCACCCCACCACCCTCCCTCAGCCCAAACCCCAGCACACCCTACCTCCCACATGTTCAAATACCCTTTTGAGCTATTTGGAAACTCATGTTTTTGACTTTCTTCTTCCCTCTCCTCAGCCCACTTCTATATCTTGTGACTCCTTACTGATGCTCACAAATCTTGACAGCGCATTCCCAGAGCACCACAAAAAACCCCTGGCGCGATCCACCCATAAACTGACTGAGCGTCATTTTTGGCGGGTTTGGCGGGTTGCTGCAGCTGGCTGTAATGGTGAGATTGCGAGGTATATTCACCTGAATCTCAGCATCCCTGACTCCCTCGCCACCTGATTCGCCAGACTCATGCCTCAGCTGCTTGGCACTAACGAGAGGGAACTGCTTTTAAACACTCCCTCAGCACTCACCCCCAGTCAAGACATGAGGATAGCAGCACGGAGACCTGCTCCTCGCTTTGGGGATGCCGACTTAGCCAAGATACTTGACGCCGCGGATGAGAGGCAGGGCACCCTATCCCCTGAGGGGGTCAGAGACCCAGCAGCAGGGTGAGCAATGCCACCTGGTAGGCAGGCGCAGCTGCAGTGAGTGTGGGCAGCATGACCAGGAGGACCACTATCCAGTGTAGGAAGAAGATGAACGACCTCCAATGAGCTGCAAGCGTAAGTTACCATCTCTCTCCTGGCATCAGTCCCACTGCCACCCTTCCATTCCCCAACTCCCCTCCCCCTGCCCCGCGCATCCCCACCCCAACTAATTCACTGGCTGACACTTTACACCCTCCCACCATCCAATCTCCAAGCTTGTTCCTCAGAACCCTCTGGCATCCACCATCATAACTCCTTCATGTCAAGGTGCAGTGCCCACACATGCCACCTGCTATAGACCTCCTGACCTTTCAAATGTGCGGCTCTCAATGGTCTCTCTTTGTCCCCACAGGAGAAAACAGTCCACAATAAGATACGATGGCGAAGACAGGGGGGTAGGATTCCAGAGGTCCAAATCCTCACCCCACCCCCTATGAGGGACAGGCCCTGGATATCACAGAGTTGCCTGAGGAGAGAGCAGTAACCGATAGTGAGGTTGGGCTGCGCCAGAGAACAGATGATATGTCTGTAGTGAGTCATTGATGTCCCACACAATTACCCTTCCATCTCACTGACTACATGTCCATTGTCTTACAGGATCACCAGCTACTGAGGCCGGGCCATCCGGAGCCATCCCCCCCCTTTGTCACCCCCCCCCCCCCCCCCCCCCCCCCCCCCCCCCCCACCACCACCCAAGAGAACACCTTGGAGGAGAGCTCCGAGGAGAAGACCTGCAATGCTTCACAGCTGTCAACCGCACCTTGCACCAACGCAGAGACATACACCTTGGTAGGTGACATTAGTGGACAGGCTTCAGGGGTGCTCTCTGGTGAGCACAACACAGCTGCTGATGCAAATCAGGTGGAGGAAGGAACAGCCAAGGCAGACAGTAGTCAGATGACTGCTCAGGACTCAGCTGGGTCCCAGCAAGATGCTGAATATCTAGACTTGGTTCTCCCAGAGCTGATGCAGATGAGAGGACACATCCGTGACATTCAGAAGGAGGTTTCAGTGACATTCCAGCAACTGCAAAGCCAATTGGAGGAGTCCCAAAGCCTTAAGGCACAGGAGATGGTGCCGAAAATGCGTGGCACCGAGGTCTACACTTTTAGAGTGGCGACCACAGTGGAAAACCTGTAGCATGAGGTATGCGCCTTGAGTGGTGATGTCCAAGGCATGGCTCAGTCTGTGATAACCATGGCTCGAGGCCTCACACATGTTCCAGTTGCTGAGGGATGTGTCCCAGATATAGGTAGACATTGCCAAGGTACTCCAGAACATGTATCAGCTGCTTTGGAGCATCGTTGGGGGTGTCAACACCATGGAGCAGCCAATAGCGAGCCTCCAGGACTGGCAGTGCTAGCTGACTCAGAAGCTTCTGGAGCTCACTCCAGCTGCCCCTACAACCATGGAGTCACCCAGGGCCCTACGGGCACCATCAGGGAGGAGTATGCACTGCAGCCCAGCCCGGGGCCTTTCACCAAGGAGACTAAGGTGGTCTTCAGTTCGTCTGAAGCCCCACTCCTAACACCAGCGCATCTCAAGAGCAGCGGACAGAACTGGGTTGCATGGCTGCCCCTGTGACACCAGTAAGTAAGCCAGGGCACTCCGGCTACAGGCCCTCCAGAAGACGAACACCAAAGGCATCAAAGGCCACAGGGCATGGAAGACAACAGCGTGCCTCCACCTCTGATGAGCATCCTGGGGACACACCTCGACGTAGCACTAGACCATGGAGGATCAAGAAGAGTGAGGAGCACTGAATGGGCATTGGCGAGGTCACTGCAGCTAGGGGGAATGGAAATCTGAAACATTAAAATGTTCAGCATCAGAAAAATCTCACACCTGATACAGATGAGGATGGGTGTGATCGCGATGTCAGCAGAAAGATAGGAGTCAAACATAATCAGGAACTGAGGAGCACCAAAGCATTCCACACAGAGAGTGGTCATCACTCTCCTGCCTTGTATAGTGACCCACTGACAGTGTAAACACTGGCCCATCACCCTGGAGTGATGTTACATAGACCATTGCAGGGGGGAACAAGGTGGTCAGGGAAGGGGCGATGTGATAAGGGGCAGATAGGAATGGCTCGTGTTGAGCTAATGGGTGCCGCCTCGTCTCATGAGTATCTCGAGATGACGAGGGCAGTATTGGCCCTCTTTGCATATCGGACCCTTGCGCCACCTGTCCTCCATCCTCCGGCTTGTCCTCCAAACCCTCCTGGTCCACCTCCTCCTCCCCCTCAGATGAGACCGCATGTTCCTCCTCCTCTTCCTTGTCCAGCATGTCCCCCTGCTGCTGTGCCAGTGCACGACCATGCAGAAGACTCTCTGGGGGGTGTGATGTAGAGCCCCGCCAGAGCGGTGCAGGCAGCGCAGGCGCCTCTTGAGCAGCCCGATGCTCCACTCAATGACAGTTGAGGTGACAGTGTGGGCCTCATTGTAATGGGACACTGCCTCGGTCTCGGGCCTCCGCACTGGCGTCATCAGCCACAACCTCAGCAGGTAGCCTTTGTGCCCCAAAAGCCTTCCTGTCATTATGGCGTGGTCCTCAAAGACACCAGGAATCTCTGAGTGTCCCAGGATATGGCTGTCATGCACAATCCCAGCAGAGTGGGCACACAGGTACATGATGCTCAGACAGTGGTCGCATGCGTTCTGAACATTCAGGGTGTGGAACCCCTTCCTGTTAATAAAGGGCACACCTTAATGCCCCGGCCTAATTCCCTGGTGCTCGCAGGGCAACATGCGTGCCATTGACCGCCCCCTGGACCTTGGGCATCCCGGCAATAGGCGGCGAATCCTGAAGTTCGGGCATCTTGGTGGGCCTGGCCCAGGCCGAAGGTGATATAGTCTGATGCCTGGGCATGTAGAGCATCCATCAAATCCCGGATGTACCTGCGGGCCAATGACTGTGAGAGACCGATAATCAGTTAGGGCTTCCAACCTAGGACCTTCATATCTCCCAACCCAACCCCACCCTTACCATGACTGTCCCACCTTCTCTCTTAGTGCCATCCAGTGAGCCAGTTGTGCCGGAAAACTTTGCTCTGCACACTCACTCCCAGCCAGATCGGGAACCTCTAGATCCCAGACCTCTGCCAACAAAATTAGGGAGGTCTCGCTCAGCTGTCCTCTACTCATCCAGGCACTTACCCTTCAGCTGCAAGAGGGTCCTCAGTGGTGAAGCCCTGCTCTTTACTATTTGGTTGTTGGACGCGCCCTCTATGATGTTGACACTCCTAGAGTACAGGCAGGCTGTTCAGGCATCACAGGTTACTGGACATCCAATCCACTAAGATTGTGTCTCCTCTGAGACACAACACCTGCTCCTTCAAGAAGGCACTTGAGAGTCAGGAATGTGAAGTACTCTCACAACTAACAAGGCTAATCCCTCCTTTGAAATAGCCTTCAGCTGTGAAGCTAGAGGCTGCTCACAGTTAAAGGGGGTTAAATTGACTTTTATGAGAGAAACTGCAGCAGGGCTCTGTCCTGGGAGAGTTTGGTAGGACCGATAGGCTGCAACTGTGATTGCCCCTGTTATGGGTCTACACAATATTTAAAGATGGCTTGAAGGCTTCACAGACACAAAGCCCCTCCCGCCCATCCCAATGGCGACGCCGGCCTGGAACGTTCCAGCCCACCTCGAACAACCCCAACCCTGCTGGACACTGCATAGCAGCTCTGATGCCTTTGAGCTGCATGCCAGTAAATGCTGATGGCTACTCACCTCCTCACTTCCCCTCAGAAACCAATACACCATGTTCCAGCTTTTGGAAAGGAGTACTAAACAACACTTCTCGCTGGGGAGTCGGGTGACTCCTGGGAGGCCACTGCATTCAACTTCAATCCCACCAATGAATTGGAGGTGAATACAGATTAGGGTTAATGGGTTTCTCGCCATTTTGGAGCCTGCGGGGCAAATTTCGAAATGGTTCTCGCCTGGCGTGAATCCCCCCCCCCCCCCTCAACTGCCGCTAATGCTCCCAAAACCTTGGAGTAAGTGATCTTCAATGTCCACAAATCCTGAGGCCCCTCTCCTGCCAATTCCTGGCTTCTCTGTTTCTGGAGGTGATCAAAACCGTAACGAGCATATACGGAGAAACTGTCTCCGGTGGCACCAAAGCCAACAAAGTTAAGGTGATTGGCAAGAGAGCCAGAGGAAACCTGTGGAAAGGAAACATCTTTGCAGCTCGATGTTGAGATCTAGAATAGACTACCTAAAAGTGTGTTGGAAGCAGATTCAATTGTAACTTTCAAAAGGGAATGGCATAAATATTAACCCTAATCCTTATACGTTTACAGGGTATAGAACAGGGAGGTATAGAGCTAGGGTAGATATGATGGGCCAAAAGGCCTCCTCCTGTGTTTCACACTCTCTGGTTCTGATAAGACACATGTTTCCATGTTCCCTGGACTTTGTTAGCACTTCCCAATGCACTCAAATCCTATATTATTATTTTTTAAAATACATTTCTGAGTACCCAATTATTTTTTTTTCCCAATTAAGGGACAATTTAGCATGCCCAATCCACCTAACCTGCACTTCTTTGAGTTGTGGGGGTGAAACCCACGCAGACACGGGGAGAATGTACAAACTCCACACGGACAGTGACCCAGGGCCGGGATTCAAACCCGGGTCCTCAGCGTCACAGTCCCAGTGCTAACCACCGCGCCACATGCCACCCTTCAAATCCGATATTATTAGCTTCACCACTTGTCAGATAAATCTCTGAATCCTGTACTAATTTAGAGAGGTACATCGCTAGAGCATTCCATCTAAATTGCTGACCGAGTTTTACATTTTCTCTCAGATGCTTGATGCAAATTTGCTCAAAGCAGCACTTTGTATTTCTCTCGACTTTGCCAGAAAAGAACTGTTTGAATTTTTGATTTCATTTATTTGTTTTCCACTCAATGCTTATTACAGTCAATCCAAAATTCTCATTCCGCGTTTCAGAGAAATGCTGAAATACCATTGACTTCCTTCGTACATTTCTCTGATTGCCCATCTGCTCCCAGGTCTTGAAATTATCTTTATTCTATATATTAGTAATTTACCACACGCCTGTGCGTTCTGCAAATGATAGTTCCTGTACTCATGATTTTTAACCATACTTCTCCTCTCAACATTTAGCAGTTCCCATTCAATTTTGTCATGTCAGCTGTTGAAATTTTAGACCTCAGCTAGAGTATTGTGCCCAGTTCTGGGTGCCACAAGATAGGAAGGGCGTGAATGCACTGCAGAGAGTGCAGGAGAGATGAACAAGAATGGGCCCAGGGATGAGAAATTTCAGTGATGAGGACAAATTGGAGAGGTTGGGACTGTTCTCCCTGGAGTGAAAAAGAACAAGAGGAGATTTGATAGAGATGGTCAAAATCATGAGGGGGTTGGACAGAGTAGACAGGGATAAGCTGTTCCTGCTCGCAAAAGAATCGAGAACGAGAAGGCTTAGATTCAAAGTGATTTACAAAAGAGCGAAACCTTTTTCACGCAACAAGTGGTTTGGGACTGGAATGTGCTGCCTGGAAGCGTGATGAGGCAGGTTGAGTTGAGGCATTCAAGAGGGCATTATGATTACTTGAATAGAAACAATGTGCAGAGGAATGGGGAAAAGGCAGGGGATAGCACAAAGCATAATGCTCACTTGGGCAACCAGTGCAGATACGATGGGCTGAACGGCCTCCTTCTGAACCGTTACAATTCTGTGATTCTGTAAATATTGTCTCAGGTTCTTGTCACTTAGGGAGCTCCTTGGAGTGTGTTTCTGACGTTTCCTTCCCAATTCCTCCACTATCTGGCATAGAAAGTAACTCACATTAGCTGCCCATGGAAAATTGAAGTGTTTACAAAACCCATTAAATTAAGTCTTATCTCCTTGAACTGGATAATCGCAAATGGAACTTAAATGTCGACACACGACTCAACACTAATTTACTGTGGGTAGGCCTTAAATTGCAGTTCAAATTATGGCAAAGATCTGACTGTGCCGTGGGCATTTCAGACCTACTATTTATGGAGACACAATTCCAAGTCCCATTAGTGCACTCTCATGGTGATATGTTCCCTTGTCTTCAGATCAACAGTAACTTTTAGTTTCATTGCTAAGCCTTCAGCCCTTTCTAGCTTCAGTTCTCACTGCCCACTTAACATTAAGTGGCAGTCTAACAGTCGCTGCAGGAAATTATACATCACCCTCTCATATACCAATTTGGGGATAATTACAGAGACTTCATTATGACTAAATAACCTTTTTGTTTGCTAGTTTGCTCCAACCCAACTCCATCCAATTTTTAATGAAATTATTTCAACACATTCCATTTTCACAGTCCATATTCATTTTAACGATTAAATCAAACGCTTAGGTTAATTTGTGCTTGCTTTTGCTCAGTTTCCAGTTTTTGCTTCTCTTTTATCGGGATGACTTATGACTTTCCCGTTATTAATAATTCATCCCCTTTTTGTCTGCTTTATTATTTTCAGAGTTTCTTGACCTGGCACTATAATTACCATACTTTGTGATCTGTCCCTTGCCTCTCTGAAGACACACTGGAACTGAGAGTTTAATAATGAGACTGGTGTATGCTGCATATATAATAAGGTAAGTTAGTTCAAAGGAGTCACTTGTTATCTATCCCTTTCCATTATGCTGCTGATATGAGTAGGTACCGGATAACCAGTGTAAGGTAAGACGGTTTGACAACTCTCTGTAACTGATAGTTACTTTGCTTTGATGAACAACTACTGAAGACATCCCAGTGTCAAATGTGTAAACTAAGCAGCTGCTTTCTCAGGAGCTGTTGAGACCTGTGTAAAAAGAATGGTTTCTCCTGGCACCTCAAGCTACATAGTGACAGCGGGTGGATGGCTGCGCCAGTGTAGATTTACCTTTCAAGTTGTTTCTCAGGCTGAGACCCAAACAGAACACTCTGTCCACATTTACAGATCCGTGACACCGTTCTTTAAACAGGGACTTGTCTGGTTTCCAGCCCAGCAGGGGAGGTCCAGCAGATGGAATCAAAGTTGAAGTTGTTTGTTGCTCAGTAATGTGCAAATGGGGTAAATTCCATAGCATTGGAAGCTAAGTCTTTTTACTTAACAGATTATTTTACGTTAAATGACTCTGCAACACAACAAGGACATTTCTTAAAACCTGTAATCACCCTTCTTGTATTAGTCAGGAGGCCGGTTTAGCTCACTTGGTTACACAATTGATTCATAACACAGAATGATGCCAGCAGTTTAGGTTCAATTCCCGTACTGGCTGAAGTTATTCATTAAGGCCCCGCTTTCACAATCTTGGCCCTCGCCTGAGGTGTGGTGATCCTCAGGTTGAATCACCACCAGTCAGCTCTCCCCCTCAAAGGGGAAAGCAGCCTAAGGACATCTGGGGCAAAATTCTCCGACCCCCCGCAGGGTCGGAGAATCGCCCGGGGCCGGCAAAAGTCCCGCCCCTGCCGTGGCAGAAATTCTCCGCCACCAGGGAATTGGCGGGGGCGGGAATCAAGCCCCGCTGACCGGCATGCCCTCCGCGCTGATCGGCGAGCCCCCTGCGGCGATTCTCCGGCCCGCGATGGGCCGAAGTCCCGCCGCTCAGAGGCCTCTCCCGCCGCCGTGGTTTCAACCACCTCTGGTGGCGGCGGGATTGGCGGCGCGAGTGCCCCCACGGTGGCCTGGCCCGCGATCGTGGCCCACCGATCGGCGGGCGGGCCAATGCCGTGGGGGCACTCTTTTTCTTCCGCCGCCGTCTGGCCTCCACCATGGCGGAGGCGGAAGAGAATCCCCCTGCGCGCATGCGCCGGTGGTGACATCAGCGGCAGCTGATGCACCGGCGCATGCGCGAACCAGCGAAGGCTTTTCGGCCAGCCCCGGCACTGGGCGGCGGGCGTCAAAGGCCGCTGGTGCCGGTTTTGGCGCCAGTCGGCATGGCGCCAACCACTGCGACTTCGGGCCTCCCCAAAGGTGCAGAATGCTCCACACCTTTGGGGGCTAGGCCCGCGCCGGAGTGGTTGGCGCCACTCCGCTACGCCGGGACCCCCCCGCCCCGCCGAGTAGGGGAGAATCCCGGCCCCGCATCTTTGGGGAGGCCCGAAGCTGGAGTGGTTGGCGCCACTCCACTACGCCGGGACCCCCCGCCCCGCCGGGTAGGGAAGAATCCCGGCCCATCTGTACCTATTAGTCATGAGATTACTGCTGGCTTTTAGCTACAATTTCTCTTAAAGTGAGTATTATTGAAAGAGGATGAAATAAATCACATTTGAAGAATATCTGCATTGTTCTAATGACAGAATGTCCAAATGTTTGCTGGTCTCGCCTCTGTGAATTGCTCAATACACTTTTTACATTAAAGGTACAATATAAATCCAGGATGTTACTGATGGTGGAGGCTACTCAGAAATAATAATAATCTTTATTGTCACAAGTAGGCTTACATTATCACTGTAATGAAGGTACTGTGAAAAGCTCCTAGTCGCCACACTCCTGTGCCTGTTCGGGTACATGGAGAATTCAGAATGTCCAAATTATCTAACAGCACGTCCTTCAGGACTTGTGGGAGGAAACGGGAGCACCCGGAGAAAACCTACGCAGGCACAGGGAGAACGTGCAGAGTCAGCACAGACATTATCCCAAGCCATGAATCGAACCTGAGACCCTAGCGCTGTGAAGCAACTGTGCTACCGTACCCCCCTCAATTTGCCGAGGGGAGTTTAATACATTGAACTCTTGAATCTGCTAAGGTTGCAGGGAATAGAGCTAAATCTTGAAACCTGGTGGGTTGATAATTGCCTTAACATCATTCAGGCATCAGTTCAATGAATATAAACCAAACTAAGAAGCCAGAGGAGAACACGAGTCTCCCACTATTTCTTAGTGTACGATCTGGACTAAAACAAACCAGGCAGCAAGCTATGGTAGTCCTGGAAAAAAAAAGACAATGAGACTGGATTAGTAGAATATCACATTCAGTTTGAAGAGGACAATTGTGGGTCTAAGACTAGTGTTTTAAACCTGAATAAGGGTAATTCGAAGGGTATGAAGGTAGCGCTAGCTAAAGTGAACTGGGAAACTATGGGCGCGATTCTCCCAAACCGGGAGAAATCGTAAGGCTGGCGTCAAATCCGGGCGGGTTTGACGCCAGCCCCCCCCCTTCCCGACCGGGAACCGATTCTGGTCCCCGGTCGGGGCTAGCAGCCCGACGCCGTAAACTCCGGCATCACGGGCTTAACGAATTTTGTTAAGCCCGCTTGCCAGAGTTAGCGCCGGCTGACGTGTCATATGACGTCAGCCGCGCATGCGCGGATTGGAAGACTCCAACCCGCGCATACGCGGATGACGTCATCGCGTATTTGTGCGAAACCCGCGCATGCGCGGGCCGGGATGCCCCTCAGCCGCCCCGCGAATGGATACTGCGGGGCGGCGGAAGGACAAATAGTGCGCGGGCATCGGGCCCGCTGCCCGTGATCGGTGGGCACCGATCGCGGGCCCATGGCACCCTTGGCATGGCCGTGGTACTGCCGTGCCAATCGGTGCCATGGTTATAAAAAGCGAGAGTTTACGGCCGTTTTTACGAACGGCCAGACCAGGTGTGTTTGCCGTTCGTAAAAACAGCCGTAAAGGGCTGGGATCTCGGCCCATCCATCAGCTGTGAATCGCTGCCGGCCGTAAAAAAACGGCGGCAGCGATTCGTGTCAGGAGTTGGGCGTGGGGGGGGGGGGGGGGGGGGGGGGGGGGGAGAATAGCGGGAGGGCGTCGGAACAGCGTGGCCGTAAAATTTTACGAGCCACGCTATTCTCCGCACCGTCGGGAGTGCGGAGAATGTCGCCTGTTTATAGGTAGGAGAGTAGAGTTGCAGTGACAGACTTTAAAGGTGATTTTGAATAACTTGTCGCAAAACTCTATCGCAATGAGTAAGACCCTTTGAGAAGAATGTATAATTTGTAGCAAAATATGGAAGTTAGGGATGGTATCAAATGGAAAGAAAATCTAAACAAATCTCCAAAGATTAGTGAAAGGTTAGAAGATTAGTCAGATTTTAAGAATTAGCAAAGAATGAATAAAAAATAATAAAGGGGGTGAAAGTAGAATATGAGGGAAAGCTAGTTGCTAATATAAAAAACAGATAGTAAGGTTTCCTACAAATATTTTAAAAGGAAAAGAATAACCCAAACTAGTGTTGATTTTCTAGAGAGTTAGTCCGGGGCATTAATAATGGAAAACAAGGAAATGGCAGAGGGTGAACAGGTATTTTGGGAGGATTCTCTCAGCCTCGAGCCGGCTGGAGAATCGCCGCGACCGGCACGAATCGTGCCATGCCCCCCCCCCCCGGCGATTCTCTGCCCGGGATGGGCCGAACGGCCGTACCAAAAAACCCGAGTCCTGCTGGCGCCGTTCTAACCTGGTCTTACCCGGCGGGACCTCGGCGTGGAAGGGTCCGGGGGTGGCATATGGGGGGGAAGGGGGATCCAACCTCGGGGGGGGGGAGGGGAGGGGAGTGGGGGGGAGAGTGGGGCTCTGCTGTGGCCTGGCCTGCGATCGGGGCCCACCAATTGGCGGACCGGCTTCTCGAGCTGGGGGCCTCCTTTGTTCCACGCTGGCCCCTGCAGCCCTATGCCATGTTATGTCAGGGCCGGAGGGGAGAAGGGAGACACCACACATGCACGGAAATCGCCCGGGTCCCACTGCTCATGCGTGAGTTGGCGCCGGTGCCACTGCGGATGCACGGACTCCCCAGTGCCCAGTTGATGCTGGGATCGGCAGCTGGAGCGGCGTGGGTTACTCCACTGCCGTGGGTTGCTCCACTGCCAACGGCGTCAACACTTAGCCTCAGGATCAGAGAATCTAGCCCTGTGTGTCTGTCTTCACTATCGAAGACTTAGGAAAGTTCCCAAAAATACTTGAAAACCGTTAAGTAAAAAGAGAGGGAGCGACTTAAAACAATCACCATCAGCAGGAAAAGGTGCTGATTAACCAATTGACCTAAAGATTGACAAATCCCCAGGACCTGATGGCCTGCATCCTAGAGTCTTAGAAGGGTGCAGTGATAGTGGGGGCGTTGGTTATAATCATCCAAAACATTTAAATTCCGGAAAGGTTCCAGGGGCTTGGACCATAGCTCATGTGTAAAGCTAATATCTAATTGATTCAAGAAAATGTGGGAGACAGAAAGCAGGCCAGTTAACATAACCGCTGTTACAGGAAAGTTGCTAGAATCTACTAATAGGGAGATTATAGTAGGATATTTTGAACATCACAATGTGTTCAGGTAAAATGAAAATGGTTTTGTGAAAGGGAAACTATATTTAACTAATATATTAGAGTTGTTTGAGGAAGTAGCAAGCAAGGTGGATAAAGAGGAACCTGTCAATATGGTGTACTTGGATTTCCAAAGTGTATTTGACAAAGTGTCACAGCAAAATGTTACTGTATGGAGCACATGGTGTAGGGGAAAGCTAATGGCATGGACAAAGGATTGGTCAGCCAGGGCAGTACGGTGGCGCAGTGGTTAGTATTGCTCCCTCATGGCACCGAGGTCCCAGGTTCGATTCCGGCTCTGGGTCACTGTCCTTGTGGAGTTTACACATTCTCTCCGTGTTTGTGTGGGTTTCGCCCCCACAACTCAAAAGATGTTCCGGGTAGGTGGATTGATCACGCTAAAATTGCCCCTTAATTGGAAAAAATGAATTGAGTACTCTAAATTTATAAAAAAGATTGCTCAGCCAACAGAAAATGGAGCCTAAAGATAATGGGCAGCACAGTGGCACAGTAGTTACCACTGCTGCCTCACAGCGCCAGGGACCCGGGTTCAATTTCTGTCTTGGGTGACTGTGTGGAGTTTGCACGTCCTCCTCATGTCTGGGTGAGTTTCTTCCGGATGCTCCGGTTTCCTTCCACAGTCCAAAGAGGTGCAGGTTAAATGGATTGGCCATGATCAATGTACGGGGCTCAGGAGATAGAGCGGGAAAGTGGGCCTAGGTAACATACTCTTATGGAGGGTCGGTGCAAACACGATGGGCGGGATGGCCTCCTTCTGCACTGTAAGGATTCTGTGGATTGATCTTTTTCAAGTTGGCAAGCTGCAACTAGTGGAATGTCACAGGGATCAGTGGTGGGCCCTCCATTATTTACAATATACCGTATATACTCGCGTATCATGCGATCTCGCGTATCATGCAACCCCTAAATTTTCGTCCCCAAAACATGATTTTATGCTATATCTCATGTATCATGCGAGTCACCTTTTTGGAAATTAATGCCCAAACTAAAACTTCCAAATGGTATCATTGTCTGTGGATTCTGCAGAGTGGATTCTGTTGTGAAAGCTGTTCGCGAATCGAACAGCTTTGCAGCTGGCTTGACTAGCATCGTTCAGCCACTTGACGTATCCATTCATAAAAACAGCAAGTAAAACACCCGCGAATTTTGTATCGGAAAAAGACGGCCATGTATTGAATAAACTACCCATATGATCAGGAAGACAACCTGAACAAAGAACCAATAGTCGTTAATGATTTGGATACTACTCTACAGATTTTGACCACAGCATTCTGATGGGAAGATGTTCAGCCACGTGACGTATCCATTCATAAAAACAGCAAGTAAAGCACCCGCGAATTTTGTATCTCGCGTATCATGCGACCCCCCAAATTTAGGTTACAATTTAGGTCTTCAAAAGTCGCATGATACGCGAGTATATACGGTATATCAATGACTGGGTGATAGGACCAGATGTATGGTGGATAAATTTTCAAATGACTCAAAGATAGGCAGGAAAATAAGTTGTCAACAGGAGGAAAAGTGTCTGAAAAAAGATTTACATAGGTTAAGTGAGTGGCAAAAAAAAAAAAGTATCATATGGGAAAATGTGAACTTGTCCATTTTGGCAGGAAGAACAGAAAAATAATTTATTATTTAAATGGAGAGGGTTTGCGGAACCCGGTGGCACAGAGGGAGCTGGGTGTCCTGGTACTTGAATCACTTAAAGTTAGTGTCCAGGTACAGCAAGTGATTAGGATGTCAAATGGAATGTAGGTGATCATTGCAAGTGGATTCAAATATAAAAGGAGGGAAGTTTTACTTTAGCCGTACAGGACCTTGGTGGGACAACATCTGGGATCCTGTGTACAGGTTTGGTCTCGGTATTTGAAAAGAAATGTTTCTGTTAGAAGCAATTCAGAGAAGATTCACTCAATTCATTCCTGGGATGAAGCTTTTTGTGCAATTATCATAATATAAAGACACCAATCACTCAGAAGAGTTGGCAAACATGCTGTGGCTTCATTTATTGAGACGAGGCACATGAGAATATTCACATAGAGTTAGAAAACTTGTAGACAGCAGCAGAACTGTGCTCTGCTCAGAGGCCAAAGTGAAACTGGGGTTGGATCACATGAATCAGAAAATTTACATAGAATTTACAGTGCACAAGGAGGCCATTCGGCCCATCAAGTCTGCACCGGCCCTTGGAAAGAGCACGCCACCCAAGCCCACACCCCATCCCCGTAACCCCACCCAATCTTTTTGGACACTAAGGGCAATTTATCATGGCCAATCTACCTAACCCACAGATCTTTGGACTGTGGGAGGAAATCGGAGCACCCTGAGGAAACCCACGCAGGCACGTGGAGAACAGGCAGACTCCGCACAGACAGTGACCCAAGCCGGAAAATGAACCTGCGACCCTGGAGCTGTGAAGAAACTGTGCTAACCACTATGCTACCGTGCTGACATACTTTCCTTATAGTGATGGAATGCTGTTAGCTCTGAAAGGAATCCTACAACAAATTACTTATCTTGTGAAGACAGATTGAACACGTTGGACTCGTAGACAATCAGAATTTAGAAAGTTGAGAGGTGACCTTATTGAATTAGAGAAGATCCTGGGCGGACCTGATGGCGTGGATACTGGGAGGATGTTGTGAGGGAGCAGAACTCCCTTATAAGATGTAGATGGGGGACAAATTGTTTCTCTCAGAGGGGCGTTAGACTGTGGAATTCTCTTCCCCAGAGAACAATGTGGCTGGGTCAGATTTTCGATAGACAAGGGTTACGGGGTAGGAACAGGAAAGTGGAGATGTGACCACAACCAGATCAGACATGATCTTATCGAATGGTGCAGCAGGTTCGAAGGACCGAAGGGCCTCCTGTTGTTCTGATGTCATATGTTCCATTCGTAATGATATGTATAATCTAAGGAGAGTAAAGGGTTAACAAGATGATGTTCATGTAATCAACAGTAGATGGCATCACTGAGTAGTCTTATAAAAGGCTGTGTCTCTAGGCATTCTGGGAGAAGCTGGTGGAGAGGTTGATGCAGAAGGATAGTGTGAAGCTGGGTTTTTAAAAAAAAATAATTTTTATTAAGATTTTCACAAAATATAAACAACAAAACAATATTAACAAAACAACCATAGTAAAAACCAAAGAACAACAACCAACCCCCCCCCCCCCCCCCCAAGCAACTACAAAAACAAAAAAAAGCAAACAACAAAAAGGAGATAACAACCACCACATCCAACAAACCCATGTACACAACTCTCCCTCCCACCGAACCAAACCACCCCCCCCCCCCCTCCCCGGGTTGCTGCTGCTGCCGGCCTATTTCCCTACCGTTCCGCCAGGAAGTCCAGGAAAGGCTGCCACCGCCTAAAGAACTCTTGCACCGACCTTCTCAGGGCGAATTTCACCCTCTCCAACTTGATGAACCCCGCCATGTCATTGATCCAGGCCTCCATGCTTGGGGGCCTCGCATCCTTCCACTGAAGCAAAATCCTACGCCGGGCTACTAGGGACACAAAGGCCAGAACACCGGCTTCTTTCGCCTCCTGCACTCCCGGCTCCACTGCTACCCCAAATATCGCGAATCCCGAGCCTGGCTCAACCCTGCATCCTACCACCCTCGACACCGTGCTTGCTACCCCCCTCCAAAAGTCCCCCAACGCTGGGCATGCCCAGAACATATGGGCATGGTTCGCTGGGCTCCCCGAGCACACCTGTCTTCGCCCCCAAAGAACCTGCTCATCCTCGTCCCGGTCATATGAGCCCTATGTAGCACCTTGAACTGTATGAGGCTAAGCCTCGCACAAGAAGAGGAGGAATTCACCCTTTCCAGGGCATCAGCCCATGTCCCCTCCTCAATCTCCTCACCCAGCTCCTCTTCCCATTTACCCTTCAGCTCCTCCACCGAGACCTCGTCTACCTCCTGCATTACCCGGTATACGTCCGAAATCCTCCCTCCTCCAACCCACACCCCCGAGCGCACCCTTCCCCGTACCCCACGTGGGGGCAACAGAGGAAACCCCTCCACCTGCCGCCTGGCAAACGCCCTAACCTGCATGTACCTAAACATGTTCCCCGGGGGAGCCCAAACTTCCCCTCTAACTCACACAGGCTCGCGAACCTCCCATCCACAAACAGGTCCCTCAACCTCCTAATACCTACCCTGTGCCAGCCCAGAAATCAGCCATCAATGCTCCCTGGGACAAACCGGTGGTTCCCCCATATCGGGGACTCCATCGAGCCCCCACCTACCCCCTATGCCGTCTCCATTCGCCCAAATTTTGAGGGTAGCCGCCACCACTGGGCTCGTGGTATACCTATGTGAAGTTTAGTTAGGTTATATATATTAGAGAGATAATTAATTACTGTATCATAGATTCAATACTATTATTTTGTTAACTGTTACTCAGTAGAGTGTGTGAACCATTTCAAGTAGTGGAATAACATGCTACCAGTAGTTTAAAATAAACTAGTTTTGATTTAAACATTTTGCTTTATGTTCTTTGTCAACGCTACAACTTTGGCTATCTTGGGGTTCAAGACCATAATTCTGAAGTTCGACAGCCACTGTGCAGTCGAGGTCAACGAGAGCTTTGAGAGATACATGTTCCAGCAGCGAACTCAGGGTAAGGACGAGCCTTTCCAGTCCTTTATCACCCACCTCCGCGTCCTTGCACAGTCCTACAAGTACGGGTCCACCTCTGACTCCATGCTCTGTGACCAGATTGTTTTTGGTGTTCAATCTGAGCCCCTGCACCAGCAGCTACTAAAAGTAAAGTAGCTCACTCTCTCCACGGCCATTGAGACCTGTGTACTTCATGAACATGCCTCCACGCGCTACTCCTGCATCCAGGCTGCTGAAACGGCACGGCAAGCCCCTTACCAGGCAGAACGCGTCCAGATGATTAAATCTCTTCAGGCCCTGGACCTTAATGATGGTGGCCATTTCGCGCGTTTTCCAGGAGTCCCGTGCCCACACGCAGCGAGCGCGCTTACGTCACGGACCGCTTCGCGCAGGTGCACGCTATGCTGGACCACCCCGCACATGCGCGGTGGCGCGACGAACGTCCCAACGCTCCGGCGTGCGGCAACTGCAGCTCTGCCCACTTAAAGCGGCGAAGTCCCGACGCTGCCTGCACTGTGGCAAATGAGGCCACTACTCTGCAATGTGCAGATCTTTCATGCCAGCTGCTTTTCAAAGGTCCACCCAGCTCCACAGAGACGTCAGGGCTATCCAGCCTGCCATCAATGAACCTACTCTACACCTTGATTCCGACTATGCCTGCAATGACCCACAGGTCCCGTTCCAAATCGGCGTCATTACTACCAACAGGATGTCCCCCAGCCGTGGCACTGAACCTGTCCACGTCCACAGCATCAGCCAGGATGATGAGTGGTGTGCCACCCTTACAGTCAACCAGAGTCGGTCACCCACCTCAGAGACTGAACTTATGAACTTTGCACTCATGTGGACTTTTTGAAATGTTTTATTTTTCCCATATTCTTTGTTGTTGCATTCGTTATCCAGTGATTTGTAAATAGATTTGTTGGTTGTTCCAGTTCATGGCAGTCATCTGCACCAGGCACCTTCCTCTGTAAATACTCTTGTTCCCTGTATATAGCCTTGTACACATGTCTTCACACCTCACACATAGCTAGGTACATTCTCCACACACCCACACTATTTATTAGCACATGCCTAGATCAACATTTTTTTGTAAAAGGGGGGATGTCATAATATATACCAATATATCATGGTGCAGACACACACTGATGGACACACACAGGGACCAATCAACATGTACAAACACCGCAGCCAATCACCAGTTAGAATACACACATTATGAAGGCAGAGGGCTCCACAGTTCCCGGTCATTCTGGGTGCTGCCTCTCAGTGTAACAGGAACTTATTCAGCCCAGCACGGACTCACACCACGTGCTGAGAGAATCAACTGGTTCGGACAAGGCTTAGGTCTCTAGTTCAAGTTAGCATTATTTAGACCCTCAGTCATGAAAATGAAAAATGAAAATCGCTTATTGTCACGAGTGGGCTTCAATGAAGTTACTGTGAAAAGCCCCTAGTCGCCACATTCCGGCACCTGTCCGGGGAGGCTGGTACGGGAATTGAACCGTGCTGCTGGCCTGCTTGGTCTGCTTTAAAAGCCAGCGATTTAGCCGAGTGAGCTAAACCAGCCCCTAAATGAAAATCACTTATTGTCACGAGTAGGCTTCAAATGAAGTTACTGTGAAAAGCCCCTAGTCGCCACATTCCGGCGCCTGTTCGGGGAGGCTGTTACGGGAATTGAACCGTGCTGCTGGCTTGCTTGGTCTGCTTTCAAAGCCAGCGATTTAGCCCTGTGCTAAACATAAAGTGTGTTATTTAGTTAGAAGTAGTTAATAAAATTGAGTTGAACCTTCATCTGTGTTGGTGTTAATGTTAAATTCTTCACCCCGTAGCCTGGCTCAATAAAATAAGAGATGGATTCGTAGGTATAGTATCATTTAATAATAACCAACTTGCAAGGCAGACTCACTCCAGAGGACCTCAGAACACACAGCCGTCTTCTGGGAGCCCAGGAGCAAGAGAGACTGAGAACAAAAGAATCACTGCAGATATAGTTTAATCTGTATTGGGAGTGTCTGTTCATCTCTCAAGCCTACACAACAACTACTGCACCTGGTGGGTTTTCAGTTACCCTACCCCCTGCCTTGGTCAAAGTTGCCAGTGGCAAGAACAGGACCAGGAAGTCGACATTATTATTTTCCTTCCCTGCCCAACTTTGTTCTTGCCCCCATCAGAAGCTCAAAATTCAGCCCTCTCTTTTCCCTTTCAGCCTTGTGTTGCTGCTCACACTCTCTCAACACGCATCTCTCTCCCTCTCTCTATCCATTCAGTCTCCAGATCATTAATGTTGCTCTTCTCCACCCTAGGCTGATGCTTTGTCTTTTTTCTCGCTCCTGCCTACTGATTTTATCTCTCATGATTTTAATTTATCCTTTCTCTCTCGCTCTTCATTACTGCTAATGAACCAATAATGCTGCTGTGATGGAGCTGAGCAGCCTTTGCATTGATCTGACCATCAACAAACTATATCCCTACAGTCAAGTCAGGCTTAAGTAATTGGTGCTGAGAGGTTTTATTGAGGCAGTGCAGTGGGATTTGTAACATCCAGTTAAACCATCTGAACAAGCATTCAGCACCTGAGTTAGATACCCGAAAGAAAGATTGTAAATGGGGCCATTGATTATGTTCAGAACACTTGAAACTGCCTCTGGGATTTCACCATGAACCTGAAAGTCACACAACAGCCTGACTTGGAGCTATATCGCGTTCCTTCACTTTCGAGGGGATCAAAATCCTGAAATTCCCTTCCGAATAAATTGGAGGGTGGACCTACAATACAAGGATTGCAGCCGTTGAAGACGGTTTATCACCACCCTTCTCAAGGGCAGCTAGAGGTGAACAACAAATGCTGGCCTAGCCAGTGAATTTTAAAAAAGGTGCAACACCGTGTATCGAGATTGTGTTACAAAAGTAAACATCAAATTACATGGGATTTGTCTCAGAGTGTTATGTTTCAGTCAGTCCGCTTGAAAAGTGCTATTAAATGTATAAATTGTGACTCAGTTTAGAAGTTGAGGAGATGTGAAGCTGATGTTAATTGTTTGCAGGCAGTATTTTTAGGCTTTGTATGACACATGGGTTATAGCTTTGTGCGGGACTCTATTACATTTGATGATTTATTAAAAATCATTCATTAATGGGACGAGGGTGTTGCTGGCAAGACCAGTATTTGCTGTCCGTTCCTAATTGCCCTTTCTAAAAGCCACCATCTTGAATCACTGTAGTCCATATGGTGTAGGTCCATCTATGGTACAGATTGGAAAGCAGTTCCGGGATTTTGACCCAGTGACAGTGTGGGAACGGCGACATATTTAAAAAATAATAATAATCTTTATTAGTGTCACAAGTAGGCTTACATTAACACTGCAGTTAGTGTGAAAATTCCCCATTCGCCACATTCCGTGCCTGTTCATGTACACTGAGGGAGAATTCAGAATGTCCAATTCACCTAACAGCACGTCTTTCGGGACTTATGGGAGGAAACCGGAGCACCCGGAGGAAACCCACACGGACACAGGGAGAACTCCGCACAGACAGTGACCCAAGCCGGAAATTGAAGGAGCTAGGTAGGAAATTAGCAAGCAGGGTAACAAAAGTAGTAACCTCTGAATTGATCCCAATGGCATACACTAGCGTGTATAGAAATAGGTTAGAACAGATGGTTGCATAGCTGGAGAAATGGTGCAGGAAGGAGGGCTTTAGATTCCTGGAGCACTGGGGCTAGTTCAAGGAGAGATGGGACCTGTGCAAGCCAGGCAGCTTGCATCTCAATAGGGCTGGGCCAAATATCCTTGTGGGGGGATTACTAGTGCTGTTGGGCAGGGTTCAAACCACTTTGGTAGGAGGATGGAAACCTGAGGGTAAATTCAGATGGGACAAAATCAGAAATGGAAATAGAATAATAACTGGGATAGTTATAATTTGAGAAGAATGGAGGAAACAGAATTCTTGAGGTGCTTTCAAGAAAACTTCTTTGACCAGTATTGTAGCAACAGTGCTAACCACCGTGCTACTGTGCTGCCTCCAAGTCAGGATGGTGTGCAGCTTGGAGGGGAATTTGCAGGTGGTGGTGTTCCCATGTATCTGCTGCTCTTGTCCTTCTAGATGGTAGAAGTTGTGAGTTTGAAAAGACTGGCAAGGATCCTTGGTGAGTTCCAGCACTGCATCTTGTAGATCAGTGTTCTTCAAAGTCGGTGGCCTGACCCGCGGGTGGGTCGCAGGTGGGTGTCGGGAGGGTCGCGGAGCCGTTGTCCACGGCGCTCCCGATCGCGCAAATCCCCGCGCAGCAGCCGGCTTTTCATAACGCCGGCTGCAAGCGGCCGCAAACATATTTTAAAAAAAAATTTGGCCGCTTGATTAAGATCTGAAAAAGTGCTGCGTGATTGCAGTCAATGATGTCTTCCACCACTTTACTAATGATTAGGAGTGGACTGATGTGGCCAAATTTGATTTGGCCTGCTTCTTTTGGGCTCAGCCAATGCAGAGTTCCAGAAGGTGGGCTCACCATCACTTTCTCCGTTAACGATTGACAACAAATGCCGACCTTGCTAGCATTGCTCACACCCAAGAAAGAATGAAAAAATGCATTGTCAATAGATGTCAATGTTATAACTGCCATTGAACATCTTGGCTGGAGACATGGTGAGTGCTGGAGCACAGGTCTTCAGCAGTACAGCCAGGCTATTATTGGGACCCAGATGTTTTGCTGCAACCAGTGCGCTCAACCATTTATTGATGTCACACGGAGTCAATCAAATTGGCTGCAACTTGGCATCTTCAGGAGGAGTAGAGATGGATTATTCATGTGTGATGAGGAATTTCCTGTTAGAACACTGTTTACAAGTTTGAGCCGGTGTCATCTTGTCCTACATTCGATTTCTATTTTTTTCGCTATTTATGAAACATTGCAAGATCACATCTTCAGTGCCTCTTTTCCAAGATGAATCTTGATTGTATTAAAGTTCCTGTGTCGCTTTCAATTCTTGGGGTGCTTCGGTCATCTTTTTCTCCTTTATATGTGCATCACTTTACACTTGTTTGCACTAGTTTTCATGTGCTATTGTTCCATGAGCTGATACATTTTATCTAGGTCAGTCTTTAATATCTGGGACACCTATTTTGATACATGACCTCTGCCTCGGTTGGTTTTAGATGAGAGTGTTCCATTTTTTCATATCCACTGCAGCAAGGACTGCTGTGGTGGATTCGTCCCCTGAAGAAAGCACGGTAGCATTGTGGATAGCACAATCGCTTCACAGCTCCAGGGTCCCAGGCTCGATTCTGGCTTGGGTCACTGTCTGTGCGGAGTCTGCACATCCTCCCCGTGTGTGCGTGGGTTTCCTCCGGGTGCTCCGGTTTCCTCCCACAGTCCAAAGATGTGCAGGTTAGGTTGATTGGCCATGATAAATTGCCCTTAGTGTTCAAAATTGCCCTTAGTGTTGGGTGGGGTTGCTGGGTTATGGGGATGGGGTGGAGGTGTTGACCTTGGGTAGGGTGCTCTTTCCAAGAGCCAGTGCAGACTCGATGGGCTGAATGGCCTCCTTCTGCACTGTAAATTTTATGAAAATCTATGAAAGCTTGGGTACACTGACCAACCATTGATGAGGGAACGATGCTGGACGAATGTGGCGACTAGGGGCTTTTCACAGTAACTTCATTGAAGCCTACTCGTGACAATAAGTGATTTTAATTTCATTTCATCCAAGTTCGGATGGAGTTGTGGTAGTCAGTATTAGGGGTATTACGGTACCTAGGTTGGAGGTACCTGATGCTGTAAGATCATTGGTGTGGGAGGTACCTGATACTGTAAGATCATTGGTGAAGCCGGCCTGCTGGGTCCGCCCAGTAAGGCGGAGTATAAGAGTCTGTATTTCCCTAGTTGCTGCATTCTGAACCTGCGCTGGTGGGGGAAACATCTAGTTCAATAAAGCCTTCAATTGTCCTACAATGTCGCTTCGGGAGTTATTGATCGTGCATCAGGAGTATGACTTTAAGGGAGCTTGGCAGTAACCACATTGCAGATCTGTTCTTATTCCTTTCTGGGTAGCCAATGTTGAGGGATAAGGCAGTGCTGCCAAAGCAAGCTTAATCTTTGAGAGATCATTGTAAGCTAACACTCCTGTGGAGAAAGGAGTAAAGAGTTGTGGCATATTGAGAGAATTGCCAATTGTTTAGCCACACATAGCACTGGCTGCAGACTTCCTACAGTTCTGATAAACGAACAGCGAGAAAGCCAATTAAATTTGATAAATTACAACTAATTTATCCAGCATTCACAGATGGTGGGTCACATTGAAGGCTCCATTTTACTCCCTTTGTGACCTGTTATCAGTGAAACGTAATGAAGAGGAAAATCCAAAAGTTTACCGCAGTGCTGAAGAGTCCACAGTTGTGGAATTATCTGTTCAATGACAAAGACAGAACAGCTACTGGTCGGTGCAATGCAGTGAGGTGGTGACGCCTGCAGCCTGGAAGCTTTGAGAATATAGCAGATAAGTAGTAGGCATCCTGCAACAGAGTAAGGTTCCTGGGCTGAGGAATAGAGAATGAAGTAGGTTTAGACATGTCAAGGAGTCTCTCTAATTTTGCTTTATGCATAGTCTCTTTATTGCACTGCATGTGTTACGGTCATGTGAGGAGGGATGAAATAACACCTCTAGTCTTCTGCTCCCGCTCTGACCGTAACAGTTTTTTTTGTGAATTTAGAGAGGATGTGCTTTGCCAATTCTGTAAGACTCCCACTATTTATGTCTTCACGTTGCTAAAAATTACTCAGACAGGTTTTCTTAAGTTAAACAAGGAACAAAATCAGTTGATTGAAACTACTTCATGAAGTAAATAAAATAGGTAAGTCAAACCATCACACGCATTTATCTGGGCCCACACACACAAGCGCACACACAGATTGCAGAGTAAGAAGATAAGCTTATAAGATTTTTTACAGTTCATGAAAATGAAACAGAGGAGTAGACGGTTAGCTGTTCCTTAGTTGGCCTCAACGCAGTGATTCCACTTTGTGGCCATTTTGTTCAACTGTCTGCCTGGGTGTAGTTGTATGGGGCAGATTTCCATGTTTTTTCCAAAAAGACCAAAAAGACATCTTCTCATGGTGGTTACTTTGCAAAACTGGACAAGAGAGAGGCAGAGAGGGCACACAGTTTCAGCAGCCTGTGTTTAGTTTAGCATTGTCTTTTGTTCTCATGATCCTACTTGGCAAGGAGCCCTTAAAACACCTTGCTATCTGTATTTTCCAGAGAAATTCTATTAATTCATATACACTGCAGTTATTGTTTCTGAACTGGTAACTGCATGTTGACGTCGCATCTCAGAAACACTTGAAAAGTTTCAGAAGCCATTCCCAGAAGGTTGAGTGTCTGTTTCTTTTCATCAGCATGCTGGAATGTGAAATTGTGCACATTGTAGCCGTTTGGGCAGTTTTATAATTGCTTCTGGAGGGTGCCAGTTTTTTTTAAGTCCAGCCAGACAAGAAAAAATTAAAAATTGTATTTTTAAAACCATATCATCGTAACAGTGGTCCCTTAATCATTGTGGCACAGGTGTGTACATATGCATCCTCAAGGAAATGTTAACAGTGGACAACCTGTTCATCACCTGTGTGGTACATTCAACATTGATTTGTTTTTTAAGCGGCAATTTAGCTTGGCTAATCCACCTAGCCTGCAGATCTTTGGGTTGTGGGGGTGAGATGCACGCAGACATGGAGAGAATGTGCAAACTCCACATGGACAATGACCCGGGGGTGTTGAAGCAGCAGTGCTAACCATTGTGCCACCGTGATGCCCCTACATTCTACATGGCTGCACACCCTTCCCGCTTAGAGGAAACATGGCTGATGAGTGCCATCTAGTTTATTAAGATCTGACGGAGCAAGCTGTAACATGCCAGCAGAGGTGGTGAAGGCCATGCCTGTCAGTTCTTTTACATCACACGGGCAGCCCAGACATTCTAAAGGTACACCTCAGGAGTCAGCTATTGCTTGGAGATTGCACAGTGGAGATCAATCTCCATCAATGCAACCAACAGCCATCTTTATATTGTCAGCCTTGGTTCAGTGACAGCACTCTTGCCTCTGACTTGGCTTAAGTCCCACTCCGCCACCTGTGCTGAGGCAAACTGAGAGTTCTGTTCTTGCAATGTTGTGCTGACATCCAGCGAGTAACAGAAGTGGTGTTCAAGGTGATGCCCCCCCCCCCCCCCCCCCCCCCCCCCGGCTGCACTTTGCAGCGACCTAGATTCCTTAGTCAAACTAATAATCTGCCCACCCAACGGGAGATTTCCATACAAGAACCAAAATAAAAATCTGCAAAATGTTAAAAATCAGAGGAGGAAACCAGTTATCTGATGAGCTGTAAGGCATGAGAAAGTGAAGAGTAACTGCAGACCAGGTGATCACGTGGACGCTGGGATGACACAGTTGCGTAAGGGGTCATGTGTAGGCAGTGCGTGAGTTCTCCCCGGAGCACAGGCAGACATGTTAGAGCTTCTTAGAATATTCAATGAAGTGTTATTGTTCTAAGTCCTTTGTCACCAGTCATTAGAATCCAGCATTTCTACAGTAACTTTTCAAATTCACAATTGCAGTAGCAACACATGTCGCTAATGGGATGAGCCTTTTCTGATGTTTTGTCCTTTGGAAAATAGGGAAAATGTCAACCATGTAAAATGCTGGCCCATTGGTTAATGTGACTCAGTACTGGGATGAAGGGCATATCTGGTGAAGAAAGGCTGAAAGAGTTGGGCCCATGCCCATTGGAGTTTAGAATAATGAGAGGTGAGCTCAGTGAGGGATGTAAGATCCTGAGGGGACTTGATAAGGTGGATGCAGGGAGGATATTTTGTCTTATGGGGGAATCCAGAACTAGGGGACACAGTTTAGGAATAAGAACTCTGCCCTTAAGAGGGTGATGAGGAGAACTTTCTTCCTGAAGAGTAGTTAGTATGTGGAACTCTCTTCTCCAGAAGGCAATGGAGGTTGGATCATTGAAGTTCTTCAAGGCTGAGGTGGGTAGATTTTTGATGGTCAGCTGAGTCCCCCACGGGGTATGGGGAGCAGATGGGGAATGGAGTTGAGGCCACAACCAGATCAGCCGTGATCGTATTGAATAACAAGTAAAGGTAAAGTCACCAGAGCCCCAGATGACCAAAGGCTGCTTTCCCTTTAGAGGTAATTTAACCTGAGGATCACCACACCTCAGGTGAGGGGTGAGGTTGAGAAGGCAGGGCCTTCATGAATAACCTCAGCTGGTACAGGAATTGAACCCGCACCGCTGACATTGTTCTGCGTCACAAACCAGCTGTGTAGCCGAGTGAGCTAAACTGAATATCAGAATAGGCACAGAGGGCTGAATGGCCTACTGCTGCTCCTCAGTCCTTTGTTCCTATTCCTCTGCCTCTCAGTTTCCAACATTTTCTTGGAGCAATTCGAATTATCCTAACACTTTCATCTTTTGAAATGTGCACATTTAGAATGAATCAAAAAATGACTGCAGCCAGAACTCTCTTGAATATCAGTCTCCATGGCAACTATACATCCAGAGGGGCTGAATGATCCTCTCGGCAAAGCACTTTCATTTCAACAGGAACTGCTACCAGGAGAGGTGAGAGTAGGTGTCTGCATTTTCTACAGGAGGTCAGTTTGCACGGCAGTTTCTGTGCCAATTCAACAAGAATTGTGCCCTGTATTGAACCAGAAACATCCATGTAGCTAAATGCTCAAGGCTCTGAGCTCAGTGAAAATTAGATTTCGACGCACAGTTTACAGTTATCTTGAAGTTTACCCAATGTTTTTTGCTTGTTCTGTTTAATCTGCTTTCTTTTTCATCAAAAATGATCAATTGTAGGAATCTCAAAGCCATATTCTGCATTGAGGTGTGGTTTGGGTGAAAATGAAATTTGATTATTTGAATTATCTGCTGCAATAAATCCTCCCACTGAATACAACGGATGAAGATTACAGAGAGTGTCACTGCTGCAGTCTGCACCACAACACTGGTCGAAAATTGGGAAAACAACACTGCTGTGAGGCCAAGGGAATACCTTTTTGCAGAAGGTGCATTGAAGTTAATTTTCCGAATGCTCATGTCTAACACAGAGCCTCCCTGGCCAGCAAGAAGCAAAAAATCAGGTGCTTGTGGGGAGACAGGCCACAATTTCTCTGGTGGAGGAAACATTTGTTGAGCAGTCCTTTGGTCAGACAGGACTTGAGGATTGCTGGAAAGGGAGTCGTGCTGCTGAAGCTTTCCGAATTACACTCGTCGGGACAAACACAAGAATTCCAAATTTCAAACAGTCACAACACTTTGTACAACAGGAGAGAAGACTGCTGATTGGTTGGCAAGTCGATTCTGATTGGCTGAGGCACTGAATGGAGAAAGCAAGCCTCTCATTCCCTTTTGCAATGCCTCAGCTATTCAGAGCCAACATGCCAACCAAAGAGCACCCTTTTCTCCTGCAGTGTTATGATTGTTTGAAATTACATTTTTTTTTGCATTTGCCCTGACGAATGCAAGCCAGAACGCTTTGGTCTCTTTTGTCCCAATAAATACAAAGTCAGGGGGCCATTTGGAAATGTTTCCTGCACAAAGTCAGAAATATCTCTGTCCCCGGTTCTATTTTATTTTAGATTTGACACTTGTGGGTAGTGGAATGGCCTCACTAGGCAAAGGAAATGCAAATTCTGGGGATGAAGTTCAATGAATTTAAAATGTAAATCTTTGCCAGTAAATTGAATTCCCCTGCCACCCTCAGTTTTATGTTCTCCACCCCCCTCTGCCATCTGGTCATTATTGACTGAACAGATGGTTCATTTGTTTGGGGGGACTTTCCCCTCCCGTTCTTTTTGGGTGGATTTGGCGGGAAGAGCATATGGTATAGTTAACTTTATTAGCCGAGGCATAGAGTTTGAGAGCAGTGAGGTTATGCTGGAACTATATAAAACGCTGGTTAGGCCACAGCCAGAGTTTAGTGTGCAGCTATGGAATCCACATTATAGGAGGGATGTGATAACACTAGAAAGGGTACAGAAGAGATTTACTGGGATCTTGCCTGGGCTGGAGTGTTTTAGTTCTGAAGAGAATTTAGATAGACTGGGGTTGTTTTCCTTGGAGCAGAGGAGACTGAGGAGGGTGGGGAGGGGGGCATATTGAGATGTATAAAATGATGAGGGGCCGAGATAGATGAGACAGGAACAAACCTTTCCCCTTGGTGGAGGAGTCAATGACCAGGGAGCATAGATTTAAGGTAAGGAACAGGAGGTTTAGAGGGGATGCGAGGAAAAACATTTTCACCCAGAGGGTGGAGGGAGTCTGCAACTCGCTGCCTGAAAGGGTGGCGGAGGCAGAGACCCTCACAGCATTTAAGAAGTATTTAGGTGTGCACTTGCGATCCCAAGGCATACAAGGCTATGGGGCCAAGTGTTGGAAAACAGGATTAGAAGGATTAGGTGGCTGTTTTTGGCCAGTGCAGACACAATGGGCGAAAGGCCTTTTTTGTGCTGTATGACTCTGCGACTCTAGGTGCTGCATCTACTCCCAGCAATCCAGCAGTACTCCCTATAATTTCACCTTTACAATATTTCCCAATTCCCAATGCATATTTTTATATTTGCTGATTTAGTCAGCAATGTGGATACCATTCACCACATATCACTTAAAAATTTTTTTTAGAATACCCAATTCATTTTTCCAATTAAGGGGCAATTTAGCTTGGCCAATCCACCTAGCCTGCACATCTTTGGGTTGTGGGAGTGTGGTAAAGACCACTGGTAACACACTATGCGTATTACGGTACTGCCACTGTACTACAGGTAACATGGTAAATCCCAGCCTGCTGGCTCCTCCCAGCAGGCGACGTGTAAAAGTGTGTGCTCTCCTGCACTGCTCCCATTCTGGTTCCAGCTGCAGGAGGCTCAACATCTTGTGCAAGAAAGCCTCGATAGTTTCACCATTTGTGTCTTGTGGTCATTGATGGTACATCAGGGGGGCGAAACCCATGCAAACATGGGGAGAATGTTCACCACACATCACTGAAACTCATCAAAGAAAAGGTTTGAAGGCCATGCAACAGTGAATGTTTATTGAAGCATCACCATTCCAGGGTGTATTTAACAGTGACCATTGGAAACAAGGCATTCAGAGACGTTCAAGCATGTATTAATTATATACACCTATGTACAGGGAGAGAAAATAATCATAGTGCTCCTTCTAGAAACATCTCTCTCTGAGTTCCAGTGACACATGATCTGACATCACTGATGATGTGTATGACTTATTAGGATAGTAGTTGTTAACCCTTTATACTATTATCATCTCAGAATTCCTCGCTTAGATGGATATTGTGCACACGGTTGAAGATTCACAAAATCTGGCTCCAGCAGAAATTAATGGCCCCGAGGAAAGAGAGACAAAACCACAAAGTGCTGGGAATACTCCACAGATCAGGCAGCATCTGTGCTGAGAGAATCTGAGCTAAATGTTCCAGGTCAGTCCTTCAGTACATTTCTGATGAAGGGCTATTGACTTGAAATTGGCAGAATATTAATGGTGCAGGGTGGACAGATCACCTCCCCGGAAGCACAGCCAGCATGGAGCCGACCCACTCCACGCCAACCCGCCCCATAGCCAGAACATGCTGTGGGTAGACTAAATAGAGGCAGTGTGGGACTTCCGCCCCTCACTGGGAAGGATGTCCCGCCCTCAGGAGCTGCCGGCCAATTGGATTAGCAAGCAGCTCCATCAGTCACCAGCAACGCCAAAAGCACACTAATTGGCATAGCCAGGACTGTAATCAGTCCCAAGGAGAAGGCCAAATGGATCCTGCAGCAAGGTTAGTCTGGGGATTTGAGCAAGGGGTGTAGCCATGTAAAATGGCCATCTGCAAAGGACCATGGGAATTGTGGTCAATTTGGGACACAGATAGGTACACAGCTTCTGTGTATTGCGCAAAGAAACCAGACTTGGCTGAAACTTGTATCCATTAAGAGTCGATCACCATTTCCCCCAGGACAATAGAGTTTGAATCAAGGAGTTACAACAATAGCAGACTAACCGGCGCCACTTCCCCTTATTTGGAAAGGCCTACGTGCCTGGGACAATGATAGCTAGGACCTGCTCAGCTACCAAGGTATCCGCCCCCTAATTGGCTGAGATTGATGCGGGTGATCGAAAACCCTATCGATCCATTGGCCCGGAGTGAGGACCGCCCAAAAGGGCGCGGAAGAGACGAAGGATAAAAAGCCCTGCGCACTAGAAATCGATCTCTTTTGGGACCGGCCTGTGCGCGACCAACTGCAGTAGAACAACCAAGTTCAAGGACCCGCGACTATTCTGAAGGATGAGCCCAGCTGAGACGAACCCAACCACTTCCAAACCGACCATGTGGACCTGGATAAAGGCCTTATCTCGCACAGTGCCGGTCACCCGAAGTTAAGTAAAGGTCATCTTAGTTGTTAGGTATAGTTTAGTACGGAGCCGCATGTATTATTGCATCGAGACACAAGTCTTGTGCTATTAATAAACTGTGTTTTTGAGCTAACATATTGTTTGTGTATAAGAAACGGCCTGTGGTTCACCCCAAAGTAAAGAAGGCAACAGGGAAGGTTTGGGTCATTTAGGGAGGGGGGTGGGTGAGTCTGCTGTTTCATGGAGCAGACAAGTAGGTTGAAAGTGGGTGCTATCTTACAGAGCTGTCCCCCAATCCATAAAGGGCATCCTCTTGCCAAAGATAGTATGCCTTTCCTGCCTGCCCTTTGAAAATGTTTTTTTTTAAACGGCTTGCCCACTCCCGCCCGACTGCCCACGCCAACCACATTATAGCATGGGATTCATATTGTTAGGGTCAATTGGTTTGTTAACAAGTCCAATTGAAACTTGATTACTTATTTAAATATGGCAGGCGGGCTGTTGATATCAGTGCCTGCCTATCCCTCGCATTATGGGGTGACCTTGGCAGCAGATGGGATGTTGATAGGATGGATACCCGTTCTCTGTTAAGTGCCCCCCCCCCCCCCCCCCCCACCTGACCTAAAAAACAGGCCCTGTGGTGTTAACTCTGTTTCTCCCTCCACAGATATTGACCGGCCTGTTGAAAATTTCCAGCATTTCCTGCTTTCTGTTTCACATTTCCAGCTTCTGCTGTACTTTGCATGAGAAAAGAGAATATTGACAACAGGAAATGTGCTGGCCAAGCGTCCAATAGAACAGCCTGATTGCTTTTCTTGCCCAAATTTAAATACCTATTAGAATGTATTTACAAGAGGAGTTATTTACTAGTATTTATCAACATAGTCAATTCATATTTTCATGGATTATTAATTCGGGATGATTCCTGGAGAATTTTATAAATATCAATATTCCTAAAATAGTCTTGTGTTTAATACCAAGGGCACAAACTATTTCAATGTCATGGTGCGAGCAGCACTTTTTTTTAGACTTACCTGGTTTATGCAGACAGCAGATTATTAAAATGATGCAGTTGTTTGACAATATTGCCTGAAGCTCGTAGGCTTGAATTATAATTTTTTTTCTAACTTTAGAGTACCCAATTCATTTTTTTACAATTAAGGGGCAATTTAGCATGGCCAATCCACCTACCGTGCACATCTTTGGGGTGTGAGGGCGAAACCCACGCAAACACGGGGAAAATGGGCAAACTCCACACAGACCGTGACCCAGAGCCGGGATCAAACCTGGGACCTGGGATGTTAAAAGGAAAGCTTAAAGGATTACTTAGTGTTGAATGTTTGAGGGTTGTATTTGAATTAATAGTTGCTAAGATGTTCACTGTATGTTTTAAAAAGGTGTGGTACAGCAGAAATGGAAAAGTATTTTTTAAAGCAAAACAATGTTTATTCTATGATCTCAAGTTAACCTTTTTAAAACATACAGTGAACATCTTAGCAACCATTAATTCAAATACAACCCCCAAAGACTACAATACTAAGTAATCCTTGAAGCTTTCCTTTTAACAGCCATAAGACTTTAAAAAAAACTTTAAACAGAAGCACATCAGGTTAAAGTCACTACTGAGAGCAGTTATTAGTTCTAAATCACCAAAGGATCGATTTACATTCTTTAGTTACAGAGAGAGAGAGACTCATACAGCTTCTGGTTTGTGACAGCAGCTATCCAGCTCTGAAAACGAAACTAAAACACACCCTGCAGCAAACAGCCTAAAACAAAAGTAAAAAGCTGACAGACAGCCCAGCTCCACCCACACTCTAACATCACTGATAAACACCCAATTCTTAAAGATACATTTCTTAAACACCCATTTCTTAAAGGTACTTTCACATGAATATAAACCCAATTTTCCCTCATGATAAGTCAACATTTGCATCTCAATTTAGTGAACCTTCTCTGTATTGCCTCCAATGGAAGTTAAGCCTTTCTTTAGATGTGGAGACCAAAACTGCACAGTGGATTACAAACATGGTTGCACAAAAAGCCTGCATAACTTAGCGAGACTTTTTTTATTCTTGTACTTCAATCACCTTGCAATAAAGGCCAACATGTCATTTGCCTTCCTAATGGCTTTGGTGCGCCTGCAGGCTACCTTTCTACGTCCCTTATATGAATGCATCAAAGTCAATTTGAACATCAACAATTTCAAGTTTCACACTTCTTAAAATATAATCTGCTGTTCTATTCTTACAACTAACGTGAATGGGCGGGATTCTCCGTGAACCGGCGAGGCGGGCAACTCCGGAACGAAGGAGTGGTGTGAACCACTCTGGCATCGGGTCTTCAGGGGCTAGGCCGGTGCCGGAGTGGTTTACGCCGCGTTGGCCGGCGCGGAAAGGGCTTGGCACCATGCCAACCACCGCCGAAGGACCTTCACCAGCCGGCGCGAGTTGGCGCATGCGCGGGAGCGCCATCGTGTGCTGGTGCCATCCCAGCGCATGCGCAGAGGGGTTCATCTCTGCATCAGCCACTGTGGACTGTTACAGCAGCCGATATGGAGGAATAGGGTGCCCCTACGGCACAGCCCCACCCATGGATCGGTCGGCTCCAATTGTGGACCAGGCCACCGTAGGGTCACCTCCCGGGGCCAGATCCCCCCGTGCACCCGGAGGACCCCGAAGGCCGCCCGCGGCCACTAAACGGGCAGCCACTCGCCCATCGCTGTCCAGAGAATAGCCGGGGGGGCCCGCTGCTAGCGGCCCCGCCCCCGCCAAATCACCGCACCGGAGAATTCAGTAGCCGGCGGGGGCGGGATTCATGTCGCCCCCCCGGTGATTCTCCGACCCGGCAGGGGGGGGGTCGGGGAATCCCGCCCAATAACTTTAGACTTCCCCACATGATAGCCATCTGCCATTTCATTGTCTGCTCAGTTAACATGTCTACCCTCTTTGCAGCCTATTTGTGTCCTCTGCACAGCTTGCTTGCCCACATAGTTTAATCCATTAGCAAAATTTGATACATTACTACCTGTTTCTTTATCTAAGTAATTAATTGGGCAGCACGGTGGCACAAATGTTAACAGTGCTGCCTCACAGTGCTGAGGTTGCAGGTTTGGTCTCGGCCCTGGGTCACTGTCCATGTGGAGTTTGCACATTCTCCCCATGTTTGCTTGGGTTTCGCCCCACAACCCAAAGATGTGCAGGGTAGGTGGATTGGCCATGCTAAATTCCCCCTGAATTGGACAAAAGTGAATTGGATGCTCTAAATTTATAAAACAGTTTTGAATTAATTAATAAAAATCGTAAATAGGTGAGGCTCCGAACTAACCCTTGCGGTACGCTATCACTTCCTGCCAACTTGAAAATGCCCCATTTATGCCCACTCTGCTTTCCATCTGTTAACCAACAACTATCCAAGCTAAAACATTATTCCCAACTCCATGAACCCTTATCTTGCCTAATAATATCTTACGTGGCTCTTTATCAAATGCCTTTTGGAAGCCCAGGTACATGGGTGAGATTCTCTGCTGGCCAATGCCAGAATTGGGAAACGCGAATGAGCGGAGAATTTGTCTTGATGCTGAAATCATGGCAGGCACCAGGTTCATGCCAAATCGCAATTCTCTGGTACCTCAACAGCCATGTCAATGCATTGCACTTTGCATGTCCAGTAAACGCAGTTGGCATTTCATTAGCGGGCCTGATCCGGTTTTCTCCGGGGCCCCCGCGATTCTCCACCTTCACTGAGGGAATTCCCGATGGCAAGGTTCACTTGTGCTTTTAAAAATTGAAAAACAGGTGCGGGCTGATGAGGGAGAGAGAGATAGTAGGACATGGAGAGGCATGACCGTGGGCTGCCGATTCTGACACTGGCTGGGCTGGCTGGGGGTTATGGGTGCCCCCACCTCACCACCACTGCACCCCAGTCCTACAGCCCATCTCTACCATATCAAGCCCCCTAGCCAGCCACCACCCGCCCAGTGGGGCACCATGCGGCCTGTCCCAGGTAACGCCTAAAATAGCCCCTACAAGGGGGTGCCAGATGGGGGTCATGGAGTGTAACACTAGCAAGGGCAGTGCCACTGATGGTAGCCTTGGCAGCAGGACAGGCGCCAGGACCAGAGGCCTCCAGGGTGCAAGGACTGACGGGGCCAGAAGTATAAGGATGGGGTGGGGGGAACATGCGAGGCAGAGTCCGCAGTGCCAACCAGGGTCACCATGTAGCCCAGGAACCTGGTTGGGCACGGGGGTATGCACCATTGTAACATGTCGGTCTTTAACCCCTGCAAACAATGGATGTTGGAATACAACCAGCAATGGTGGCCTTCCAACAAGTCGCCGCAGCCCTGGGGGATGCCCAGCGGCTATATGAGCTGGAGTTTCTTGAGGAGGAGGAAGCTGCAGCAGCAGAGCCTGCCCCGAGGAACAGGAGGCAGCTGCTGAGGATGGAGAGACAGCCTCTAAAACAGGCCGGGGAGAAGGAGGTGAAAAGGAAGCGCTGCATGAGGCTTCGTGTATACCAGCAGTGCCTGTCATTCAAGGACCTGTCGAAGACTCCAGCTGAGCAGGGGGACAATGCAATATATCTGCCAGATCATAGTGCTCCTCGCACTGCAGGAGAATGGGGTATGACACCCGCTCCTGGTGACAGTGCGGCACTCCCTCAGTACTGACCCTTCGACAGTGCGGCGCTCCCTCAGTACTGACCCTCTGACACTGCGGCACTCCCTCAGTACTGACCCTTCGACAGTGTGGCGCTCCCTCAGTACTGAACCTATGATAGTGCGGCACTCTCTCAGCACTGACCCTTTGACAGTGCGGCGCTCCCTCAGTACTGACCCTCTGACACTGCGGTGCTCCCTCAGTACTGACCCTCTGACAGTGCGGCGCTCCCTCAGTACTGACCCTCTGACAGTGCGGCACTCCCTCAGCACGGTAGCATAGTGGTTAGCACAATTGCTTCACAGCACCAGGGTCCGAGGTTCAATTCCGGCTTGGGTCACTGTCTGTGCGGAGTCTGCACATCCTCCCCGTGTCTGTGTGGGTTTCCGCCGGGTGCTCCGGTTTCCTCCCACAGTCCAAAGATGTGCAGGTTAGGTGGATTGGCCATGATAAATTGCCCTTCGTGTCCAAAATTGCCCTTAGTGTTGGGTGGTGTTGACCTTGGGTAGGGTGCTCTTTCCAAGAGCCGGTGCAGACTCGATGGGCCGAATGGCCTCCTTCTGCACTGTAAATTCTATGAATCTATGTCACGGGGTCCTTTCAGGCGCTGAGTAGGGACCAGTCCAGGATCTCACAGAGCTCGGTGCATAGGTGCAACTGCGCCATCAGTGAAGCTCTATATGTCCAGTCGGCACAAGACATCCATTTCAACCAGGTTGCTGGAGCAGCAAAGTTCGCCGCCATCACCGAGATGCCCCGTTTCCAGCGATGCATGTCCCCTTCGAGAAACAACAGATGGCAGGCTGTTCTTCACAAACTGAAAGGGGTTCCATTCAATGAATGTGCAGCTGGTGTGTGGCCATCAGATGTGAATCATGCATGTCTGTGCCCAATATTCGGGCTCCTGGCCCCTTTGAGGTGCACCCCTGTCTGGGGGATTGGCTCCTGGGTGATAGGGGTAATCCACTGCAGTCATGGCTGATGATACCAGGTGCCTGGACCACTCTGGAGCGGCCCTCCAGTAGAGCGCTAGGAGGGTTGCCCATATCGTGGTGGCCTGCTGTGTCTGGCACAACATTGTGTAGCAGAGGGGCGACGTGCTGGAGGAGGAGGATGAATGCCAGTTCTCACCTGATGAGGAGGATGCGGGTGAGAGGCAAGATGGACAGGGTATGGGGTCCTGGCAGGCAGGGGAGGCCGTAAAATGTGTGCTCCAGGGCCAACGCACATGGGATGCTCGGATCACCTCCAAGTTCACTGATTGTGGGGGGAGGGGGAACTGGCCAGGGACACGGACACCGGTTCTGACAGAGTACCGAGGCAGGTTGTAATATTGCCATGGGTGCTTAATGTGAAATCATATATACAGATTTGTGCCCTGTACCCTATCGCTAAACTGTGCCCTGCACCTGTGCCAACTTAAATAGTATCTACTTTTCTGGCCTTATGAGTCCTAATGCTCACGCCTAGATGGAACCTCAGATAGAGGTTCAGGAGTCGGGGCTGCCTGCTGTGATTCCTATCCTGATACATAGTGTCCTTTAGCAGCCGCCTTCTAGGGTGACCGAGCCTGGATGGACCCAGCTGCAGCTCGGTGCCCCAGGTGGCATCGTGCTGCCCTGTTCTGCCTGCTGTCCATGTGATACGCCAGTGACAGGAGGGTGGTGGGGAGTGGGGATCCGAGGTACTGCAGTGTACCAGCTCGGGCCCCAAAACCTCCTCCTCCCTCAGGGTGCCCGATGGCCCCTGGGCTACTCCAACAGAAGAGGATACGAGCGGAGCTAACCTCGGAGGCTCCCCGGCCCCCTGGCGCTGCCAGTCCTGGAAGCCCTCGACCAGGGTCTGCACGTTCGCGGCGATGAAGCGCAGAGAGTGGACCACTTCCGCCTGGGATTGCGCCACCATCTTCTGAGTTTGTGCCACATCAGCCAGTTACTGCGTCCTCTCCCTCTGGGACTGGGTCATCACCGTCTGGGTCTGTGCCACGTTGGCCAGGGTCTGGGCAATGCCGTCGTGCTCTCAGCCTGGCCCGCTGTGACTGGGACTGTGACTGGTCCCTTAGGAACCCCGCTGCAATGTCCAGATGGCTCTGGCACATGGCTGCCTGTAAAAGGACAGCCCTGTCTTGGGTCTCGGCCACCGCCTGCTGAGTGCCCCAGGTTTTGTACAATGCCTCCACTGTGGACGCCACCTGTGTGGTGTTAGCTTGGGTGGCACACATGGTCGGCACTACCTCCTGCTCCTGCATGCGTTGGACTCCTCTATCTGTGCCTGCCGGTGCTGGATGCTCACTGACAACACCTAGCTCTGCAGCTGTACCTCCACGATCAATGGGACTGTCCGTTCCAGAAGTCAGGAATCCATCTGGATGGCAGCCTCTCTCTGGGTTTGCCTCGCCCTATGTCCCCTTTGGAGTTCCTACCTACACCTGCTATACCAGAGCATGTGGGTGATGCGCACCAGTTAGAGCCTCTTCACTAAAGTGCCCAACCAAGGTGAATGTCTCTGGGATGGTGGATGGTGTTAGAGACAGCGGTGACGGAAATCTGTGTGATCCCAGACACAAGCTCTGTGTGTCTCAAGATGTGCATCGATGGTTCTCGTCCGTGTCGGTATCGCCCTTGTCGTTGGTCGGCACCTGGAGTTCTGGTTGTGGCTGCGGCTGATGTCAGGGGTGGGAAACACCAGAATGGCTCACACCATCACCAGCAGCTCCTGTAAGATGCAAGACAAGACGTATGATTAGACTACGGGCTGGAGAGGAGTGCCGATGGCAGGAGTGTGTTTGGGAGGGGGGAGGGGTGTGTGTTTGGGAGGGGGGGGAGCAGTGGTGGTGGGGCGGTGGTGGGGGGGGTGTGTGGTGTTGGGGATGGTGTGGGTGTGAGGGTGGTGGGGGGTGGTGGGTGTAAGGATGGTGTTGGGGTGGTGGTGGGGAGGGGGTGACACACGTATCACGGGGAACCGCAACTCAGTGGGGTCTCATGGGCAGCACAATAGTGCAGTGGTTAGCACTGGTGCGTCACAGCGCTGAGGGCCTGGGTTCGATCCTGGCCCTGGGTCACTGTTTGTGTAGAGTTTGCAGATTCTCTCCTTGTCTGCGTGGGTTTCACCCCCACAACCCAAAGTTGTGCAGGATAGGTGGATTGGCCATGCTAAATTGCTCCTTTATTAGGAAAAACAATAGTTGGGTACTCTAAATTTAAAAAAAAAACTACCTTGCCCGATGCTGACCTCCACCCCGGTACTTCGTTTCTTCAGGCCCTCCGACCACGTCCAGGGCCCTCTGCTCTGCTATGGTGAGCGGCCACAGGTCTGCCAGTCCCGCTCCAGTTTTCTCTCGCTCCCGGCGGTTATGGCGGCCTGCTTCTGGAGGGAGGAAACAGGAAATGCACAATGTTAGACAGTGCTACGCATGCAGCCCCAGGGACTAGGTAGCTGGTGGTTTCAGTGGCCAGGGCACCCGACAATGGCGGCTGATATGGGTGCTGGCATGCGGTGTAGTGTTCGGGTTCGGCCGTCCACCTAGTGGAGGGGGGTGGCGGTTACGGGTATGTGGGACGGGTATGTTGGTGGCAAGGGCACAGTGCCACCTACTCGCCATGACCACTCTGAGGAGGTCGTGCAGCTTCTTCTGGTACTGCTGGCCGGTCCGGATGGTATTGCTCATGATACTTCTTCGAGGCAATGTCCAAGGTGGTGGGGATGAGGGTGTGCCCGAGAATGGCAGCCTTCAGGGTCTCGGAACAGCCAGATCTCCCATAAGAGAGACACCTGCCTAGAAGCCCTATATAAGAGACACTCCTATTTAGGGGATCTCTGGTGCGGGTATCTCTGATTAGAGGGTCTTTGGTGGGGTCTCTCTAATTAGGGGCCTCTGGTGGTGGGTCGATGAGGGTGTTGGGCACTCTCCTACTATGGAGGGGGATGATACAGAAAACCCCCGGAGGGGGTTGAATTGTGTTGGGGAGAGGTGGGGGGGGTTGGGGAGAGGAGGGTGGGGGGTGGTTAGTTTGTGGGGGGGGGTACCTTGCCACTGGGCCATCTGCTGTAAAAGGCGGCCTAATTGTGGGATTCCCTAAGGAATCCTTCACAATCCCCGCCTTGCATAAATTGGCATGGCAAAGCATTGGATCGTGCTTCCCGAGCAGGAGCGCACATCCGGTGTGATTGAGCACCGGCGGGAGAATTAGTCTGCTAAACGGAGAATCCTGCCCAATGTCTATCAGCTGGCGATTGGACTGTGGATCACAGCAAAGGCATCCTGTTCCTCTCCAGGTTTATGACTGCATTTCCGAACAGGAGTCATCACAGAGTATAGCACAGCGCAGAAGGAGGCCGGTTGGATCTATGCTAGTTCATTCAGAGAGCCATCCAGTTAGTCCCAGTCCCTGGCTCTTTCCCCATAGTCCAGGGACATTTTCGCAGAGTATTTGTGCAATACTTGAAATCACTGGATGGTGATCATGAACAGGCAGGCCTGGTGATTCCTCCTCTCTTTAGCACTGGGCTCTGAGATTCATTGAAATGCTCAGTCAAATGAGCCCACTGGGATAACCTAATCCGGGAATTACCTTACAAACTGCTCAGTCTATCCCAATTCACATCTGTTGTTTTCTGGAAATCGGTCTCCTTTCATCCTCCATTCACACAAAGAGGTGAAGAAGGTGAATGGCTGGACGGTTCTGTCGACTGTGAGACTTCAGACTAAAAGTGCCCCGCCACCATAATAACCACATGAACTGATCTCAGTAGGCTTCTAATTGAAGACAATGCAATTTGTCTGGCTTTCACAGACAATATATCTGGGAATTTAAGCACCTTCTCACTTGAAATATGAATTGGCCCCCTATAGGGATTTTAAAGAGTGATTAAATAATGATGATAGCTCTCCTGCTGGGGACAGGATACTGCTGATTTGGGGCTTGTAACTAAGTTGCTTGCGGCTCACGCTTGCACATACTGGGAGCAGCTAGATTTGCAGCGTGAGCCTATCAGCTTCCGGAGGGAAAGGAGGAGCTGGAGCAAAATCAGAAAGAGAAAGAAAAAACACATTCTCGCATTTCACCCTAAATTTTCGAGAACAGCTCCTCGCTGATTATCGACAATTTCTTGAGGATAATTTCTCACAGAATTGCTGCCCTGCTGTGTTCCAGTGTCATGAACGCAGCTACATTTCTCACACACTTGCAGCTTAAGATGAAGATGTATTTGAAAGAATGATAAAAGTGCCGAGTACAGATGTTGTCAGACATGGGTTCAATAAAAGTACAAGGAAAGGACTTTCACTTACGTGGCATTTTCTTTCACGACCAGTGAACACCTCAAAGCACTTTCCAGGCAATGAAATATGTTTTGAAGTGTAGTCTCTAGGAATATGGAGTGTTCAGCACCAATTTACACTCAGCAAATTCCCACAAACAGCAATGTGACAATGGCCAACTAATCTGTTTTTTTCTCATGCGATCGCAGGACAAATATTGACCAGGACACTGGGGTAATTCCTCCTGCTCTTCATCAAAGCAAATAAGTAAAGCCGAGATGATTGGTGGTGATTCAACTTGAAGATCACCACTGGTGGTGATTTAACTTGAGGATTACCACACCTCAGATGAGGGGCAAGGTTGAGAAGGTGGAAACTTCCTGCAGAACCTCAGTCAGTAAGGGCATTGAACCTGTGCTTTTGGCCTCGCTCTGCATCATGAACCAGCTGTCCAGCCAACTGAGTTAAATCTCACCCCACTTCATCAAAATAATGCCATGGGATCTCCTACACCCATCCGAAAGGGCAGATGGTGACATTTCAATCCAAAAGATGGTACCTCAAGACTGGAGTGGGATTTGAACCCAGACCCTGGTGATCTCAAAGCAAGTATGCTACCAACCTCGCTGAGGTGTTCTGTGTGATGCTGTTTTCAGGATGGATGTCGTAGTGTTCACAAAGACCAACGAAGCTAAATTCATTAACAAAGCTAACATTTACTTACACTACTCAAATTAAGCTCAACCACTTATTCCTAAAGTAAATAATAATTATGGTAATCTACACTCTACTAACACTAATCTCTACACTCACTAGATCTCTCCCATGCACTCTACTCCAGTCTTCACTCTCTCTTCCGATGTCTGAGAGTCAGTGCTTTACATAGTACTGCATATAGCTCCATCTAGTGGTTAATTGTAACATGACATTAACTCTTTGTATACTGAACATTTCGATAATGTCACATCCCTCTTTTTTTGAATCTTTTCTGACTTTTTTTACAGACATAGTCTAGAATGTGTTCATTCAGTTTGTGCATCAAGTTATCACATATCATGATTATAATTGCAGAGTTCTAGTTGTTTAGTGTCTATAAGTTTAAATGATTTGGCGGTTTTCTAATCCTTCTTGACCTTCTAAATGTCATTTCAGTGTCATTGGAATTGTCTCTTGTATTTGAAAACAAAGCTGTAGGAAAGTCAATGGTGGAAAACAAATTGTCCTGGTTAATTGTAGTTGACTCTGGAAATTGCACTGGCTGTTTTACTTTCTATAATGCTCATCTGTCTGCTCGTATGTCTCATTGACTTGCTTTTTGTAATGAACATCAAATTTCACCATGACCTGTTCTGGGTGACACGATAACACAGTGGTTAGCACTGTTGCTTCACACTGCCAGGGTCCCAGGTTCGATTCCTGTTTGGGTCACTGACTGTGCGCCGTCTGCATGTTCTCCCCGTGTCTGCATGGGTTTCCTCCGGATGCTCTGGTTTCTTCCCACAAGTTCCGAAAGACGTGCTTGTTAGGTGAATTGGACATTCTGAATTCTCCCTCAGGCACCGGAATGTGGCGAACATGGGCTTTTCACAGTAACTTCATTGTAGTGTTCTACTTGTGACAATAATAAAGATTATTATTATACTCTTTTTTATCCTCATTGTCTGTGAATTCAAATGAATTAAAAAATTCAAATGCATGCGGACCTGCCAAATTGAGGAGGAGTGCAATTTTTCATTGATCAGCTGATTCTAACGTGAAGGCAGATTAAAAAAAACTTCAAATTGCTGTTTGAAATTTTTCCAGTTTAAGGTTAGTTTACCGTCATCCTGAAGTGTTCTGGTTTTTCAGCCCTTTTATCTTACGCTCAGTAACTTTTTGCTGGTTCTGAGATCTGTGTAGTGGTGTGATGATTTTTATTTCTTCTTAAAGTTTGAACTTTCTTTCTGTACTCACTGCTTACTTTCAGGAACATACTCCCTGGTACCATGTGGTGTTCTTTGTGATGTTGTTTGTATCATAGTGTTCACAAAGACCACAGATGCTAAGTTCATAATGAAGCTAACATTTATTTACACTACTTAAATTAAGCTCGGCCACTTACTCTATAGGAAGCAATAATTATACCAATGAGCAGCACGGTAGCACAGTGGTTAGCACAGTTGCTTCACAGCTCCAGGATTCCAGGTTTGATCCCCGGCTGGGTCACTGTCTGCGGAGTCTGCATGTTCTCCCTATATCTGCGGGGATTTCCTCCAGGTGCTCTGGTTTCCTCCCACAGTTCAAAGATGTGCAGGTTAGGTGGATTGGCCATGCTAAATTGCCCTTAGTGTCCAAAGGGATTGGGTGGGGTTGCTGAGTTATGGGAATGGGATGCAGTTGTGGGCTTGAGTTTCAAGGGCCAGTGCAGGTGTTCTTTCCAAGGGCCAGTGCAGACTCGATGGGCCAAATGGCCTCCTTCTGCATTGTAAATTCTATGATCTGTGACTAACACTAATCTCGACACTCAATCTCTAATTGTACTCTATCCTCTCTCGATCTCTCCTATGCACTCTACTCCAGCTTCACTCTCTCCCAGAAGTCTGAGAGACAGTGCTTTATATAGCATCTCGCTGCACCTAGTGGTTAATTGTAACATGACATTATCTCTTTGTATACTGAACATTTCTTTAATGTCACACTAGCCACAGCTGACTCCAAAAAGAAACCTTTAAAAATTAAATGATTAAAATGGATCCACCAGCTGACTGACATTCCACATTTTCCACTTTCTTTTGAAAAAACCCCCAGATGTTTAGATGAAATGTTAGGCTCATATAAATATTCACATTTGTATCTCGCTGGGTGGAGCGAGTTGGTGACTGGCGATCGGCCTGGCACTTGGCGCGGAACCCAATATGGGGCTCTCGTGCAATTCGCTGAATTGCGCCTCAATTAAAGGAGGGCAGCTAAATTTTCCCAGCCGGGCTCCAGGTTCTCGCAGGCAGCGGGGTTCAGTTTTGATTCTGGAGGTGGCTTCCTGGTGCCAGACCAGGGGCCCAGCGCTATTGACAGGTGGAGCCACCCTCCCTGCATACCCAAGTGCAGGAGCAGCCACAGGTTGCCCAGTAAGGAGTTTTCCCCTCAACATCCATCCCCTCCAGTGGTGACCTGGCTGCAGGAACTATTTTTAAATCTAAGATTTAAAAAGAAAATTTGGAGAGGGGAAGCTCCCATCTTGAAGCATCCTCTCCCTTACCTTTCATTACAGCCTCCGCTCCTTTCAAATTGATTGACCCTTGTTATCACCCGGTGGGTTACTGCATGGTCAATTCCAGCCCTACATGACCCCGAGTTGCAACACAATTGAAATTAATAAATAATTCTTGAAAAAAACACCCAAAGTCTTTGGTCCTTAGCTCCCAATAACCACAGTCACCAGGTTTGTAACGTTAAACACAATTAATTTTATGAATAACAGTAACTATAATTAAATATACAGCAAATAGAACAGGTGAACTATTATCTAATTCTTAACCTCCCCCTTTAACTCGCCCCACCCTCTCCACACACAAGACAGACAGACATACATAGAGGGGAAAACAGGGGTGTAAAATAATAAGTAAAAAGGATGATTCTTTGTTTCAGATGGTTGACTATTTGCACATCTTCCTTCGATCCAGGCTTTCAGTTTGAAGTTTCTGCTTTCAGTCTGCAATGATTTTCACTGTGGATTCATTTAGGTCTCTGCAGTTTCAGAAATACAGCAGATATACAGCTTTACAGGTGGGAAACAAGAGAGAGAGAGCAACTCCTTTCTTCTATGTGTCTCGGATCTGACTGCTTTCCTTAGTTCTCTGAAAAATCATCCCACTTGGGTAGGACCCAATCACTGCCTGTTACCGGGCAGAATACGACCTTTTGGTCAATTCATTGACCACCAGCCAACCAACCAAACCGAGTCCCGCAGATCGTTTGGGTGGCAGAAAGTCTGAGCTCTGCTGTTCGAAGACTAGCATAGTATTCTCCTTTGTAACTTTTGAGTTCCTCACTACCACTGCTCGACTTAAAGTTGCATGTCCATTAAGCATCCATGGATTAAAATGTTAACGGCAAAAATAAAGAAATGGAAAATGAGGGAATCAACAGGAAGGACTCATACACCCTTTAGCTTCAAGAGCCTGTCCAACATCCTTAATTGGTTGGCGAATCTGCCTCCAGGCTGTGGGCCCTGGGAATTCCTAAAGAGTGGTTCTTTTCACCCCGGGGGTGGATTTGACACCTGGAAATAGTTCTAACCCCTGTTTCCTACCTCAGAGAGTAAATCTCTCCCTCTGTCTCCAAACAGCTCTGCGATATCAGCATACAACATGGTAATGCATCAGGAAGTCTCTAAGTTACCTGATTTTAAAGCTTCAGGGCATCCAATCTCAGTTAAAATAGCAGATGGAAGAATTTCCTATGAGTTGTTCAGTATACGTATTATTAATATTGAACAATATAATTTCAAACTAGATTCCATGGAGCTGCTGGGAGCAATGAAATCTGTAAATTATTCTTTGGCAATAATCTCTGATTTCTCCCTGAGAGGGTGTAGAACAACGGAGGAGGCCAGCTTACTTCGCCATTCAGGGAGTGGCGTGCGGTATGAAGGAGCACTATTGATCTTAGCATAATGAAAAAATATAATCTTATAATTGAGAGCAAGTCGATATTTGCAAATTGGCAAATTCCCTCAGGTTTGGTTTCCTAAATAAGTCCCCTTTTCTTATATACATTGATTGACTACTAGAATGCTTCAACTATACACACGCTCTGAATTTTAATTGAACTCCTGTACAAGGCAAGTTCTGTGCTATTACTTTGCTAATGTATTACAAGACTATAGGAGCCTTCATTATTGATTAGACTGCAGTGGGACTAATCACCGGTTACCAACATTATATGTAAAGATAATCACATTTAGCTGTAGTTTATTCAAACTAAAAAATAACAACATCACCTTATAAACTGTTTTGGCTATAAGAAATCTCTCTTGAGGTGTTTTAGTCACACGCTTTGTCATTCTCTGTGAATGGTACTCTGTATTAATTTTTAAATTCTTTCAGACTCTAGTCCCTGATTCAATATAAAACTCTGCCTTTATTTTTTGTACGCAATTAAAGTAAGCACATTCCATCAAACAGAGTCTGTTCTTTTTAAGATTACAGCTACAACAAAGTAACAATGTGTGTTTCCTGAGTAATTAATGGTGCAGGAGCAAGCTGTGGAAATCAAAAGATTCCCAGTTGCCGATCACCCCGGGCTGTGTGCATTTCATTTGTCCCAGGCAGGACACTCCGGAGTCGATGCTAAATGTGCCAAGTGTTCTGCCGTGAGACCCCTGTTAGAATCTCATGGGCACAGGGTCTTTGTACAGCACAATGCCTTCCGCAGTGGAACAGCCAACTGACACTTGCTGACTCAGCTTGCTCACTTAGGGACAATGGAAACGTGGGCAAGGGATGGCAGGCTGACAGTGTGTGTGGAAACATTGTATAGTTCAGTACTTTCAAGTAAAAGGAGGTGTGTGGGAGATTGGAAAATAGACAGTAGTAATATTCCGCATCCTTCTTTTGTATGGGCGTAAGAGCAGATGTTGGCATCACAGGTTTTAATGTCAAGTACTCTGACCAATCCAATATCGTGCTTGAGACCAAGCCTAACTCCAGGATGTCCCTGTCCCCCCAGAATGTTCCCATTGTCCACCATAAAGTCCTCAACCTGTGCGATCCCAGGCTCATCCTCAGACTCGTCACTGGAGTCATCCTCCATGGCTTGTGGTCCTGCCTCACTCTTCTCAGCCTCCACTGGTTTCCTTCTTGTCAGAGCGAGATTGTGCACGTGACACCTATGAGACAGTCACGCTCAGGGGGATACTGCAATGATTCCCTCGGCTGGGTCAAGGCATCGTAAGTGCAACTTGATGCTACCTGTGCTCACCTTGCCTCCTCTTCCTCCTTTTCCACTTCAGAGGAAGTCCGGCAGAGTACACTGTCCCCATTTGAGCAGATGTAGACGAGCAGTGCCTTACAAATGATGGAACACTGTCCTCTAAGTCTCAAGGAAACCTTCGAGGGAAGTCTAGAAATGCTGAAAGTCACACCTCAAATACAAACAATAACGCAAGTTGAACTCTATTCTCAAATATCGATGTACTCTCTACCACAGAGAAACTGCGACTGCTCCAGGGGGCTTTTATCCCACTCTTAGATGATGAGAAAATCATGGTAGCACAGTGGTTAGCACTACTGTTTCACAGCGCCAGGGTCCCAGGTTCGATTCCTGGCTTGGGTCTCTGTTTGTGTGGAGTCTGTACTTTCTCCCTGTGTCTGCGTGGGTTTCCTCTGGGTGCTCCGGTTTCCTCCCACAAAGCCCGAAAGACGTGCTGTTAGGTAATTTGGACATTCTGAATTCTCCCTCTGTGTACCCGAGCGGGCGCCGGAGTGTGGCAACTGGGGGCTTTTCACAGTAACTTCATTGCAGTGTTAATGTAATCCTACTTGCGACAATAATAAAGATGATATTATTATAAAATAAACGTAATGGGCGCCCACCCATTTCCCTGTACAACAAGGCTAAAATTCGCAGGACAGTGTAAAATCGCTGTCTATTGGACCTTTTGTGGCCTAAATTGGCCATTTCATTGTCGGTGTGCACATATCCTTTTTGCGCACATGCTCGCCAACCATGAAGATGTGCGCAATGACGTTGGGAAACACTCTCAATGTCTGCTCGTGAGATTTTATGCGTTTCCGGAATGGGTGCGCTCCTGGCACTGACATAAAAAGTTCTGACCATGGAGTTGGAGCAGGATTCATGTCCAGAGGGGGTTTTGTAAGTTGGAGGGGGCTTTTAAAGGTCTCTACAGATGGGGAGATCCAAGTTGCTGCAGTCACAAATTATTTTGTTGCTCCTTGTCAGGAGAGGTGTCGTATGAGAGCACTGGCAACTATTAAACAGGGGAAGATCTGGAATTCCAGAGATTATCGATCATTACACAAACATTGCATTTGGTGTGACGGCGTGAGGCCCAGATGTGTAGCCAGCTGTCAAGAAGAGAGATGTGGATCAATACAGTGGATAACCAGCACCCTGGATAACCAGCACCCTGGATAACCAGCACCCTGGATAACAAGCACCCTGGATAAGCAGCACCCTGGATAACCAGCACCCTGGACAACCAGCACCCTGGATAACAAGCACCCTGGATAACCAGCACCCTGGATAACCAGCACCCTGGATAACAAGCACCCTTGATAACCAGCACCCTGGATAACCAGCACCCTGGATAACAAGCACACTGGATACCCAGCACCCTGAGGAACCAGCACCCTGGACAACCAGCACCCTGGGGAACCAGCACCCTGGATAACCAGCACCATGGGGAACTAGCACCCTGGATAACCAGCACCCTGGATAACCAGCACCCTGGATAACCAGCACCCAATAACCAGCACCCTGGATAACCAGCATCCTGGATAACCAGCACCCTGAGGAACCAGCACCCTGGATAACCAGCACCCTGAGGAACCAGCACCCTGGATAACCAGCACCCTGGGGAACCAGCACCCTGGATAACCAGCACCATGGGGAACTATTACCCTGGACAACCAGCACCCTGGATAACCAGCACCCTGGGAAAACCAGCACCCTGGATAACCAGCACCCAATAACCAGCACCCTGGATAACCAGCATCCTGGATAACCAGCACCCTGGGGAACCAGCACCCTGGATAACCAGCACCCTGGGGAACAAGCACCCTGGATAACCAGCACCCTGGGGAACCAGCACCCTGGATAACCAGCACCCAATAACCAGCACCCTGGATAACCAGCACTCTGGATAACCAGCACCCTGGGGAACCAGCACCCTGGGAAACCAGCACCCTGGATAACCAGCACCCTGGGGAACCAGCACCCTGGATAACCAGCACCGTGGATAACCAGCACCCTGGGAAAACCAGCACCCAATAACCAGCACCCTGGATAACCAGCACCCTGAGGAACCAGCACCCTGGATAACCAGCACCCGGCGGAACCAGCACCCTGGATAACCAGCACCCTGGATAACCAGCACCTTGGATAACCAGCACAATTGGGAACCAGCTCTCTGGATAACCAGCACCCTGGATAACCAGCACAATTGGGAACCAGCTCCCTGGATAACCAGCACCCTGGATAACCAGCACCCTGGATGACCAGCTCCCTGGATAACCAGCAACCAATAACCAGCACCCTGGACAACCAGCACCCTGGGGAACCAGCACCCTGGATAACCAGCACCCTGGATAACCAGCACCCTGGATAACCAGCACCCAATAACCAGCACCCTGGACAACCAGCACCCTGGACAACCAGCACCCTGGATAACCAGCACCCTGGATAACCAGCACCCTGGGGAACCAGCACCCTGGATAACCAGCACCATGGGGAACTAGCACCCTGGATAACCAGCACCCTGGATAACCAGCACCCTGGGAAAACCAGCACCCTGGATAACCAGCACCCAATAACCAGCACCCTGGATAACCAGCACACTGGGGAACCAGCACCCTGGATAACCACCACCCTGGGGAACCAGCACCCTGGATAACCAGCACCCAATAACCAGCACCCTGGGGAACCAGCACCGTGGATAACCAGCACCCTGGGAAAACCAGCACCCTGGATAACCAGCACCCAATAACCAGCACCCTGGATAACCAGCACCCTGGGGAACCAGCACCCTGGATAACCAGCACCCAATATCCAGCACCCTGGATAACCAGCACCCTGGATAACCAGCACCCTGGGGAACCAGCACCCTGGATAACCAGCACCCAATATCCAGCACCCTGGAAAACAAGCACCCTGGATAACCAGCACCCTGAATAACCAGCACCCTGGATAACCAGCACCCTGGATAACCAGCACCCTGGGGAACCAGCACCCTGGATAACCAGCACCCAATATCCAGCACCCTGGATAACAAGCACCCTGGATAACCAGCACCCTGGATAACAAGCACCCGGGTGACCAGCACCCTGGATAACCAGCACAATTGGGAACCAGCTCCCTGGATAACCAGCACCATGGGGACCTAGCACCCTGGGAAAACCAGCACCCTGGATACCAGCACCCTGAATAACCAGCACCCTGAATAACCAGCACCCTGGATAACCAGCACCTGGGGGGCCAGTACCCTGGATAACCAGCACAATTGGGAACCAGCTCCCTGGATAACCAGCACCATGGATAACCAGCACCCTGGATAACCAGCACCCTGGATAACCAGCACCCAATAACCAGCACCCTGGATAACCAGCACCCTGGGGAACCAGCACCCTGGATAACCAGCACCCTGGGGAACCAGCACCCTGGATAACCAGCACCCAATAACCAGCACCCTGGGGAACCAGCACCGTGAATAACCAGCACCCTGGGAAAACCAGCACCCTGGATAACCAGCACCCAATAACCAGCACCCTGGATAACCAGCACCCTGAGGAACCAGCACCCTGGATAACCAGCACCCGGCGGAACCAGCACCCTGGATAACCAGCACCCTGGATAACCAGCACCTTGGATAACCAGCACAATTGGGAACCAGCTCTCTGGATAACCAGCACCCTGGATAACCAGCACAATTGGGAACCAGCTCCCTGGATAACCAGCACCCTGGATAACCAGCACCCTGGATGACCAGCTCCCTGGATAACCAGCAACCAATAACCAGCACCCTGGACAACCAGCACCCTGGGGAACCAGCACCCTGGATAACCAGCACCCTGGATAACCAGCACCCTGGATAACCAGCACCCAATAACCAGCACCCTGGACAACCAGCACCCTGGACAACCAGCACCCTGGATAACCAGCACCCTGGATAACCAGCACCCTGGGGAACCAGCACCCTGGATAACCAGCACCATGGGGAACTAGCACCCTGGATAACCAGCACCCTGGATAACCAGCACCCTGGGAAAACCAGCACCCTGGATAACCAGCACCCAATAACCAGCACCCTGGATAACCAGCACACTGGGGAACCAGCACCCTGGATAACCACCACCCTGGGGAACCAGCACCCTGGATAACCAGCACCCAATAACCAGCACCCTGGGGAACCAGCACCGTGGATAACCAGCACCCTGGGAAAACCAGCACCCTGGATAACCAGCACCCAATAACCAGCACCCTGGATAACCAGCACCCTGGGGAACCAGCACCCTGGATAACCAGCACCCAATATCCAGCACCCTGGATAACCAGCACCCTGGATAACCAGCACCCTGGGGAACCAGCACCCTGGATAACCAGCACCCAATATCCAGCACCCTGGAAAACAAGCACCCTGGATAACCAGCACCCTGAATAACCAGCACCCTGGATAACCAGCACCCTGGATAACCAGCACCCTGGGGAACCAGCACCCTGGATAACCAGCACCCAATATCCAGCACCCTGGATAACAAGCACCCTGGATAACCAGCACCCTGGATAACAAGCACCCGGGTGACCAGCACCCTGGATAACCAGCACAATTGGGAACCAGCTCCCTGGATAACCAGCACCATGGGGACCTAGCACCCTGGGAAAACCAGCACCCTGGATACCAGCACCCTGAATAACCAGCACCCTGAATAACCAGCACCCTGGATAACCAGCACCTGGGGGGCCAGCACCCTGGATAACCAGCACAATTGGGAACCAGCTCCCTGGATAACCAGCACCATGGATAACCAGCACCCTGGATAACCAGCACCCTGGATAACCAGCACCCAATAACCAGCACCCTGGATAACCAGCACCCTGGGGAACCAGCACCCTGAATAACCAGCACCCTGGGGAACCAGCACCCTGGATAACCAGCACCCAATAACCAGCACCCTGGGGAACCAGCACCGTGAATAACCAGCACCCTGGGAAAACCAGCACCCTGGATAACCAGCACCCAATAACCAGCACCCTGGATAACCAGCAACCTGGGGAACCAGCACCCTGGATAACCAGCACCATGGGGAACTAGCACCCTGGATAACCAGCTCCCTGGATAACCAGCACCCTGGGAAAACCAGCACCCTGGATAACCAGCACCCAATAACCAGCACCCTGGATAACCAGCATCCTGGATAACCAGCACCCTGGGGAACCAGCACCCTGGATAACCAGCACCCTGGGGAACCAGCACCCTGGATAACCAGCACCCTGGGGAACCAGCATCCTGGATAACCAGCACCCAATAACCAGCACCCTGGATAACCAGCACCCTGGATAACCAGCACCCTGGGGAACCAGCACCTTGGGGAACCAGCACCCTGGATAACCAGCACCCTGGATAACCAGCACCGTGGATAACCAGCACCCTGGGAAAACCAGCACCCAATAACCAGCACCCTGGATAACCAGCACCCTGAGGAACCAGCACCCTGGATAACCAGCACCATGGGGAACTATCACCCTGGATAACCAGCACCCTGGATAACCAGCACAATTGGGAACCAGCTCCCTGGATAACCAGCACCCTGGATAACCAGCACCCTGGATGACCAGCTCCCTGGATAACCAGCACCCAATAACCAGCACCCTGGACAACCAGCACCCTGGGGAACCAGCACCCTGGATAACCAGCACCCTGGATAACCAGCACCCAATAATCAGCACCCTGGACAACCAGCACCCTGGGGAACCAGCACCCTGGATAACCAGCACCCTGGATAACCAGCACCCTGGGGAACCAGCACCCTGGATAACCAGCACCATGGGGAACTAGCACCCTGGATAACCAGCACCCTGGATAACCAGCACCCTGGGAAAACCAGCACCCTGGATAACCAGCACCCAATAACCAGCACCCTGGATAAACAGCACCCTGGGGAACCAGCACCCTGGATAACCAGCACCCTGGGGAACCAGCACCCTGGATAACCAGCACCCAATAGCCAGCACCCTGGGGAACCAGCACCGTGGATAACCAGCACCCTGGGAAAACCAGCACCCTGGATAACCAGCACCCAATAACCAGCACCCTGGATAACCAGCACCCTGGGGAACCAGCACCCTGGATAACCAGCACCCAATAACCAGCACCCTGGATAACCAGCACCCTGGATAACCAGCACCCTGGGGAACCAGCACCCTGGATAACAAGCACCCTTTGGAACCAGCGCCCTGCATGACCAGCTCCCTGGATAACCAGCTCCCTGGGCAACCTGCACCCTGGATAACCAGCACCCTGGATAACAAGCACCCTGGATAACCAGCACCCTGGATAACCAGCACCCGGGGGACCAGCACCCTGGATAACCAGCACCCTGGATAACCAGCACCCGGGGGACCAGCACCCTGGATAACCAGCACAATTGGGAACCAGCTCCCTGGATAACCAGCACCATGGATAACCAGCACCCTGGATAACCAGCACCCTGGATAACCAGAACCCTGGATAACCAGCACCCAATAACCAGCACCCTGGATAACCAGCACCCAATAACCAGCACCCAGGATAACCAGCACCCAATAACCAGCACACTGGGGAACCAGCACCGTGGATAACCAGCACCCTGGGAAAACCAGCACCCTGGATAACCAGCACCCTGGGAAAACCAGGACCCTGGATAACCAGCACCCAATAACCAGCACCCTGGATAACCAGCACCCTGGGGAACCAGCACCCTGGATAACCAGCACCCAATAACCAGCACCCTGGATAACCAGCACCCTGGTTAACCAGCACCCTTTGGAACCAGCTCCCTGCATGACCAGCGCCCTAGATAACCAGCACCCTGGGGAACCAGCACCTTGGATAACCAGTACCCAATAACCAGCACCCTGGATAACCAGCTCCCTGGATAACCAGCTCCCTGGGCAACCAGCACCCTGGGCAACCAGCACCCTGGTCAACCAGCACCCTGGATGCCAGCACCCTGAATAACCAGCACCCTGGGAAAACCAGCACCCTGGATACCAGCACCCTGAATAACCAGAATCCTGGATAACCAGCACCCTGGATAACCAGCACCCTGGATAACCAGCACCCGGGGGACCAGCACCCTGGATAACCAGCACAATTGGGAACCAGCTCCCTGGATAACCAGCACCATGGGGACCTAGCACCCTGGGAAAACCAGCACCCTGGATAACCAGCACCCTGGATAACCAGCATCCTGGATAACCAGCACCCAATAACCAGCACCCTGGATAACCAGCACCCAATAACCAGCACCCTGGATAACCAGCAGCCTGGGGAACCAGCACCCTGGATAACAAGCACCCTGGGAACCAGCACCCAATAACCAGCACCCTGGATAACCAGCACCCTGGATAACCAGCACCCTGGGGAACCAGCACCCTGGATAACCAGCACCCTGAAAGCCCAGCACCCTGGGGAACCAGCACCCTGGATAACTAGCACCCTGGGGAACCAGCATCCTGGATAACCAGCACCCGGGATAACCAGCACCCTGAATAACCAGTACCCTGGGGAACCAGCACCCTGGATAACCAGCGCCCTGGGTAACCAGCACCCTGGATAACCAGCACCCTGGATAACCAGCACCCTGGGTAACCAGCACCCTGGGGAACCAGCACCCTGGGGACCCAGCACCCTGGGGAATCAGCACCCTGGATAACCAGCACCCTGGGGAACCAGAACCCTGGGGACCCAGCACCCTGGGGAACCAGCACCCTGGATAACCAGCACCCTGGATAACCAGCACCTTGAATAACTGTCACTCTGGGGAACCAGCACCGTGGATAACCAGCACCCTGGATTACCTGCACCCTGGGGAACCAGCATCCTGGATAATCAGCACCCTGGGGACCAGCACCCTGGATATCCAGCACCCTGGGGAACCAGCACCCTGAATAACCAGCACCCTGGATAACCAGCACCCTGGGGAACCAGAACAGTGGATAACCAGCACCCTGGATAACCAGCACCCTGGGGAACCAGCACCCTTGGGAACCAGCACCCTAAATAACCAGCACCCTGGGGAACCAGAACAGTGGATAACCAGCACCCTGGATAACCAGCACCCTGGGGAACCAGCACCCTGGGGAACCAGCACCCTGGGGAACCAGAACAGTGGATAACCAGCACTCTGGGGAACCAGCACTCTGGGGAACCAGCACGCTGGATAACCAGCACCCCGGATAACCGGCGCCCTGGTTAACAAGCGCCCTGTATAACCAGATTCCGCGATAACCAGCACCCTGGATAACCAGCACCCTGAGGAACCAGCACCCCGGATAACCGGCGCCCTGGTTAACCAGCGCCCTGTATAACCAGATTCCGCGATAACCAGCACCCTGGATAACCAGCACCCTGAGGAACCAGCACCCCGGATAACCGGCGCCCTGGTTAACCAGCGCTCTGGATATCCAGATTCCGCGATAACCATCAGCCTGGATAACCAGCACCCTGGGGAACCAGCATGCTGGATAACCAGCACCCCGGATAACCGACGCCCTGGTTAACCAGCGCTCTGGATAACCAAATTCCGCGATAACCAGCAACCCGGATAACTGGCGCCCTGTATAACCAGATTCCGCGATAACCAGCACCCTGGATAACCAGCACCCTGGATAACCATTGTCCTGGGGTATCATCACCCTGGGGAACCTTCATCCTGGTGAACCAGCACCCTGGGAAACCTGCACCTTGGGGAACCAGCACCCAGGGAACCATCTCCCTCAGAACCAGGACCCTAGTTTTCCACCATTTCTATTGGGATGATACTGTACAGAGGCTAGATACATCCTGTCGCAACCATTAGGAAGCTCACAAGGAAACCATTATCCCTCTCCCCGGGGCCTCATTGAGTATGAGCTTCCCAGATTGGGGATGGAGGCCAGCAGCTGGGGCTTGTTAGAACTGAACACAAAAGCCGGCCCGAGCAGGGCCCGGGCATTTGGTTGTCCCAACGGTGACAGTGATTGTGGACAGATCATTGTAAATGGTGAAAATACATTTTTGTTTCCTACCCCTGGCCTCCTGGGTCAATAAACATCCCTTCATGTGGGAGAGGTTTGTGCTGTCACCATTCTTCCAGCAACCAGTTTAGATCTGTGAATCTACCTGGAGAGGCTGGGAAATCGGCCTCACGACCATGTCTGTGGTTAATCCAGAGCAATGGAAGGCTTAAGATAGACTTGAGAGTAATGTATAACTTGAAATAGAATTCTTTCTAAATTCATTGCACTCGACACACTGACACTGTCATGCCTGCACTTAGGGAAATACAGGCTTTAACACCTTCATTAAAACCCATCTTTTTAGTCTTTCTGGCTGGATCCAGGCCGCCTCTGTGCAGGAATTGTCACAATTACTGTACGTGAATGTGTAACTTAACAGCACTGTGGGTGTATCTACGCCACATGGGCTGCAGCGTTTCATGAAGGCAACTCACCATCACCTTCTCAATGGCAATTAATGATGGGCATTAATGTTGACCTTTCCAGCAACACCCACCTCTCATGAATGGATAAAATAATATAGAATACAATAATTCCTGGGAGTATCTATAATGTGTGTGCGAAGAATATAGCTCATAATTACAAGTGTTATTTATTTTAATAAGCTTCCCACTGTTTCGAGTGGAAACTGTATTGTAATCAGTAATTGAAATCAGAATTTGCAATCAGTGATATAACTCAAACCTAGAGGCGATAAAACCCCTCTGTGAGGTGATCTGTTTTGTCAGTTCCCATGAAGCTTGTAGCAATTATCTTCGAGTTCCTACAATCTTTATTACATGCAAATTTCTGACAATGTTCTCAATATTCAAGTTGTTACTTAGGGCTTTATTTACCCCCGTGAATCGCAGCATTCACTTGGCTGCTGTTTCAACAATAATATTTAATCTGCATTTATTTCCTCAGGTAGTAACTGAAAGTTACTTTATTCTCCCACTTTGTTCCTGTGATGTGGGCTATCATTTGTTGCCGTCTGCTCACTGTCCCTGAGAGGATGGGGGTGAGTGTCCTCCCTACGGACAGACACACGAGCATAAGAATTAGGAGCAGGAGGAGGCCACTCAGCCCCTGTAAATGGGGGGGTGGGGGGGGGGGGGGGGGCAGTTTCTGGTGGGGTCTCTCTTATGGGGAGTTCTGTGTTGGCGGTCTCTCTAATGGGGAGGTCTCTGAGGGAAGGGTAGACAGGGCCAGCCACTGGACCTTGCTATCGGCCCAAGAGCAGGATTCACATGGGAATCTCTTGCAGTTTGCAAGGCAAGGGATAGAACATAGAACAGTACAGCACAGAACAGGCCCTTCGGCCCTCGATGTTGTGCCGAGCCATGATCACCCTACTCAAACCCAGGTATCCACCCTATACCCGTAACCCAACAACCCCCCCCCCCCCCCCCCCAACCTTACTTTTTAGGACAATTTAGCATGGCCAATCCACCTAACCCGCACATCTTTGGACTGTGGGAGGAAACCGGAGCACCCGGAGGAAACCCACGCACACACGGGGAGGACGTGCAGACTCCGCACAGACAGTGACCCAGCCGGGAATCGAACCTGGGACCCTGGAGCTGTGAAGCATTTATGCTAACCACCATGCTACCGTGCTGCCCAAATGGTGGTGAATTGCCTCTTGGTTCTCGCTCCCGGGAAGGAGGAATATTGATATCATTTCCACCAGTAACTGTGGAACTCAAAGACACATACAAGGGGTGGTAAGCAATCCAACCAGTGAGAGCCCTTACTTGGAACCTGTGACCCCTAAAACTAGATACTCCGTGAGGCAGAGCTAGATAGATTCTTGATTCACAAGGGGGGGTGAAAGGTTACCGGGGGGTTGGCAGGAATGTCGGGTTCAGGTTACAATCGGACTAGCCATGATCTTATTGAATGTTGGAGCAGGTTTGAGGGGGTGAATGGCCCACTCCTGTTCCTAGTTCGTATGTTTGTTTGTTTATATCAGAGGAAGCATCCTCCAGCATCTACCCTGTTGAACCCCCTCAGAATTTTCTGTGATTTGATAAGATCACCTTCAGGTGGGATTTCCGGTGGCGGCCATGGTGTGAGAGGTCGCTCCCACACAGAGCAGCTCTGGCTCAAAGACGTTGGTTTGAGATCTTTTTGCCCCAAAGTTGGGCAATTTTGATCGGAAAGTGTAGCTGAAGGTGTGGTGGAGGAGGTCCCCCAAGAGTAGGGGAGCCACTGTGGGTGGTGATTGTGAGGCTCCATAAATTTGTGGAGAAGGAAAGATCCTGCAATGGGTCAGGGTAAAGCAGAACTGCAAATGGGAGGGGAACCAAGTCCGAATTTACCAAGATATCGGTGCGGAGCTGACAAAGAGGCGTGGCAGATTTAATAAGGCCAAAGTGGTGTTATACCGAAGGCAGATTCAGTTTGGGGCAAAACCCAGAGTGACTTCGATGGCCGGGAATATTATTTTGAAATTCAAGAAGAGGTTGATGACTTCATAAGAGACCATAAACTGGAGGAGAACTGAATGTTGATGGGAGACAGAGGAGCTGGAACAACAGACGTCGGAAGATGCGGGTATTGTGGGGGCTGGAGACTGGGGAGGGGGGGTCATTTTTGGGTTGGTGCTGTTGTCGCTGGTTATCAGACCCAGCAGAAAAAGAATAAGGACCTGGTCAAAGAAATGGTGGAGACCTATGGTGCAGCAGCAAGTGAAAAGATGGCGGAGGGGGAAGGCTTGTCGCAAGTTGGAAAGCCTCAGGTGGAGCAGTAGATGGAGTTTATTAGAGAAGAGTTCAGCCAGCTGCAAAAGGAGATGCATGAGGATTCGTCGAAGGCCATCGAGGGAGCAGCAGCTCCCCTCAAAGGATTGATGGAGCGGGCTGAGAAATGACTCGAGGCACGGGGGTCACAGATTCGGGAGATGTAGATGGTAATGTCTGACCACAGTGATCGGTTGGTGGCGTTAGAGGTGGATGTGGGGCTCCTGGGGGAACTTTGCAAGCCACTAAGGGCAAAGGTAGAGGAGCACGGAAACAGGTCTAGAAGGCAGAACCTGCGCCTCATTGGCCTGACGGAGGGTGTGGAAGTGTCAGTGGCCATGAAATACGTTTCAAGGATGACGGCAGGGCTGGTGGCGAAGGGGGTGATGGACAAAGCCCCAGAGGTGGACAGGGTACTGATGCATGATCAATAACGGTGTGCAGTCATCTGAATCGGGGTTTTGAGACTCCAGCCAAGATGGCGGCGCCCACTGGTCCCACATGGCCGGGGGTGGGCAAGATGGCGGCGCCCATGAATCGAACGTGGTCCCTGGGGAACAGGATGGCGTCGCCCGGTGTCCGCATGTGGCTCGTGGGATCGAAGGTGGCGCCCATGGGCCGCACGTGGCCTGCGATGAGAGTAATGGCGGCGGCCCCAGTTCACACCCGGAGACAGCGGCGACCGCCCGGGCCTGGCATACTGCCACGAAATGCCCCTTTTTTCACAGCCCTTGCAAGTTGCGGAGCGGGCCGGGCAGCGTTGACGGGGGTGCTTGGCTTGCCCGCAAAAATAACATCGGGGCCCCCCAGGGTTGCCTGGCAGCCGCGCGGCACACGCTTGGGGGATTGGGGGATTCATCGGAATCAGCTGTGGGTGGGGTCCACGCTGCCCATGGGGCTGCCGCGTGGTCAGGGACATACGCTCGGGCGTTGCGGGAGGCTACGTCGAAGGAGCTTGCGAGGGCCCGTGCCTCCTTGTGACTTAGCGTCTCTTTTTACAGCAGCCGCTGGCGGATCTGAGAGGACAGCATACCTGCAATGAAGGTGTCCTGGATGAAAAGTTCTAGTGTGGTCTTTGGCTGAAACTTGCGGGCAGTCACAGTTCCTGCCTCGTACCAGCAGTGCGCGGTAGAATTTGTCTCGTGATTCCGCCGGAATTTGTCGTCTGGTAGCCAGAAGATGTCGGGCGTAAACCTGATTTACTGGGTGGATGTAGTGTCCTTTCAACAGGGTCATCGCGGCCTCGAAACCGTCCGCATCTTTGATGAGCGTGTAGATTTCCGGGCTCACACTTGAATGGAGAACTTGCAGTTTCTGGTCCTTCGTGGGTGTAGTTGTGGCCCTGATGTATTCGTTGAAGCATGCCAGCCAGTGTTCAAAGGTCGCCGCTGAGTTTCCGACTTGATGCGGAGCTCCATTCTTCAAATCTAGTTCAATAAATTGATGCACGATCAATAACTCCCAAAGCGAGATTGTAGGACAATTGAAGGCTTTATTGAACTAGATGTTTCCCCCAGCAGCGCAGGTACATAATGCAGCAGCTAGGGAAACACAGACTCTTATACTCTGCCTTACTGGGCGGAACCAGCAGGCCGGCTTCACCAATGATCTTACAGCATCAGGTACCTCCAACCTAGGTACCATAATACCCCTAATAACGACTACCACATTCATAGAATTTACAGTGCAGAAGGAGGCCATTCGGCCCATCGAGTCTGCACCGGCTCCTGGAAAGAACACCCTACCTAAGGTTAACACCTCCACCCTATCACCATAACCCAGTAACCCCTCCCAACACTAAGGGCAATTTTGGACACTAAGGTCAATTTATCATGTCCAATCCACCTAACTTGCTCATCTTTGGACTGTGGGAGGAAACCGGAGCACCCGGAGGAAACCCACGCACACACGGGGAGGATGTGCTGACTCCGCACAGACAGTGACCCAAGCCGGAATCGAACCTGGGACCCTGGAGCTGTGAAGCGATTGTGCTATCCACAATGCTACCGTGCTGCCCACTCATTCACATTCACACGCTGTTTAAAAAAAAAGAGTCCGGCAGGGGTAGTGGTCTCGCGTTCTACAGTGGTGGAGGTTATGGCGGTACCCGTTGCTGGTACAGTGTTTTGCCTTTTTACATGTCACACAAATTATTCACAGGTATTTATTTACAGGTACATTTCATAATGAAGCTATTAGTCGATCGGGGGCCCTGATCGTCCTCTGTGATCGTCGCAGTTTTGGCGGTGATGCAGGCGCCGGCTCGGGCATCCGTGACTCTGGGAGCGTGGCTTCCTCAGCTTCATCACCCATGAGTGGGACCAGTGGAAGGACTGATCCCACTGGGAAGGGGGCAGCCGTGGGGTGCGCCGGTGGGAGGGGGGTGTGGGTGGGGATCCAGTGGGCGGCAGGTCCCGGAGGGAGATCTTATCCTGCCGGCCGTCGGGGTGCGCCACATTGGTGTACTGAGGGTTAGGATGAAGGAGCTGTACCCTCTTGACCAGCGGGTCCGACTTGTGAGCCCGCACATGTTTGCGGAGCAGAATGGATCCAGGAACTGCCAGCCAGCTTGGGAGCAAGGTCCCGGAGGAGGACTTCCTAGGGAAGACAAGGAGACGTTCATGAGGTGTTTCATTGGTCGTGGTACACAGCATTGATTGAATGGAGTGGAGTGCATCGGGGTGGACCTCCTGCCAGCGGGAGACTGGAAGATTCCTGGACTGTAGGGCCAGTAGGTTCCGTTCTCCCTCTCCACCTGCCCGTTTCCCCGGGGGGTTATAACTGGTGGTCCTGCTTGAGGCAATGCCCTTGCTGAGCAGCAATTGGTGCAGTTGGTCGCTCATGAAGGACAAAGAACAAAGAAAAGTACAGCACAGGAACAGGCCCTTTGGCCCTCCAAGCCTGCGCCGACCATGCTGCCCATCTAAATTAAACTACAATGGCATGGACTCCAGAGATCTTTTAGGCACATCCACAAGAATCAATAAATATGGATTCCCACTTTTTGTCTTCGGAGGGGGTCCCACACAATCATTTAGAACCCTAATAAAAGGTTCCTCAAAAGGACTCCCTATCGCTGTGGACATTGGCGGGGAAACCAAACAGGGAGGGCTTTAATGACAGTGGCAGCGGTCATGTCGGGACAGGGGATGGCGAACGGGAACCGGGAGTACTCGTCAATCACAGTCAGGAAGTACGTGTTGCGGTCGGTGGAGGGAAGGGGCCCTTTGAAGTCCATGCTGAGGTGTTCAAAGGGGCGGGGAGCCTTCACCAGGTGCGCGCTCTCTGGCCGGTAGAAGTGCGGCTTGCACTCCGCACAGATTTGGCAGTTCCTGGTGACAGCCCTGACCTCCTCGATGGAGTAAGGCAGGTTGCGGGTTTTGATAAAATGGAAGAAACAAGTGACCCCCGGGTGGCAGAGGTCATCGTGGAGGGTCCGGAGTCGGTCCACTTGTGCGTTGGCACATGTGCCACGGGATAGAGCATCAGGAGGCTCGTTTAGCTTCCTGGGATGATACAAGATCTTATGATGGAGAGCTCGATCCTCCACCGTAAGATCTTATCGTTCTTTATCTTTCCCCACTGTGCATTATCGAACATGAAAGCTACCGACTGTTGGTCAGTGAGGAGAGTGAATCTCCTGCCGGCCAGGTAATGCTCCAATGCCGCACAGCTTCTACTATGGCTTGCCTTGGGCCTAATTTTTAATGGAGAAATGGTGGATTTCAGAGGCATGGAGGGTGCGTGAGAAGAAGGCCACGGTCCTGCCCGCTTGGTTGAGTGTGGCCGCCAGAGATACGTCGGATGCGTCGCTCTCGCCTTGGAAGGGAAGGGATTCATCGATTGTGTGCATCGTGGCCTTTGTGATGTCTGCCTTTATGCAGCTGAAGGCCTGGCGGACCTCTGCCAACAGGGGGAAAACCGTGGATTGGGTTAGTGGGCGGGCCTTGTCCGCGTAATTGGGGACCCACTGGGCATAATATGAAAAAAACCCCAGGAAACGTTTCAGGGCCTTGGAGCAGTGTGGGAGGGGAACTCCATGAGGGGGCGCATGCGTTCAGGGTCGGGGTCTATGACTCCATCGTGCACTACGTAGCCAAGGATGGCTAGACGATCGGTGCTGATTACGCATTTCTCCTCGTAATAGTTCAGGTTAAGGAGACTGGCGGTATGGGGGAATTTGCGGAGGTTGGTGTCGTGGTCCTGCTGGTCATGGCCGACGTTGTCGAGGTACGGAAATGTGGCCCGCAAACCGTACCGGTGAACCATTCGGTCCATCTCCCATTGGAAGGCCGTGACCCCATTTGTGACAAAGAAGGGAACCCTTAGGAAGTGGTAGAGCCGCCCATCTGCTTCGAATGCAGTGTACTTGCGGTCGTCCGGGAAATGGGGAGCTGGTGGTAGGCGGATTTGAGGTCCACTGTGGAAAAGACCTTGTATTGTGTAATCTGATTGACCAAATCAGATATGCGGGGGAGAGGTTACCCGTCGAGCTGCGTATATCTGTTGATGGTCTGACTATAATCGATGACCATCCTGTGCTTCTCCCCGGTCTTTACAACCACTACTTGAGCTCTCCAGAGTCTGTTGCTAGCCTCAATAATACCTTCCTTCAGTAACCGCTGGACTTCCGACCTAATGAAGGTCCGGTCCTGGGCACTGTACCATCTGCTCCTGGTGGCGACGGGCTTGCAATCAGGGGTGAGGTTTGCAAAAAGGGAAGGCGGGTCAACATTGAGGGTCGCGAGGCTGCAGACAGTGAGGGGGGGGGGGTAGAGGGCCGCAGAATTTAAAGGTTAAACTCTGGAGGTCCAATCCCAGGAGTGTGGCAGCGCAGAGGTGAGGGAGGACGTAGAGTCGGAAATTCTTAACCTTTCTTCCCTGGACTGTGAGGTTAGCTATGCAGTACCCCTTGATCTCTACAGAGTGAGACCCAGAGGCCAGGGAAATTCTCTGGTTAACTGGGTGTATAGGGAGGGAGCAGCACCTTACCGTGTTGGGGTGTATAAAGCTCTCTGTGCTCCCGGAGTCGATCAGGCAGGATGTCTCGTGTCCGGTGATGAGTACAGTCATCGTAGCATTCGAAAGAGTTCGGGACCGAGACTGGTCCAGAGTCACCGAGGCGAGTCGTGGCAGAAGCTGGTGGGATTCCTCGGGCGGTGTGCGGTCATCCGAATCGGGGTCTTGAGACTCCAGCCAAGATGGCGGTGCCCACGGGTCACATGGCCGGGGGTGGGCACGATGGCGGCGCCCTCGGGCCGCACGTGGCTCGTGGGATCGAAGTCGGCGCCCACGGGCCGCACGTGGCCTGCGATGAGAGTAATGGCGACGGCCCTGGTTCACCCCCGGAGACAGAGGCGACCGCCCGGGCCTGGCATACCGCCATGAAATGCCCCCTTTTTCACAGCCCTTGCAAGTTGCGGAGTGGGCAGGGCAGCGTTGACGGGGGTGCTTGGCTTGCTCGCAAAAATAACATCGGGGCCCCCGGGGTGGCCTGGCAGCTGCACGGCACACACTTGGGGGTTGCGTCGGAATCGGCTGTGGGTGGGGTTCACGCTGCCCATGGGGCTGCCGCGCGGTCAGGGACATACGCTCGGGCGTTGTGGGAGGCTACGTCGAAGGAGCTTGCGAAGGCCCGTGCCTCCTTGAGACTTAGCGTCTCTTTTTCCAGCAGCCGCTGGCGGATCTGAGAGGATAGCATACCTGCTACGAAGGCGTCCTGGATTAAAAGTTCGGTGTGGTCGTTGGCTGAAACTTGCGGGCAGTCACAGTTCCTACCTAGTACCAGCAGTGCGCGGTAGAATTCGTCTAGCGATTCCGCCGGAATTTGTCGTCTGGTAGCTAGAAGATGTCGGGCGTAAACCTGATTTACTGGGCGTATGTAGTGTCCTTTCAACAGGGTCATCGCGGCCTCGAAACCGTCCGCGTCTTTGATGAGCGTGTAGATTTCCGGGCTCACCCTTGAATGGAGAACTTGCAGTTTCTGGTCCTCCGTGGGTGTAGTTATGGCCGTCCTGATGTATCCGTTGAAACACTCCAGCCAGTGTTTGAAGGTTGCCGCTGAGTTTGCCGCGTTGGGCCTAAGTTGCAGACACTCCGGCTTGATGCGGAGCTCCATTCTTCAAATCTAGTTCAATAAATTGATGCACGATCAATAACTCCCGAAGCGAGATTGTTGGACAATTGAAGGCTTTATTGAACTATATGTTTCCCCCAGTAGCGCAGGTACAGAATGCAGCAGCCAGGGAAACACAGACTCTTATACTCTGCCTTACTGGGCGGAACCAGCAGGCAGGTTTCACCAATGATCTTACAGTATCAGTTACCTCCAACCTAGGTACCGTAATACCCTCAATACCAGCTACCACAGGTACACAGATCCCTTAGGCAAAAGCGAAGAGCGGGGGAGCCACTGTGGGTGGTGATTGTGAGGCTCCATCAGTTTGTGGAGAAGGAAAGATCCTGTGATGGGTCAGTGAAAAGCGGAACTGCGAATGGGAGGGGAACCGAGTCCGAATTTACCAAGATATTGGTGCAGAGCTGGCGAAGGGGCGTGCCAGGTTTAGTAAGGCCAAAGTGGTGCTGTACCGAAGGCAGAATCGGTTTGGGGTGAGGTACCCGGCAAAACTGAGATTGACTTCGATGGTTAGGAATATTATTTTGAAACTCCAGAAGAGGTCGATGACTTCAAAAGAGACCATAAACTGGGGGAGAACTGAATGTTGATGGGAGACAGAGGAGCTGGAACAACAGACGTCGGAAGATGTGGTATTGTGGGGGCTGGAGAGTAGGAGAGTCATTTTTGGGTTGGCGATGTTGTCGCTGTTGTTGTTTGTTGGGGGGCAATAAGTTTGTATGGGGAAAAATGCCCCCCACCCTCTCTGCCATCTGTGGTGTTTTTCCTTTTGGATGGTGACCTGTGGTTTTAGATCTGTCTTTGTGTGGGGGAGGGTGGGGTCCACAGGGAGTCATTTGCACAGACCAAGGAGGAAAGGACGGGGGAAGGGGTGGACCGGTCGATAGGAGAAGCATTCGGGCAGGAGTGAGGTGGGGGAGATGGCTGCGGGGTTTAGCCAAGTGGGGGTGGGGGAGGTGGGAGAGGCGGGGATGGGGTTGGGCGCAGGGTCAGGCAGTGTGGTTGCAACATGCAGTTTTGGAGACGGAGTGTGGTCATGTGAGGAGAAGGGGGCCATCTTGGATAGGCTTGGCTCAGGGTAAAATTAAAGCAGGTAGAATTGGAAGCGGATGATGGTGGACGATAGAGGAGAATGGATGCGTAAGCCACTGACAAGGATCGTAACATGGAATGTACGGGGACTGAACAGTGAAGAGGTCTCAGCCTTTGCACACTTGAGGCATTTATAGAACAGTACAGCACAGAACAGGCCCTTCGGCCCTCGATGTTGTGCCGAGCAATGATCACCCCACTTAAACCCACGTAACCCGTATACCCGTAACCCAACAATCCCCCCATTAACCTTACACTACGGGCAATTTAGCATGGCCAATCCACCTAACCCCTAATTTGAACCACCTAATTTGAAGGCGGGTGTGGTCTTTCAGCAGGAGATGCATCTCCGGGTGAAGGATCAGGTGAGGTTGAGAAAGGGGTGGGTGGGACAGGTATTCCCCACGAGTTTGATTCAGAGTCGCGGGGGATGACCATCTTACCGAGAAAAAGGATGGAATTCGTAGGGGTCAAGGAATTGCGGGACCCAGGTGGGAGATATGTGATAGTGAGCGGCATGTTGGATGGGACGCCAGTACTGATAGTGTTTGTTTGTGCACTGAATTGGGATGACTTGGGGTTTGTGAAGGGGTTGCTGGGTATGATTTCAGGCTTAGACACCCATCCGTTGATTATGCGGGGGTGATTGTACCTGCATGCTGGTACCGACGGTGGATAGGCCAAGTCCTAAGTTAATGGGAAGGTTGAGGATGGCGAAGGAGTTGGGAGGATTTAAAGAACGGTAGGAATGGTGGATTTGTGGAGGCTTAGGCACCCAAGATGGAGAGGGAGCACTCCTTTTTCTCTCACGGTACAAGGTACACTCCAGATTTGACTTTTTCATAGTGAGCCGAATGGTGGGGGTGGGGTATGCGGGAATCGTGATCTCCGATCATGCTCCACACTGGCTGGAGGCCAGATGCAGCTTGAGGAAGGAGCAGAGGCCGGGATGGAGTTTAAATTCAGGGCTTTTGGCGGACAAGGGTTTCTGTGAGGAGGTGTGTATCAGTGATCAGAGATTATGTGGAGCTGAATCAGAATGGGGAGATGTCGACGGCCACGTTCTGGGAGGTATTGAAGACGGTGATTCCAAGGTAGGTTATCTCGTTCAAGGCGCACGGGAGGAGGAAATTGAAGGACAGTTGTTGGACAAAATAGTGGAGGTGGACAAGAAGTATTCGAAAGCTCCCACCAAGGAAGGGTTGGCGGAAGAAAAATGTTACAGGGTCATCTTGACAGGCTAACAACAGGAAAGGCAATGGGTCAGCTACGGAGGGTGAAGGTGGTGCAGTATGAATATGGAGAGAAGGTGAGCCGTATGTTGGCCCACCAGCTGAGGAAGCTGGCCGCGTCCAGGGAAATCCTGAGGATGCGGACATGGAAGCCAACTTGTGACACCAATAAAGATTATTGATTATTAAGGGGGAGATAGAGTCGGAGCCGAGGAAGATTAATGAGGCATTTAGGGAATATTATGAGAAGCTGTAAAGGGCCAAGCCGGCTGGTGAGGAAGGAGATATGGAGCATTTTTTGCATGAGTTGGAATTCCCAAGGCTGGATGAAAAGATGAGGCAGGCGCTGGAGGAACTACTGGGGCTGAGGAAGGTGAGGGATAGCATGAGGGGGATCAAATAGGGGAAGGTCCCGGGGCCGGACGACTACCCGGCGGAGTTCTATAAAGAGTTTGCGTTGGAGTTGGCACCACATCTGCTGCAGATGTATAGCGAGGCGCTGGAGAGGGGTAGCTACCGGAGACACTGACCCAGGCATCGATCACTCTAAGCCCAAAGAAGGGGAAGGACCTGGTTGAGTGTGGGTCATATCAGCCAATTTCACTGCTAAAGCTGAATGTGAAAGTGTTGAGGAGGCTGAAGGGATGCATTCCGTGAGTCGTCGCTGAGGACCAAACGGGTTTCGTAAAGGGCAGGCAGTTTTCCAGTAACATCAGGAGACTGTTAAACGTGATTATGACTCCGTCGAATGGGTGGGTATCGGAAGTGTTGGTCTCCATGGATGCCGAAAAGGCTTTTGACCAGATGGAGAGGTGGTACCTTCTCCATATTCGCTGCCCAATAGTCTTGCAGCAAGATTGGTAGTGCCAACCCCCCCTTTCTGCCTCTGCCTCTGTAGCAGGACCCTCACCACCCTTATTTCAGATCCTGGGAGGTTTGGATTTGGCCCGAAATTTGTGACGTGGGTGCATCCGTTGTAAGTAGCCCCGGTGGCAAGTGTGCGGACAAACGAGATGAGTTTACATAGTTTCGGGTTGCACAGAGGAACGAGGCAGGGGTGTCCGTTTTTGCCGTTGTTGTTTGTGCTGGTGATAGAGCCCCTGGTGATGGCCCTCAGGAGGTCAGTAGACTGGCAGGGGATTGTGAGGGGGATTGGGATGACCCGCTGCTGTTCTTGTCGGACCCACTGGAGAGTATAGGGAGAATTATGGATATACTGGAGAGGTTTGGGGACTTCTCGGGCTATAAGTTGATGACAGAAAGAGGGAGGTGCTTCCGGTGAATGCGGCAGGTCGAGGATCCAATCTGCAGGCGTTGCTATTTAGAGTAGCCAGATACAGGTTCAGATATCAGGGAGCCCAGGTAACTGGGGAGTGGTCGATGATCCACAAATGGAACCTGACAATGTTGGTTCAAAAAGTAAGGGAGGACTTTCGGAGATAGGATACGCTACACCTGACACTCGTGGGGCGGATCCAGATGGTGAAAATTAACGTGCTGCCGAGGTTCCTGTTTGTATTCCAGGCCTTCCCAATCTTCATTCCAAAAGCCTTTTTCCGGAAACTGAACACAGTGATCTTGGTGTTTATATGGGCGGGGAAGGTACCTAAGGGTGGTGAGGGTCCTGCTACAGAGACAGAGACAGAAAGGGGGGGTTGGCACTATCAATCCTGCTGCAAGACTATTGGGCAGCGAATATGGAGAAGGTGAGAGGGTGGTGGGAAGGAGAGGGGTTAGAGTGGATTAGGTTGGAGGAGGAGTCCTGTTGAGGATCCAGCCTGAGGGCCATGGTGGTGATGGCGTCGTTCCTCTGGCACCGAAGAGGTACTTGGTGAGTCCGGTGGTGCAATCCACCATTAGGGTGTGGAATCAGTTGAGGAGATATTTTAGGATGGAAGGGATGTCGGCGCTGACACTGTTGTGTCGCAACCATGGTTTATGTCGGGGGAGAGGGATGGCATGTATAGGAGGTGGAGAGAGGTGGGGCTGGTGAGGGGGAGGGATCTATACCTGGAGGAGAGGATGACAAGCCTGGAAGAGCTGCGGGAGAGCTGGAGTTGCCGAAAGAAAGCAAATTCAGGTGTACACAAGTGAGGGACCATGCACGGAATGAATAGAACGGGTATCCCAAGCTGCCAAAGTCTATCCTGTTGGAGTGGTTGCTGCTCCCAGATGTGAAAGGCGAGGGTAGGATTGGTGATATATTTGGGTGGCTGGGGGAGCACAGGGGAGCGCAGGTGGTGCGGATTACGAATAAATGGGAGGAGGAGCTAAAGAGGGACCTAGGGATGGGGAGTGTGGAGTGAGGCAATGTGCAGGGTAAATCCGAACTCCAAGCGTGCAGGGATGAATTGGATTCAATTTAAGGTGGTGCATAGGGTGCTTATGGCTTGAGCGAGGATGAATGGCTTCTTCCTGGGGGTGGCAGATGAGTGTGAGTGGTGTGGGCATGGACCTGAAAAATTATGGGTATATGTTCTGTGGTTGCGAGAAGTTGGAGAGATACTGGGAGAGGATATTCAGGACACTATCGAAGATTGTGGGGGTAAAGGTCGGATCGGACTCAATGGTGGTGATTTTTGGGATATCGGAAATGCCGGAGCTGATGGAGGGGAGGAGGGTTGTTGTTGTGGCCTTTGCCTCTTTTATTGCCCGGCGGAGGATATTGCTGGAGAGGCGACAGACAACGTCACCATGAATGGCGGCCTGAGGGGGGGATCTGTGTGATTTCCTCCGGCTGGAAAAGATCAAGTTCCAGTTGATGGGATCGGCGGAGGGCTTTGAGACACGGTGGGGACTGTTCATGACAATGTTTGAGGAATTGTTTGTTGCCGGGTGGGAGAGGGGGAGGAGGATGGGGGGAAAGGGTGAAAAGGGGAAAATATTGCACAAACTGAACTGTGGGGGTGCTGATAATGTTTTTGATTCATGTTTTTGTACTTTTGAATATGCTTGGAATAAAATACATTTAAAATATCATGCTACCTCATGGCGCTGAGGACCCGGGTTGGATCCCGGCCCTGGGTCATAGTCCGTGTGCAGTTTACACATTCTCCCTGTGTTTGCGTGGATTTTTACCTCCGCAACACAAAATGATGTGCAGGGTAAGTGGATTGACCATGCTAGATTGTCCTTTAATTGGAAAAAAAATTGGGTACTCTAAATTTATTTTAAAATCATCTTCAGGTTCACTGTGAGGTTCAGAGGCATGGAGTAAGAAAATGTGGAGAGTAAAAATATAGAAAAGGTAAATCAGTAACAAAATTCAAGTTAAACTATGGATTGTGAGACTGTAATAACCTGCAGTAACCTGCACATGACTCATCCAACTGGGGATGATTGTTCCCCATGTTCAATTGGACTGAGTTAATCCAGCATTAGCATAAAAGGCTGGCAGTTGTAGAGCCAGCTAAAAAGGGAATGATGACCCAGTGAAAGGTAACCGGCCCCTGCACATGTAGGATGCAGTTGCTGAAATAAAGGAGTTTAAGAGGCTTGTTGGGCTCCCCTGGCTTTACCACGAGGACAAATAAACAAATTCATATTGTGAAGAGGGAATTTTTGGGCCGATATCAAGAATTTACCTTTCACAGAGATTATGGACATTAATTGGTAAATAACTTAGCTGGTATAAAGGAGGACGAAAAAACTTGAAGCATTTAAGAGACAATTGGACATAGCGTTTGGAAGAATGGGGTGGGAAACTCTAGGTTCTTTCTGGATTGAAGAGCTGATATAGACCAAATGGTCATAGCCACCTATTATGATCCTGGACCAGACCCCAACAGTTGCTAGGATACCGGACAGAAAAAAAACAATATTTAATTTAATTTGTATGAATGTCAAGAAAGGTTACTTTGCTCCAGGAGTCATTGCACGCACTCCACGAGATATAGGCCGGGATTCTCCCTTCTGGGGACTAAGTCGCCATGCCGCTGGAGAACCGGTGGCAACCACTCCAGCATCAACAGCCCCTGAAAGTGCGGAATTCTCTGCACTTTCGGGGTTAGGTGGATGGCGGAGGGGTTGGTGCCACTCCAGCCGGCGCCGAAGGAACGGCGTGAGTTTGCGCATGCGCGGAAGGGCCAGTGTGATCTCGCGCAAGCACGGAACTGTTGGCGTGACTCCGCGCATGTGTAGACCGTTCGGCGTATTTTGGCGCACGCGCGGAGTTTCTCTTCTCTGCGCTGGCCATGGCGGAGCCCTACAGGGCCAGATCAGAAGAAAGGAGTGGCCCCATGGAACAGATCAATGGGCCCTGAATGCAGGCCGGCCACCGTGGACACCCCCCCCCCCCCCCCCCCCCCGGGATCGGATCCTCCATTGTGCCCCTGCGCACCCCCGAGGACCGCCCCCTGCTGACGTACCTGCCAGGTCCTGCCGGTAGTGAGTTGAGTGATTCACGCCGGCAGGACTGGTCAAAAATGGACGGCCGCTCGGCCTATCGGGGCCCGGAGAATCACCGGGGTGGGGGGGGGGGACTGCTGCCAACGGCCCCCGACCGGTGTGGCGGGAATCCTGCCCTAGCCCGAAAAGTGGCGCCGGAGAATACGGCAGCCGGCGTTTGGGCAGCGGGATTTGCGCCAGGCCCGGGGATTCTCCAACCCGGCAGGGGGTCGGAGAATCCCGCCCAAGGTGTATTAAAACAAACTTTATTATTAACACAGTATTACTAACTTTAATATCGTAAAGACAATAGATTACAGTTACCAGTTCAACAATGCTTAGCAACTCATTGAAACAACAGCTCCTAACTACTATCTTTATCTCTACTGAAGCAATACCCATCCCAGGTAAAAATCCACTTTTAAATACAGTTGGCAGACCCAGGAATACTTGCTTAATAGCTATGTCTTGCTTATCCTTCTTTGAGAAAGATATCCTTAAGGAGCCAGCTGGCAGATTCTTGCCTGTCTCAAACTATTTTTAACCTGTCAGCCTTTGAGAAACTGCTCCTGTCCTGTTCACAGGCAAATCTTTAATTCATTGTTTTGAGAGAAACTGCTCCTGTTCATAGACAGATCAAAACTGACTGTTTTCAGGGAAGCTGTCCACATCCCAATCTAAAATTGAATTTCAAAAGTGAAAACACCTGACTGCTTTGGTCTCTAGCTCCTCCTATTGACTACATCACCTTACTGAGTTAAACACAATCTGCAGATTCTCCATCGGCGGGATCCTCCGTTTCGCAGGCAGCGCACCCACGCCTGTGAGTTTCGCGATGGCGTGGGGGTGGCCACGTTGGCTGGCTGCAGGAATGGAGAATTCCGCTGCCAACAGGGGGGATGCCGTGTCGGAGAATGGATCTGATGGGACGGAGAATCCCGCCCAAGGTCTCTACTTATCGACTCCTCAGGGTAAACCTTCTTGCTATAAACAAAATTCCATTAGCCCATGGTTTACAATGCTTTAATTGCACCTCCTGTAGCCACAAAGCCTGGCTGCCTTTCAAACAAGGGTTTTTAAAAAAAAACAGCAGCCTCACACTAACCCAGGCTTTTTACCATTACTGCACTAAATATATATAATGCAATCTATCTGAAATTCCTACAGTCATCACACACCCATGTCTAGCTTGTAATCCTGGGATGTTTTGGGAGGATTATTTCTAAGGAGCTAAGTGTCATTCACTCCTCATTCTGCCAGAAGGATAAAAGTTTGCAACACAAATTACATTTTAACAATGCCAGTGAATTCTGCCACATACTTACAAATCAGGGAAGATTAACAAATAACATCCTGCTGCCAAGCGATATTCTCTAATCGCCGAGTTAACGGTTGCCAATTACTGTATGAGTTTCATCTGTTATGTGAGTGATGATTATAAATCTATTGAGCTAGAAGCTGTGATATACACTGCTCGCACAAATAAATGTCAGAATTTGCTTAATGGTAGCAGAAAACTCACATTTGTAAAGCTCCACTTGTCTTTGCCAATATATGATGCTGCGTTCCACTAAACAGGCAAATAAATAATAAAGGTAACTAAATAAATAGTACTCTAAAATCGTTATTGTAGCTACACATCCCTCATGGTTAAAGGTACTGAGCTTATATCATGTAATCACTTTTTTGCTATTAGAGTTTTTGTCATATGGATAGAACTGAACACTCAAAGTTGAGTTGGAAGTGGTGTCCTTGAAGTGTCTACGCAATCAGTTTAATAATGATTTTTGCACTTGTATCACTGATTGTTATAAATTAAATGAGCAATTTTGGTTGCTGAGACCCAGCTGGGCATTAGCATGTGAGAGGGAGCTGCGTGTTGAAGCAAATTTCTCTCTTCACTTCTCCATCATTCGTTGCAACTCAGGTTGCATAATGGTCTTGCCGATGAACAAAAGACTATGGGCAGGATTCTCCGGCTTGTTAGAGGCGGAAGACAACCCGCTGTTTTCTGGCGGTGGGATTCTCGACTCCCGTCGCTATCAATGGGATTTCCCATTGAAATCACCCCACACCGCCGTGAAACCTGCAGGTGCGGGTTGTGCTGCTGGCAGAACCAGAGGATCCCACCACCAGCAAACGGCTGGGGAATTCCGGTCCATCTTTATGAACTCCTGTGAACTGACACCTTTGAAGGTCAAAAGATGTGGACTTTTTAAAAACTTAGGGCGAAATTCTCCCAAAACGGGAGAAATCGTCAAACTGCCGTAAACCCGGGCGGGTTTTACGGCATCGCGCCCCTTCCCGACGGGGGGACCGATTCTGGTCCCCCGTCGGGGCTAGCAGCCCGACGTCGGAGGCTCCGACAAGTCGGGCTTAACGAAAATCGTTAAGCCCGCTTGTCGGACTTAGCGCCGGCTGACGCGTCATATGACGTCAGCCGCGCATGCGCAGGTGGGAAGACTCCACCCGCGCATGCGCGGGTGACGTCATCGCGTTTTTGCGCGAAACCCGCGCATGCGCGGTCCGGGTTGCCCCTCAGCCGCCCCGCGTATTGATACTGCGGGGCGGCGGAAGGACAAATAGTGCGCGGGCATCGGGCCCGCTGCCCGCGATCGGTGGGCACCGATCGCGGGCCCATGGCACCCTTGGCACGGCCGTGGTACTGCCGTGCCAATCGGTGCCATGGTTATTTTTTTCCAGGTGGTCACGACGTTTTTACGAACGGCAGGACCAGGTGTGTTTGCCGTTCGTAAAAAGGTCGTAAAGGGCTGGGACTTCGGCCCTTCTAACAGCTGTGAATCGCTGCCGGCCGTAAAAAACGGCGGCAGCGATTCGTGTCGGGATTTCGGCGGGGGGGGGGAGAATAGCGGGAGGGCGTCAAAAAAGTCGGGAAGGCCCTCCCGCTATTCTCCCACCCGTCGTGGGGGGGGGAGAATTTCGCCCTTAATTCATGTCAGTGGGCATCACTGGCTAGGTCAATCCCTAGTTTCTCTTGCGAAGGGAGTGGTGACTTGCTTTCTTGAACTGCCGTAGTTCCTGGGGTGTAGGTGCACTCACAGTGTTGTAAGGGAGGGAGTTCCAGGATTTTGACCCAGCAACAGTGAAAGAACGACGATATATTTCCAAGCCAGGATGGTGAACGATTTGAAGGGGATTCTCCAGGTGGTGGTACTCCCAGGTATCTGCTGATCTAGATGGTAGTGGTCATGGGTTGGCACAATAGGTAACACTGCTGTCTCACAGCGCCATGGACCCGAGTTCAACTCTGGCCTTGGTGGGCTGTCCTTGTGGAGTTTGCACATTCTCCTCGTATCTGAGTGAGTTTCCTCAAGGTGCAACGGTTTCCTCCCACAGTCCAAAGTTGCGCATGTTAGGTGGATTGGCCATGATCAATGTGCAGTGTTACCGGGATGGGGCAGGGGAGTGAGCCTAAGTAGAGTGCTCTTTGGGATGGTTTGTGCAAGTTTGATGGGCTGAATGGCCTTCTGCTCTGTAGGGATTCTATGGTTTCTGTGGGTTTGGAAGGTGCTGCCCAAGGAACCTTGGTGAGTTCCTGCACTGTATCTTGTAGATGGAACACACGGCTACCACTGTTTGTCGGTGGAGGGATTAAATGTTTGTGGAAGGAGGAGTAATCAGGTGGCTGCTTTGTCCTGGATGGTGTAGAGCTCCTTGAGTGTTGTTGGAGTTGCACTCATCCAGGCCAGTGGACATTATTTCATCACACTTCGTACTTGTGCCTTGTAGATGGCAGACAGGCTATGGGGAGTCAAGAGGTGGGTTACTTGTCACAATACCCCTAGCTTCTGACTGGCTCTGGTAGCCACAGTATTTATATGGCTAGTCCAGTTCAGTGTCTGGTCAATGATAACCTCAAAGATGTTGATAGTGGAGATTCAGTGATGGTGATGCCATTAATGTCAAGAGGAAATGGTTAGATTCTCTGACGGCCATTGCCTGGCACGTAGGTGGCACGAATGTTACTTGCCACTTGTCAGCCCAATGCCAGATATTGTCCAGGTCGTGCCACATGTGGACATGGACTGCTTCAGTGTCTGAGGAGTCGCCAAATGACCTATTTATGCTCCTGTTTCTTATGTTGGCTTATTGCTTGACATTGGCCTCACATTGGCTTAACTTGAAGTGAGCTAATTCCACCCATCCCCATCATGGCTGATCATCAAAATCAGCTTCACTTTTCCACCCATTCCACATTGCCCTCGATTCCTGTGATGTCCAAACCCGATTCATCTCAGCCTTAAATATAGTCAAGGATTGACACTCCACAGCTGTATGGGAGAGATAATTCCAAAGATTCAGCACCCTCTGAGTGAGATCCCTCATTCTAGACTGTCTAGCCAGGGAAATAGTTTGTCAGTATTGACCCTGTCTAACCTGCTGTGTAAGAGTATGGATGGTACAGATATAAGCCTGCATATGATTGAATTTTATCATCACAACTGTAGGAATAAAAAAGGAACGAGAGCTAACATGGCAATGACAATCAAGAGAACTGAACTTCGAGCGAAATAGAGCCAATGCTGAACGCTTTATTATCCACTGCAGAGGTTGTGGCTTCAGAATGAATCCAGTCCCTAATTTCTTTCCATGAATTCCAGCTTTGTGCCCAAATCCAAAAGATTTCCCAGAGTTAGAAACAGATTTACTCATTGATCCGATCTTTTGTTTCATAGACCAAATTCTTACCCCCTCTTCGACGATTGCACAAGTTGGCACCTAGATCATAGGCAGACATTTTGAAACCATTTGTGTCACCACATCAGATAGAAAATGAGGCTGCTCCATCGGAAAGCAGACGGGAATCATTTCAAATGTGGAACTGGAACAGGCTTGGGGGCCCAAATGGCCTACTTCTGCTCCTATTTTTTATATTCTTCCTATTTGCTTAACTTAAAGTGAGCTAATTCCACCTAGCTCCACGTCACAATGTGTTCAATCTCTTCCCCATCCAGAAAGTGAAAGTGTCATAGCCACCCAAATCACGACCATCAGATTGCCCCATCCTCAACGCAAACACACAACCCATCTGAAAATAAAACCAGATTTACTCCCGGTTCCAGTTTACGCAGCAATAACTTCTTATTCACCCTTAGCCGATCAGGTGCAAGTGCTACAGGTAATTATAGCTGGAAAAAAATTGTTAAAATTAGCAATAAAAAAAAGGCCTTTTGAATGTTTTCCAGGCAATGAAACACGATTCGTTGGAGCTGCTTTTGGATTTAGAATTGAACTGATTTCCTGGACTTTCTCTAATCACCATGTGACTCTTGCAATGCATTAATCAATGGAGAATTAAATGTAGGCAATCCATAATAATTTATTTTTGAATAGAACAATAAATAGGATTGATTCCAAAGTGCTTGGTACCTAATTAACCCGAAGCACTGTTGCAGAGAAAAGTACAGCTATTGGACTTTAGTGTACTTCACTCATGAGAAACCAGACGAAGCTCTTGGAGTTAAAACTTGGTGTTTATTACAAGTTATAACAGGGACTACGGCATTACAAATTGGGACGCCAGAGAGCACAGATTCAAGAAGTGTACAGACAGATAGATTTTGAGATTCGAATATAAGAGATTAGCGTATACCAATAATTTATTATGTGTTATCTATATCTAGTTGTGACTATTGATTTAGTTTACATCATGCATAGTATAAGAGAATAATTAACCAATCACATCAAAGGTCCAGATGCTTATTATCCCGCACCAGCCTCCCCGAACAGCCGCCGGAATGTGGCGACTAGGGGCTTTTCACAGTAACTTCATTTGAAGCCTACTTGTGACAATAAGCGATTTTCATTTCATTTCATTTCATTATTAAACAAAACAATCACTACAAAGGCATGCATGTTGTTTTGCAATTAGCGATATTGGTGGTATGATGTGACCAGCACTGCCATACTTCGCCGACAGTTAAGCCGCTGGCTGGGGGGCTTCTGCCAAGGCTGGGGGGAGTAGTGGGGCGTGGCCAGCAGGTGGGCTGTGGGGTCGGAGTGGACGGGTACACAGTCCAGCACAATCGGCGCCATCTTTTCGGGTGCGATCGATGGGTGTGCGGGCGGTGTAAGCGTACGTGCGGCTGCAGCTTGTCAGCCCTGCGCATGTCCAGCACGGTCCCGGTGATTCTCCCATCATTTTTTGTGCGTTCCACAGGTGTTTCACGCAGCGTCAGTGCTAGCCCCTCACCAGTACCGGAATCGGTGCAGTTGTGACACTGACCTTTCCGCCATGGAACATCACGGAACCTCCGTTGGCGTCAGCACTTAGACACAGGAACGTAGAATCCAGCCTCTTGTGTTTTAACACCTACAAAGTTATAAAGAAGTTTATAAAATTATTAGGGGTATAGATAGGGTGAACAGTTGGAGACTTTTTCCCAGGGCGGAAATGACAATTACAAGGGGGCGCAAGTTCAAGGTGAGGGGGAAAGGTTCAGTGGGGATGTGCAGGGAAGTTTTTTTACACAGGGTTGTGGTGGCGGCCTGGAATGCACTGCCAAGTGAGGTGGTTGAGGCAGATATGTTCGTGACCTTTAAGACTTATCTGGATAGACACATGAACAGACAGGGTGTACAAGGATACAGGCGGTTGGTCTAGATAACACACATGATCGGTGCAGACCTGGAGGGCCGAAGGGCCTGTTCCTGTGCTGTATTGTTCTTTGTCCGCGCCCGATACACGGACAGGGTAATGGCGCCTTCATCCTGTCACAATAGATGATTCCCGAACTCTTCGAGGTTTCCCCCTCTGGCTGAGGTGTTGGCTCCTGGGTAACAGAGGTTATCTGCTGTGGTTGTGGCTGATGATGCCTATCCGGAGGCCACTGACCGACATGGAGACCCACAACAACAATGCCCATGCAGCGACCAGGGGTTGCCGCTATTGCTTCAGCACTTGACGATGTGGTTCAGGTGCCTGGACCACTCTCGAGTGGCCATCGAGGAATGCACTGGGAATGTCACCTGCAATGTGTTGGCCTGCTGTGTCCTCCACAATATGGCGCAGCAGAGGGGCAACATGCTGAAGGAGCTGGATGAACGTCAGTACTCGTCTGATGAGAAGGGTGCATGGGAGGGAGTGGATGGGCAGGACTTGGGGGCTATTGCGCATGGGACTCTCTGATCGCCTCCAGGTTCACCAACTGGGGGTTCTGGGGACAGGCCAGGGGCACGGGTACCACATCCTTCCTCCACCCCCTGTCCACTGCCTGCAACTCCCTCCGTGATACATACCTGCTGCACTACGAGGTGGGGGCCCTGTGTTGGCAGCAACAGCAGGTCTGGTCCATGGGATGGAGAATGATGACAACCCGCTCTCCGGTGACCTTTGATGCTCGACATCATTCGATAATGTCCGACTCCTGGACACGGTAGCACTTTCCACCATCCACCTGGGTGAACCCTGCATGCGAGTTGGTCATTCCAGCACGGTTCCATCAAGTGGTGGAGGTGGCGATGATGGGGGGGGCAGAGGGTGGGCGTTGGACACCGAAGCGTTGAGTGCTGGCTGAACTGCGGTCCTGGAATCCAGTCCACCCCAATGTCCGCCCATTCACACCCCCACCCACCCCACCCCCACCCTGTGCCCCCTCTGTGGCCAGCCCAGATCAGCACATCCCTCACACCCTTCTGACAGAGCACTGAGGCAGGCTGTAACATGGTGAATAGATGAACAAATATATACAGGTTTGTGCCCTAACCCCTATCACTATATTGTGCCCTGCACTTGTGTTAACCTTACTGGTTTCTAATTTACTGGCCTTACGGGCCCTAACGCTATGTCCAGGTGGTTCCCCAGACGTACATCAGGAGTGGAGGTGGCCTGTTGTGATTTTCACCCAATGAGCTGGGTTCCCATTGGTGTGCGTCTTCTGGGGCGACTGGGCATGGATGGGCCCGGATGCTACTCTGGTGTCCCAGGTGCCACCTGCTCTGCCTGCTGCCCACCAGATGCGGCAGGGACAGGAGGGGGGAGTTCAAGGTGCTGCAGTGTTCTGGCACCTCCTCTGCATGAGTCATCAACATGGGCGCCATCACCTCCTCCTCCCTCAGGGTGCCCGATGGCCTCCGGGCTACTGCATTAGACGGTGGCATGAGCGGTGCTATCTCCTGAGGCTCCCCCGCCACCTGGAGCTGCCAGCCCTGGAGGTCTGCTCTCATATCAGCCAAGATCTACATGCTTATGACCATGGAGTACAGGAAGTGGGCCACCTCCATCTGGCACAGTGCCACATCATGCTGAGACTGTGCTGCCACCATTTGGATCTGTGCCACAAAGGCCAGTGACTGTGCCATCTCCCTTTGGGACTGGCCCACCTCCCTCTCCATCTCTGACACATCGGCCAGCACCTGGGGGCTATGCTGCCGATACTCTCAGCCATGGCTTGCTGTGAGTGGGCCATGCTCAGAAGCACTGCTGCAATTTCCAAATGGCTCTGGCACATGGCTGTCTGTGAAAGGACATCCCTGTCCTGGGCCTCGGCCACCACCTGCACAGATTGCCCGAGGCGTTGGTCATGCCAATCCATTGCCAAAACGCTCGCCAGCAAGGCCTCCACCACGGATGTTGCCCGTGTGGTGATGACCTGGGTGGCATGCATGGCTGACACCATGTCCTGCTCCTGAATTCAGTTGGACTCCTCCACCTGCACCTGCAGGTACTGGATGTTCACAGACAACCCCTCATGCAGTCCCTGGCACATTAGATGGGACTGTCCATTCCAGAAGCCCAAAGCCCGTCTGGACGGCAGCCAGTCCCTGGGATCGGCTCGCCCTCCGACCGTCCACCCCCTTGGGGTATCCTACCTTCGCTTGATGTACTGCAGCATCTGAGTGGTGCGCACCAGGTAGTGTTCCAGGAGCTTTTTCACTAAAGCGCACAACAGAGGTGTGTGTCTCTGGGATGGTGGAGACAGCTGTGACCAGAAATCTGTGTCATCCTCCACCTCGAGTTCCAGGGTTTCCTGGATTTCAGGCATATGGGTCTCCTCTGTGTCGGTGTCGTCATTGCAGCTCGACACACAGAGGAGGGTTTGGGCTGTGGCACTGGCTGTAGCAGGGGTTGGGGAACACCAGAAGGACCTGCCGCATCACCAGTAGCTGCTGCAAGACACCGGACAAGACACATGATTAGACCGTGGGCCAGAGGCGATGGGGGTGGTGTGAAGGTGGCATGGTGCGGGGGTGAGGGTGATGTGAGGGTAGTGTGGGGGTGATGAGGAGGTGGTGCGGGGGTGAGGAAGGTGTGGGGGTGGTGTGGGGGTGATGAGGAGGTGGTGCGGGGGTGAGGAAGGTGTGGGGGCGAGGATGATGTGAGGATGGTGTGGGGGTGATGAGGAGGTGGTGTGGGGGTGAGGAAGGTGTGGGGGTGGTGTGGGGGCGAGGATGATGTGAGGGTGAGGATGATGTGAGGATGGTGTGGGGGTTATGAGGAGGTGGTGTGGGGGTGAGGAAGGTGTGGGGGTGGTGTGGGGGTGATGAGGAGGTGGTGTGGGGGTGAGGAAGGTGTGGGGGGTAGTGTGGGGGTTATGAGGAGGTAGTGTGGGGGTGAGGAAGGTGTGGGGGTGGTGTGGGGGTGATGAGGAGGTGGTGTGGGGGTGAGGAAGGTGTGGGGGTGGTGTGGGGGTGATGAGGAGGTGGTGTGGGGGTGAGGAAGGTGTGGGGGTGGTGTGGGGGTTATGAGGAGGTGGTGTGGGGGTGAGGAAGGTGTGGGGGTGGTGTGGGGGTGAGGAAGGTGTGGGGGTGGTGTGGGGGTTATGAGGAGGTGGTGTGGGGGTGAGGAAGGTGTGGGGTGGTGTGGGGGTGGTGTGGGGGTGAGGATGATGTGAGTGTAGTGTGGGGGTAATGAGGAGGTGGTGTGGGGGTGAGAGTGGTGTAAGGGCGGTGTGGGGGGTGAGGATGATGTGAGGGTAGTGTGGGGGTTATGAGGAGGTGGTGTGGGGGTGATGAGGAGGTGGTGCGGGGGTGAGGAAGGTGTGGGGGTGGTGTGGGGGTTATGAGGAGGTGGTGTGGGGGTGAGGAAGGTGTGGGGGTGGTGTGGGGGTGATGAGAAGGTGGTGTGGGGGTGAGGAAGGTGTGGGGGTGGTGTGGGGGTGATGAGGAGGTGGTGTGGGGGTGAGGAAGGTGTGGGGGTGGTGTGGGGGTGAGGAAGGTGTGGGGGTGGTGTGGGGGTGAGGATGATGTGAGTGTAGTGTGGGGGTGATGAGAAGGTGGTGTGGGGGTGAGGAAGGTGTGGGGGTGGTGGGGGGGGTGAGGATGATGTGAGTGTAGTGTGGGGGTGATGAGGAGGTGTTCTGGGGGTGAGGAAGGTGTGGGGGTGGTGTGGGGGGTGAGGGTGATGTGAGGGTAGTGTTGGGGTGATGAGGAGGTGGTGTGGGGGTGAGGAAGGTCTTTACAGAATTTACAGAGCAGAAGGAGGCCATTCGGCCCATCGCGTCTGAACCGGCTCTTCGAAAGAGCACCCTACCCAAGGTCAACATCTCCACCCTCTCCCCATAACCCAGTAACCCCACCCAACACTATGGGCAATTTTGGACACTAAGGGCAATTTTGGACACTATGGCAATTTAGCCTGGCCAATCCACCTAACCTACACATTTTTGGACTGTGGGTGGAAACCGGAGCACCCGGAGGAAATCCACGCACGCACGGGGAGGATGTGCAGACTCCGCACAGACAGTGACCCAAGCCAGACTCGAACCTGGATCCTGGAGCTGTGAAGCAATTGTGCTATCCACAACTCTGCCGTGCTGTCCACTGTGTGGGGGTGAGGGGGGTGGGGGTGGGGGTGATATGAGGGTAGTGTGGGGGTGATGAGGGGGTGGTGTGGGGGTGAGCGTGATGTGGGGGTGAGGGTGCTTTGTGGGTGGTAAGGAATATGGAATTTCTGGTTAATTCCCATCTGTTTACACACTTTCTTGACAATCTTCCTGGTGAAAAGGGTACCATGGTCTGAGTACATTTGTGTTGGAACACCCTATCTTGGCATTATTTCCTCTACTAATATTTTAGCCACAGCCAAGGCAGAGTAGCCCTGGGTGGGAAATGCTTCAACCCATCTGGTGAACTGTTCTATTATTACTCAACAATATATCTCTTTCCCTTTGATGGAAGTTGTGGACTGGTTAAATTGTTCTGTATTTGTTTCCAGGGTTTTTTTTTTGTCACTTTCCCGGGGATATATTGGCACAGGTAATACATTATTGACAGAATTGGGCTGTGTGCCTTCCTTTCGGCTTCCACCACCAGAACATGGCCCATAGGTCCAACATGTTATTCTGTCCGGTATGTTGTGTCCTGTGGTTAACACTCAGTAACAGTCTGGTGATAGCTTTAGGGGCAACTACCTTTCCTTCTTTCCTCCAGACCCTATGATTATCATAGTAAGAAGTCTTACAACACCAGGTTAAAGTCCAACATGTTTGTTTCAAACACTAGCTTTCGGAGCACTGCTCCTTCAGGAAGGAGCAGTGCTCCAAAGCTAGTGTTTGAAACAAACATGTTGGACTTTAACCTGGTGTTTTAAGACTTCTTACTGTGCTCACCCCAATCCAACGCCGGCATCTCCACATTATGATTATCATGGTAGCACTGTTGCTTCACAGCGCCAGGGTCCCAGGTTTGATTCGCGGCTGTGTCACTGTCTGTGCGGAGTCTGCACATTCTCCCTGTGTCTGCGTGGGTTTCCTCCGGGTGCTCCGGTTTCCTCCCACAAGTCCCGAAACACGTGGGGCGGGATTCTCCCCTACCTGGCGGGGCGGGGTGGGTCCCGGCGCTGAGGAATGGCGTGAACCACTCCGGCGTCGGGCCGCCCCAAAGGTGCAGAATCCTCCGCACTTTCAGAGGCTAGGCCGGCGCCGGAGTGGTTTGCGCCATGCCGGCCGGCGGGGAAGGGGCTTGGCGCCATGCCAACCGGCGCCAAAGGGCCTCTGCCGGCTGGCGCATGTCGGTTTATGCGCGGGAGTGCCACTGTGTGCTGGCATCATCCCAGCGCATGCGCAGGGGGATCATCTCCACATCGGCCTTGGCGGGGAATCACACCAGCTGACGCAGAGGAATAGAATGCCCCCACGGCACAGGCCCGCCAGTGGATCGGTGGGTCCCGATCGTGGGCCAGGCCACCGTGGGGGCAACTTCTGGGGCCAGATCACCCCATGCCCCCCTGAGGACTCCGGAGGCTGCCCGCGCCGCCAGGTCCCGCCGGTAAGGACCTACTCTAATTTACGCCGGCGGGACCGGCAAAAAAAAAACGGGTGGCCACTCAGCACATCGCGGGCTGGAGAATCGCCGGGGGGGGGGGGGGGGGGGGGGACGACGGACGGCTGGCGGGATTCACGGCGCTTCCCAGTGATTCTCCGACCCGGCGGGTGGCCAGAGAATCCCGCCCATGTGGTTACGTAATTTGGACATTCTGAATTCTCCCTCAGTGTACCCCAACAGGTGCCGGAATCTGGCAACTAGGGGCTTTTCACAGTAACTTTGTTGCAGTCTTAAGTCAGCCTACTTGTGACAACAATATAGATTATTATTATTAAAGCTTGAAACAGGCAACAGATAAATATCATTCATGCACAAGCAGTAAAACATATTGAGTGTCTTAAAGCAATAATGACCAAAATTAACTACTTTAAGTGTCCTTGTGGTTCTGTTGTAAGCTTTGATCTGTAATTAAAAACTCCAGACAAGGTTAATTCCTCAAAAAGATGAACCTTAACAAACATAGCCCAAAACGACGATAAAACAAATATACAAACATCCACATAAAACAAACGACACGCAGAGGCCGGGATTCTCCGAAAATGGGGCTATATCCCCACACGCGCCGGAGAACTGGCGCGAATCACTCCAGGGGCCCTCTGGCCGTGGGTCCGCACGTTTGCACGGCGACCATTTTCCCGCGCAACATGGTGGAGCCACACAGCGAGCCGGCGCAGAAGAAGATAGGCCCCACCCCGATTGCGGGCCTGGCCATTGTGGACACCCCCCCCGGTGTCTGATCCTCGCCACCCCACCAGGACGGCCAGCGCGGACACGAGTCCGAGCTCCCGTCGGCGGAACCAGGTTGGAACCTCGCTGGCGGAACTCGCTGGGAACTCGGCCGGTTGATCACAGAGAATCGCTGCGGGGGGCTCTTTCAACGGCCTCCAACCAGCGCTGCGGCGACGGCGCGTGCACGGGGATTGTCCGGTCGCCAGAAAATCGCATCCTGGCATTGGAGCCGATCGCGGGTCTGAGACCCCAATCTCCGCCCCCTGCGCCGAGCGCGATTTCGGCGTGGGGGCTCGGAGAATCCTGGCCACAGATTCTCACTGCTCACAACTTTCAACCAGTTGATCGTCCGCCTTTTCTAGCGGCTGCAGGTTCTTAAAGTGACAGAGCTCTGCAAGTTCACAATCTCTTGGTTAAAGTATTAAACAAGATTCTCCATCCTTCTTCATTTTAAACTTAAATTATTTATTTGACTCATTTTTTTTGTACCATTTAAGCCAATTTTCAACACCCTTCAGAGGAGTGAGCCATTCTTTGAAAGCATTCTCTGCCAAACACACTACCACCTGCAAAATCTTAGTGCTCGAAATGGGGGTGATTACGAAAACATAATAAAATCCTCACATTTTTTCCAAATTCCTCTAGAGAATGCTTAAAATTTCTACTTTTAACTGGTATCATTGAGTTCCAATAAATCCACAATTAGACTATATGTCAAGTGATTTGGACACATATATAATCATTGATGCTCATGTTTCTGAACAATTTAAAAAATAAATCAATTGCCTGCTGAAATATTTAACTTTTCTGATCCAGTTTTTTTTCTACAAACCGATTGCGATTTCATAATTTAACCAAGTTTGAAATAAATCTTGACAGTTTTTTTAAAAATTCAAATGTTTGAACGTTCAAATTGGTTTGATGCCAAAGCTTATATCTGACCTTGACCCAGACTGAATTCAACAATTGTTTAACACAAGCCTGTATTTCATTTACAACTTAATTAATTCTTTATTTTATCAATTTTGTTGCAACACACACAATCTGTATTAGCTGTCTGGGAGAGTCCAGTCAGCTGCGGTGACCTGCACTATAGCGAGGGGAACTGTCATCCCAAGATATTCCCGAAATAGCCCAATAAGCTCTCAAGCCATTTTTGTTAACGGCACAGCAGAGTGTTTGTTGTAATTCACCCTGTTCTTACTTTTTATCAATTAGGATGATTTTGGAAAAGGGACAGTCACAGACTTAAGTTCTACCTTTTAGATTTTAGTTTTTCCTGACTCTGACATGTTTATTTTATTTTGTTATTTGCGGTCAGGAAACCAGGCAGTATCTAACAGTGATCGAAGATTTATAGGAAAAGAAAATCCATTATAATAATAATAATCTTTATTGGTGTCACAAGTAGGCTTACATTTGCAATGACGTTTCTGTGAAAATCCCCGAGTCGCCACACTACAGCACCTGTTTGGGCTCAATTTGTGCAAATTTGGTGTGTCCCCTTTCACAGGAAATTTTGCCACTCTGTACTTTGTTTCCTGCTTGGGAGGAGCTTCACCAAGTGTACTTCGCTTCCTCCCTTCCTCTGGGGCAGGGTCTCACAGAGTGTACTTCGCTTCCTCCCTTCCTCTGGGGCAGAGCTTCACAGAGTGTACTTTGCTCCCCCCACAGTCCGAGAGAGGAGCTTTGCAGAATGTACTTCACTCCCTTTGGAGTCTCCAGAGAGATGCCTCTCTCTTCACACACACAGTCCCTTGACCTGGTTTGGTTTACTTTGAGTTTGGATCCACACCGTTGACAGCTAAGCTGCGCGCCAGCACCCAATCATGAGTATAATCAAAGATAATACTCACCAAACTGAGGTCCTGCCCAAAAAAAATCTTGTTAAAATTAGCAATAAAACAAAGGCCTTTTGAATGTTCTATAGGTAATGAAGCAAGATTTGTTGGAGCTAGGGCAGCATGGTGGTGCAGTGGTTAGCACTGTACCTATGGCACTGAGGACCCAAGTTCAATCCTGGCCCCGGGTCACTGTCCGTGTGGAGTGTGGTAGTATGCCTAGGGGTATTACGGTACCTGGGAGTGCGAGCTGCCATTGGTGCAGAGGGCTCGCTGCCCATTGGCCCAGGAATCGTGTTTCTCCGTATTCCTATTGGCTAAGAGGGATGTAGCTCCGCCTATGAGGTGGGGTATAAGAACCCATGTTCCCCAGCAGCCAGGCCATTTCTGTACGTCTGCTGATGGGCTCACTTCTTGCTGATTAAAGCCTTTCGTTTCGTAATTCACCTACGTTTCGTGTCCATTGATTGTGCATCAATTTAATTTTAAAGGATGGAGCTCTGAATCAAGCCGGAGTATCTTCGACTCAGCCCTCACGCAGCGAATGCAACAGCCGCATTTAAGCACTGGCTGGCTTGCTTCAACAGCTACCTTAGCACGGCGGAAAACGTCCCGACGAGGGAGCAGAAACTGCACATCCTCCACTCGTGACGGCATCGCCGTGTACACGCTCATAGAGGACATGACAGACTACGACGCGGCTATGGACTTGCTCAAAGGACATTTCATACGGCCGGTGAACCAGGTCTACGCTCGGCACTTACTAGCCACAAGGCAGCAGATACCTGGTGAGTCACTGGACAAATTTTACCGTGCCCTCCTCGTGCTGGGGAGGAACTGCGGCTACCCGCAGGTGTCTGCTGCTGAGCATACCAAACTCCTGATTCGAGACGCTTTGTTGCAGGCATGCAGTCCTCGCAGATCCGCCAAAGACTGTTGGAGAGAGAAATGTTAAGCCTCACGGAGGCACGGGCCCTCACTTCCTCCCTAGACGTCGCGAACCGTAACGCTTGTTCGTACGCCCCCGACCGCGCAGCGGCCCCCTGGGCAGCGTGGAACTCGGCCTCTCTCTCCCCCACGGACTCGGACACCCCCCAGGTCTGCGCTGCAGGGCGCCCCGAGATACCCACGGGGCCCCGCTGCTATTTCTGCAGCCAGGCGAAGCACTCCCGTCTGCGTTGCCCGGCCCGTTCCGCAACCTGCAAGGGCTGCGGGAAGAAGGGCCACTTTGTGGCCGTTTGCCAGGCAAAGGCGGTCACTGCGGTCCCAAGCAGTGACCAAAGGACTCTCCCACTGCTCCCTTCAAGGGCCCCGTGCGGCCCGTGGACCTCGCTGCCCCCATCCCCCAATGCCACGTGTGATCCCCGGGCGCCACCATTTTATGCCCCCGACGCCATGTGCGATCCCCGGGTGCTGCCATTTTGGACCCCCGTCTCCACGTGCGTGGAACGGCGCTGCCATTTTGTCCAACCCCCACCATGTGCGGCCGACGGGCGCCGCCATCTTGGATCGGCATCGAGGACCCCGCGGGTGACTACTCCATGCCTGATGAAGACTCCGGATATCTGCCACGACTCGCTTCAGTCACACTGGATCAGTTTTGGTCCCGTAGCCTCTCCACAGAGAGTTTCGTCCACCCCACCACGGTAAGACGCTGCGCTCTCCCTGTCTACCCGGTTAAGCAAAAAAATCGCCCTGGCCTCCGGCTCTCACTCAGTACAGATCACGGGGTGCTGCATAGCGGACCTCACGGTCCAGGGTAGGGAGTTTAAAAACTACAAGCTATTCATCCTCCTTCACCTCTGCGCAGCAGCACTCCTGGGGTTAGACTTCCAGTGTAACCTCCAGAGCTTAACATTTAAATTCGGCGGCCCTATGCCCCCCCTCACTGTCTGCAGCCTCGCGACCCTCAAAGTCGATCCCCCATCCTTGTTTGCAAACCTCACCCAGGAGTCGACGGTACAGTGCCCAGGACCGGACCTTCATCCGGTCCGAGGTCCAACGGCTTCTGAAGGAAGGGGTCATCGAGGCTAGCAACAGCCCCTGGCGAGCACAAGTGCTGGTGGTAAAGACCGGGGAGAAGAATAGGATGGTCATAGACTACAGTCAGACCATCAACAGGTTTACGCAGCTGGATGCGTATCCTCTCCCCCATATAACCGATCTGGACAACAGGATCACGCAGTACAAGGTCTTTTCCACGGTGGACCTCAAGTCTGCCTACCACCAGCTCCGCATCCGCGCGAGTGATCGCAAGTACACTGCGTTTGAAGCGGACGGGCGGCTCTACCGCTTTTTAAGGGTTCCCTTCGGTGTCACGAACGGGGTCTCAGTCTTCCAAAGGGAGATGGACCGAATGGTCGACCAATACGGTTTACGGGCAACCTTCCCGTATCTCGACAATGTCACCATCTGCAGCCACGATCAGCAGGACCATGACACCAACCTCCATAAATTCCTCCGAGCCACAAAACTCCTGAACCTGACCTACAACAAGGACAAATGCGTGTTTAGCACCGACCGTCTAGCCATCCTCGGCTATGTAGTGCGTAACGGAATGATAGGCCCCAACCCGGAACGCATGCGCCCCCTGATGGAGCTCCCCCTTCCCCACTGCCCCAAAGCCCTCTAGTGCTGTCTTGGTTTCTTTTCATATTACACCCAGTGGGTCCCCAATTACGCAGACAAAGCCCGTCCCCTCATCCAATCAGCCACATTCCCCCTGTCGATGGAGGCCCGCCAGGCCTTTAGCCGCATCAAAGCAGATATTGCAAAAGCCACGATGCGAGCTATCGATGAGTCCCTCCCTTTCCAGGTCGAGAGCGACGCGTCCGATGTAGCTCTGGCAGCCACCCTCAACCAAACGGGCAGACCCATGGCCTCCTTCCCCCACACCATCCATGCTTTCGAAATCCACCACTCCTGTTGAGAAGGAAGCACAGGCCATAGTAGAAGCTGTGCGACATTGGAGGCACTATCTGGCCGGCAGGAGGTTCACCCTCCTCACAGACCAACGGTCAGTGGCCTTCATGTTCGACAACGCACAGAGGGGCAAGATAAAGAACGACAAGATCTTGCGGTGGAGGATCGAACTGTCCACCTACAACTACGACATCTTGTATCGTCCTGGGAAACTGAACGAGCCTCCCGATACCCTGTCCCACGGCACCTGTGCCAACGCACAACCACCTTCGAACCCTCCATGCGGACCTCTGCCCCCCGGGGCCACCCTCTTTTTTCACTTTATCAAGACCCGCAATCTGCCCTACTCCATCGAGGAGGTCAGGACAGTCACCAGGGAATGCCACATCTACGCAGAGTGCAAACCGCACTTCTACCGCCCCGAACAAGGACATCTGATAAAGGCTTCCCGCCCCTTTGAACGTCTCAGCATGGACTTCAAAGGTACCCTTCCCTCTACCAACCGCAACACGTACTTCCTCAATGTGATTGACGAGTACTCCCACTTCCCGTTCGCCATCCCCTGCCCCAACATGACCACACCCACCATCATTAAAGCCCTACACACCATTTTCTCTCTGTTCGGATTCCCCGCTTACATTCATAGCGATAGGGGGTCCTCCTTTATGAGTGACGAGCTGCGTCAATTCCTGCTCAGCAGGGGCATCGCCTCCAGCGGGACGACCAGTTACAACCCCCGGGGAAATGGACAGGTCGAGAGGGAGACTGGTACAGTCTAGAAGACCGTCCTGCTGGGCCTACGGTCCAGAAATCTCCCAGTCTCCCGCTGGCAAAAGGTCCTCCCAGACGCCCTCCATTCAATCCGGTCACTTCTTTGCACATCCACTAATCAAACGCCTCACGAACGCCTTCTTGTTTTCCCCAGGAAGTCTTCCTCAGGGACCTCACTCCCGACCTGGCTGGCTGCCCCCGGACCCATCCTGCTCCGGAAACAGGTGCGGGTGCACAAGTCGGACGCGTTGGTCGAGAAGGTCCAGCTACTCCACGCGAACCCGCAGTACGCGTATGTGGAGTATCCCGACGGCCGACAGGACACGGTCTCCCTACGGGACCTGGCACCCGCCGGATCCCGGCCATCGCCCCCGGCGCCAGCCCCCCCAAACACCCCCCAACCGCAACTGCTCCCGGCAGGCGCTCCCCTCCCTGGCCCGCCGACACCCTTACCCGCGCTGCCTAATGGACAGGACGACCCTCCCCCAGCCTGGCCCTCACCAGCTCCGACTAGGGGTACGGACGCAGACACAAGGACCGGATCATCGCTCCCGGAGACACGGAAGCCCACCACTCCAATGTCTCCAGCGAAGCTCCGCAGGTCGCACGGGACGTTCAAGGCCCCCGATCGGCTGATCGAGTCTGTGTGAACTGTTGATGGACCCTTGTTCTTGCTTGTTCTCTCGTTTTTTTTTTCTCTCAAACCTGTATATAGTTACTGTGTTCTGACTCGACCCTGTAAATAGTTGCGGGCCAGTGGGCAGCCACCGTAAAAGAGGTACGATCCGACATCACTAGTCATACTACCAGTCTCTTACTCACTCGCACGGGACCCCCCCTCTCTCTCCATGTCCGCATTCCCCGTACACGCCCCCCCCCCCTCGGTTCCTTTCTCAACAAGGGGTGAATGTGGTAGTATGACTAGGGGTATTACGGTACCTGGGAGTGCGAGCTGCCATTGGTGCAGAGGGCTCGCTGCCCATTGGCTCAGGTATCGTGTTTCTCCGTATTCCTATTGGCTAAGAGGTAGCTCCGCCTACGAGGCGGGGTATAAGAACCGGTGTTCCCCAGCAGCCAGGCCATTTCTGTACTTCTGCTACCTTTCGTTTCGGACTTCACCTACGTTTCCTGTCATGGAATTTGCATATTCTCCCCATGTTTGCATGAGTTTCACACCCACAACTCAAAGATGTGCAGGGTAGGTGGATTGGCCACGCTAAATTCCCCCTTAATTTAAAAAAAAGATTTGTTGGAGCTGCTTTTGGATTTAGAATTGAAATGATTTTCTGGGTTTTCTCTAATCACCATGTGACTCTTGCATGCATTAATCAATGGAGAAGTGAAATGTTGGCAATCCATAATAATTTACTTTTGAATTGAATAATAAATAGGATTGATTCCAAAGTGCTTGAATCTGGAGCCCAATTTGGTACCTAATTAACCTACTATTTTAAGTTTCATGTTATGAAACGCTGAGTATGATAGCCAATACTAAGAGAGAGAGAAGATAATAGGGTATATTTAAAGTACCAGAGTCAAATGGTATGAACATTAAACTGCTTCCCATGGAACAAGGGTAAATGCACCTATTTTGAGCGCAATTTAACTAAACGGATCAAAGTCCCATGATGCCTTTGTCGCATGACTATTGGCGCTCACAGCACCGAAAAACACAATGCTATTAAACAGTACTCAGGTTCAATAGGAGGTGTAGCGGGCAACGCACAGCGAAGGCAGCACATAGATCCCTTTTCTGCACTGAGGAACTCCACTCGCTGGAACTCCTCAATATAGCGAGAGATCAAGCCAGCATTTTTAAATGACATCCCGATGTCTGGAGCCCCTGAGCTGACTGACCCCCCTAAGCCCCAATGCACTGCAGAGCAGCCCCTGGCTCCCACTACACTTCCCCCATCACCTGCACAGGACAGCCCCCCAGCCCAATTGCCACTGCACAAAAATACCAGCCTAGCACCTTGGCAGTGCCAGACTGGCACCCAGATGGCACTGCCAGCATGCCCAGATGGCACCAGCATACCCAAAGGGCATGCATCTGGGGGCCTCCAATCCTCTGAGAGATCCCCACGAGGGCCATTCCGCCTGGTCCCCATTTAGAACATAGAACAGTACAGCACTGGCAGAGCTTCAGTGTTAGGTATTAAATACAGGGAACTATTTAAGCAGGCGGCTCGATTAACTTGGTTGTGCGGAATTTATATCATCCAACCCTTGCTAGCTGTTCCATATAATCATATTATTCCTAAAGCATCAGATTTCCAAATTCATTCAGTTGCAAAGGGCAAAAGGGTGTAGACTTCAGGTAAAGTATATGCCGAATAGACCAGTGTACCGTGCAAAGATTTATGGTCCAACTGATCATATCTACCTCCACATTATATTTAGATATTTGAAAATAAAAAGCCAGGAACAAAATTAATGCAAACTGTCATAAATCAGCCAATAAAAACTACTTAATGTTTTTAAACAACAAACTATTCCTCCTTAAAACAGTCAATTAGTATGTGACAATGTTTATGCATTTGGATATGGAGGAGATAGAGAAAAACTATTCCCTCAGCGGAGTGGGTCAAGAACTAGAGGTCACAGATTTCAAACAAATCTGGCAAAAAATTACCTATGGTGGCAGATATAATGAGGAAGGCCAGCAGTCAAGCTGTGATAATTGGATGGCTCAGCATCTGTCTCAAGGCACTTTAGTGGCTGGCATGGAAAGGGTTTAAGGAGAGCCTTGTAGATGGAGAAGAAAGAGGGAGGGGAGAAGAACCCAGGACTGGGGAGGCTCAAAATTTCCATATAGGGCCCAAATAATCATCTCCTCTCCTCCTTTCTCCACAAAAATTTATAATTGCTTTCCAAGGTTTGGTTTGAGCTCTGGCAAGTGTTACTGGGATGGAACCCCATTATGTATCTATTTACGAGGAGCCTCCCTGAGTCAGGTGATGTTAACACAAGTGTGAGGCTTTACCTCAGGGGTTTAAGATATTCGGTCCAGTTTCTGCTGGATGTGGGAAAATAAAAATCCCCCCAAAGAATCACTGCTTGGGTGAGGTGTCAAAGGGGTACCAATGCTTGTAGAACAGGAGTTATCGTTAAACAGAGACCATTGACGACAGTAAGGAACAAACTATCATTGCTGTAAATCATATTCTCAGTTACTTGACAATGTAATTCCACTTTAATTAAAATAATAGAATTAATGTTACTTACTCCTCCCAGCGAGTGAACAATTAGATGAAAACAGAGTATTGCGCAGTGTTAGAATTACACAATGGCCATCAAATCCCATTGGATAGTTGATTAATAAAATATATTTCTAATGTCAAGATGTAATACAGATTGAGGATAGTGGAAGGGTATAACAGTAATTTTGATGTTGCAGAATTAATGAGGGACTCCTGAGTCTCAGTAGAAAACATTCAGGGAGGAGTGTTTCAAATTCAAATGCTGAGTGTCTCTGACAACCACCACAACAAGACAGGAACATTCCCAAGGATAATGGGTGGCATGGTGGCACAGTGGTTAGCACTGCTGCTTCACAGCGCCAGAGACGCGGATCCAAGTCTGGTCTCGGGTGACTGTGTCTATCTACGAGGTGCTTCCCTGAGCGCCAGTTTCCTCCCACAGCCCAAAGATGTGCTGGTTAGGTGGATTGGCCAGGCTAAATTGCCCATAGTGTCCAAAGTTGTTTGGGTTGGGTGGGGTTGTGGGGTTGGGGTCAGGAAGTGGACCTGGGTGGGATGCTCTCTGAGGGTCAGTGCAGACTTGGTGGGCCGAATGGCCTCCTTCTGCACTGTAGGGATTCCACGGAATTGAGGTGGTGGATATTCCATGACACAACCAGTCTCTAAATTCTGAGAAAATGTTCCACTCGATGTTGAGCCGTGGGAGCTGTAAAGTGTGTAATCGGAAGATGAGGTGCTGCTCCTCCAGTTTGAGTTTGGCTTCACTCGAGCATTGCCGCAGGCCAAGGATGGACATGTGGGCGTGAGAGCGCTGAGTTAAATGCCAAGCAACAGGAAGTTTGGGGTCATGGTCGCGTTTAGACTCCTCAGGACGCAACATTAAGTTCAACAAATGAAATGGCTTAGCTCAGTTATCGTCAGAAATTTGACTATGATGACCATCTTCTCAAGGCGAGTTAGGGATGGACAATAACCGTTGGCCTTGCCAGTGATACCCACATTCTTCAAAAATATGTTCTTTAAGTCATTCAAAGGTTCAAGCTATTTTTTACAAAATTGACAAAATTCATACAGCCATTAATATTACTTGTCCCAGTATGGGACTTACTGTGAGTTAAGTCACGTGGAGGGTAAAATGTGGGAGACCAGCCAGGAGTGTGTTGGAATAGTCGAGTCTGGAGGTAACAAAGGCATGAATGGGGATTTCAGCAGCAGATCAGCTGAGACAGGGGCAAAGTCAAGGGGCGGCACGGTGGCACAGTGGTTAGCACTGCTCCCTCACAGGGCCAGAGATCTATCCCAGGTCACTGAGGGAAGCGAGGGACAAAATAGCTGGGGCCTTAACAGAGATCTTTGCAGCATCCTTGAGCACGGATGAGGTCCCGGAGGACTGAAGAATTGCTAATGTTGTCCCTTTGTTTAAGAAGGGTAGCAGGGATAATCCAGGGAATTATAGACCTGTGAGCTTGACGTCAGTGGTAGGCAAACTGTTGGAGAAGATACTGAGGGATAGGATCTATTCACATTTGGAAGAAAATAGACTTATCAGTGATAGGCAGCATGGTTTTGTGCAGGGAAGGTCATGTCTTACAAACCTAATAGAATTCTTTGAGGAAGTGACAAAGGTGATTGATGAGGAAAGGGCTGTAGATGCCATATACATGGACTTCAGTAAGGCGTTTGATAAAGTTTCCCATGGCAGGTTGATGGAAAAAGTGAAGTTGCATGGGGTTCAGGGTGTACTAGCTAGATGGATAAAGAACTGGCTGGCTAACAGGAAACAGAGAGTAATGGTGGAAGGGAGTGTCTCAAAATGGAGAAAGGTGACTGGTGGTGTTCTACAGGGATCCGTGCTCGGACCACTGTTGTTTGTGATATACATAAATGATCTGGACGAAGGGAAAGGTGGTCTGATGAGCAAGTTTGCAGATGATAATAAGATTGGTGGAGTTGCAGATAGCGAGGGGGGCTGTCAGAGAATACAGCAAAATATAGGTAGATTTGAGAGTTGGGCAGAGAAATGGCAGATTGTGTTCAATCCAGGCAAATGCGAGGTTTTGGAAGATCTAATTCAAGAGCGGACTATATGGTCAATGGAAGAGTCCTGGGGAAAATTGATGTACAGAGAGATCTGGGAGTTTAGGTCCATTGTACCATGAAGGTGACAACGCAGGTCGATAGAGTGGTCAAGAAGGCATACAGCATGCTTGCCTTCATCGGATGGTGTATTGAGTGCTAGAGTAGGCAGGTCATGTTACAGTTGTATAGGACTTTGGTTAGGCCACATTTGGAATACTGCGTGCAGTTCTGGTTGCCACATTACCAGAAGGATGTGGATGCCTTGGAGAGGGTGCAGAGGAGGTTCACCAGGATGTTGCCTGGTATGGAGGGTGCTAGCTATGAAGAAAGGTTGAGTAGATTAGGATTGTTTTGTTGGAAAGACGGAGGTTGAGGGGGGACCTGATTGAGGTCTACAAAATTATGAGAGGTATGGACAGGGTGGATAGCAACAAGCTTTTTCCAAGAGTGGGGGTGTCAATTACAAGGGGTCACGGTTTCAAGGTGAGAGGGGGAATGTTTAACGGAGATGTGCGTGGAAATTTGTTTACACAGAGGGTGGTGGGTGCCTGGAACGCTTTGCCAGCGGAGGTGGTAGAGGCGGGCACGATAGCATCATTTAAGATGCATCTAGACAGATATATGAATGGCGGTGAACAGAGGGAAGTAGATCCTCAGAAATAGGTGACAGGTTTAGATAAAGGATCTGGATCGGTGCAGGCTAGGAGGGCCGAAGGGCCTGTTCCTGTGCTGTAATTTTTTTTGTTCTTTGTTCTATCAAAGGATGATGTATCAGACCCTGGAAGGTATGGTAAGGATAATATACCACATGGATAACATTCTCGTACACAATTCATTGAGGCAAGAATATGACCGTTGAGTGAGAGCAGTCATAGAATAGAATCCCTACAGTGCAGGAGGCCATTTGGCCCATTGGGTCTGCACCGACCTCTGAAAGATCACCCTACCTAGGCCCAATCCGCCACACTATCCCTGTCACCCCACCTAATCTTTGCACACTAAAAAGCATCAAGTCTTCAAAGTCCTATTGGAAGCAGCATTGACACTAAATGACAGATGTAAATTTGTAAATCATACGATATATTTCTGAGGTCACATTTTAGCTTCAGGATTTATGGCTCATCCACAGAAATCCATGGGCGCAAATGGCGATGGAAGTGTAAAATCTTGCGAGAGCCAAAAGATGATGGGCAGTATTCTCCCCCCACCCCCCCCCCCCCCCCACGCCGGGTGGGAGAATCGCCGGGGCGCCGCGCGAATTGTGCCACGCCGCCGTGACCCCCGCATGCGATTCGCCCACCCCCCCAAAACCAGCGCTGCGCGAATCGCGCCGGGCTGCTCGGAGAATCGGCGCAAACGATGAGCGGCGATTTTCCGGCCCGGATGGGCCGAGCGGCCTCTCCGACACGACAGATTCCCTCCGGAGCCGTCCTCCCCTGGTCGCTGCTGGCGGGAACTGTCCGGGAACGCTGGGGGAGGTGGTCTGTGAGGGGGGGAGGGGGTTCTTTCACCGAGGGGGGCCTCCGATGGGGTCTGGACCGCAATGACAGGAACCCCATTTAAGTACATTTTAATATCATTAGCAGGATACCCTGCTGTATTTTCCCTCCGTATTCGGATATCCCCCCTTGCCAATGGATGTCACATCAGCAAGGTTTGCAATAGATCTGGAGCAATGTGAACCAGGTGAAGCAAACCTACCGAGGCACAGGTAAGTACAGTCCCCAAGGGCGAGAGGGACCTGTCCGCACGTATCCTGACAGTGTCAAAGGGGGCTTCATTTGGGGAGGTCCGGGGGGGTTTCCTGAGACTATGGAGGGGGGGTTCCCTTTGTGCGTGGATAGGGGATTGTCTTTTCCTTCATTTTCAGTTCTGTTAGATTGGGGCACCCTTTAAAAAGTGTACCCTGATCTCTGGAAGACCGTAGTTGACAATGGGGCAGGCTCAAAGCGTGATGGCGTGGGACCCACTTGCAGCTATTTTTTCCTCAAAGTGTCGGAAAATATGTCAGGAAAAGCTGGAAGTGCAGTCGGCGAGCTGCACACTACTTTTCTTCTCTGAATCAACACTTTGAAAAAACCCCCGGAAAATTCCACCCACTGCCTGTGTTCCTGAATAATATCTCAAACTACGATACAAAAATTTGGAACAAACTGTGTGTGGTGTGTGAACAGGGGGTTGCCACAATGTTTCTTCTAGATGCAAGCTTTGTATGTAAGCTCTGTAATCTCCTCCAGTCGTCCAACTCTCCAAGTGATCTGTGCACTAATAATTCCACTCTTACGCATCCCTGAATTTAGTCGCACCATTATTGGTGGCCGTGCCTTCAGCTGTTAAAGTGTTGGGCAGTGTGGACTTGTGAAGCAGACATATGCCACCAACGCTGAAGAAGGTTCAACACTATTTTATTAGCTACTTATAAAATAATAGACATACGATAACTGTGGGTTTAAACGATGCTAGTTTAACTAGAGACCTGTGCCTGTCCGAACCAGTTGAATCTCTCAGCACGTGGTGTGAGTCTGTACTAAACTTGATGAGCTCTTGTGCTTCTGAGAGGCAGCATCCAGAATGAGTGGGAAAAGTGATGCCCTCTGCCTTTATAGTGCGTGTGTTATAACTGGTGATTGGCTGCGGTGTTTGTGCATGTTGATTGGTCCTAGTGTATGTCCATCAGTATGTGTCTGCACCATGATATAGAACATAGAACATAGAACATAGAACGATACAGCGCAGTACAGGCCCTTCGGCCCTCGATGTTGCACCGACATGGAAAAAAACTAAAAGCCATCTAACCTACACTATGCCCTTATCATCCATATGCTTATCCAATAAACTTTTAAATGCCCTCAATGTTGGCGAGTTCACTACTGTTGCAGGTAGGGCATTCCACGGCCTCACCACTCTTTGCGTAAAAAACCCACTTCTGACCTCTGTCCTATATCTGTTACCCCTCAATTTAAGGCTATGTTCCCTCATGCTAGCCACCTCCATCCGCGGGAGAAGGCTCTCGCTGTCCACCCTATCTAACCCTCTGATCATTTTGTATGCCTCTATTAAGTCACCTCTTAACCTTCTTCTCTCTAATGAAAACAACCTCAAGTCCATCAGCCTTTCCTCATAAGATTTTCCCTCCATACCAGGCAACATCCTGGTAAATCTCCTCTGCACCCGTTCCAAAGCTTCCACGTCCTTCCTATAATGAGGCGACCAGAACTGTACGCAATACTCCAAATGCGGCCGTACTAGAGTTTTGTACAACTGCAACATGACCTCATGGCTCCGGAACTCAATCCCTCTACCAATAAAGGCCAACACACCATAGGCCTTCTTCACAACCCTATCAACCTGGGTGGCAACTTTCAGGGATCTATGTACATGGACACCGAGATCCCTCTGCTCATCCACACTACCAAGAATTTTACCATTAGCCAAATATTCCGCATTCCTGTTATTCTTTCCAAAGTGAATCACCTCACACTTCTCCACATTAAACTCCATTTGCCACCTCTCAGCCCAGCTCTGCAACTTATCTATGTCCCTCTGTAACCTGCAACATTCTTCCGCACTGTCTACAACTCCACCAACTTTAGTGTCGTCTGCAAATTTACTCACCCATCCTTCTGCGTCCTCCTCTAGGTCATATATAAAAATGACAAACAGCAACGGCCCCAGAACAGATCCTTGTGGTACGCCACTCATAACTGAACTCCATTCTGAACATTTCCCATCAACTACCACTCTCTGTCTTCTTTCAACTAACCAATTTCTGATCCACATCTCTAAATCACCCTCAATCCCCAGCCTCCGTATTTTCTGCAATAGACGACCGTGGGGAACCTTATCAAACGCTTTACTGAAATCCATATACACCACATCAACTGCTCTACCCTCGTCTACCTGTCCAGTCACCTTCTCAAAGAACTCGATAAGGTTTGTGAGGCATGACCTACCCTTCACAAAACCATGCTGACTATCCCAAATCATATTATTCCTATCTAGATGATTATAAATCGTATCTTTTATAATCCTCTCCAAGACTTTACCCACCACAGACGTTAGGCTCACCGGCCTATAGTTACCGGGGTTATCTCTACTCCCCTTCTTGAACAAAGGGACAACATTTGCTATCCTCCAGTCCTCTGGCACTATTCCTGTAGCCAATGATGACCTAAAAATCAAAGCCAAAGGCTCAGCAATCTCTTCCTTGGCTTCCCAGAGAATCCTAGGATAAATCCCATCAGGCCCCGGGGACTTATCTATTTTCACCTTGTCCAGAATTGCCAACACTTCTTCCCTATGCACCTCAATGCCATATATTCTAATAGCCTGGGTCTCAGCATTCTCCTCCACAATATTATCTTTTTCCTGAGTGAATACTGATGAAAAGTATTCATTTAGTATCTCGCTTATCTCCTCAGCCTCCACACACAACTTCCCACCACTGTCCTTGACTGACCCTACTCTTACCCTAGTCATTCTTTTATTCCTGACATACCTATAGAAAGCTTTTGGGTTTTCCTTGATCCTACCTACCAAAGACTTCTCATGTCCCCTCCTTGCTCATCTTAGCTCTCTCTTTAGATCCTTCCTCGCTTCCTTGTAACTATCAAGCGCCCCAACTGAAACTTCACGCCTCATCTTCACATAGGCCTCCTTCTTCCTCTTAACAAGAGATTCCACTTCTTTGGTAAACCACGGTTCCCTCGCTCGACCCCTTCCTCCCTGCCTGACTGGTACGTACTTATCAAGAACATGCAATAGCTGTTCCTTGAACAAGCTCCACATATCTAGTTTGCCCAACCCTTGCAGCCTACTTCTCCAACCTACACATCCTAAGTCATGTCTAATGGCATCATAATTGCCCTTCCCCCAGCTATAACTCTTGCCCTGCGGGGTATACTTATCCCTTTCCATCACTAACGTAAAGGTCACCGAATTGTGGTCACTGTTTCCAAAGTGCTCACCTACCTCCAGATCTAACACCTGGCCTGGTTCATTACCCAAAACCAAATCCAATGTGGCCTCGCCTCTTGTTGGCCTGTCAACATATTGTGTCAGGAAACTCTCCTGCACACATTGTACAAAGAACGACCCATCTAATGTACTCGAACTATATCTTTTCCAGTCAATATTTGGAAAGTTAACGTCTCCCATAACAACTACCCTGTTACTTTCGCTCTTTTCCAGAATCATCTTCGCCATCCTTTCCTCTACATCCCTAGAACTATTAGGTGGCCTATAGAAAACTCCCAACAGGGTGACCTCTCCTTTCCTGTTTCTAACCTCAGCCCATACTACCTCGGAAGAAGAGTCCCCATCTAGCATCCTTTCCGCCACCGTAATACTGTCCTTGACAGCAGTGCCACACCTCCCCCTCTTTTGCCCCCTTTTCTGAGCTTACTAAAACACCTAAACCCCGGAACCTGCAACAACCATTCCTGTCCCTGCTCTATCCATGTCTCTGAAATGGCCACAACATTGAAGTCCCAGGTACCAACCCATGCTGCCAGTTCCCCTACCTTATTTCGTATACTCCTGGCATTGAAGTAGACACACTTCAAACCACCTACCTGAACACTGGCACCCTCCTGCGTAGTCAAATCTGTGCTCCTGACCTCTATACTCTCAATCACCCGTACCCCAAAACTACAATCCAGGTTCCCATGTCCCTGCTGAATTAGTTTAAACCCCCCCAAAGAGCACTAACAAATCTACCCCCCAGGATATTGGTGCCCCTCAGGTTCAGATGTAGACCATCCTGTCTATAGAGGTCCCACCTTCCCCAGAAAGAGCCCCAGTTATCCAGAAATCTGAATCCCTCCCGCCTGCACCATCCCTGTAGCCACGTGTTTAATTGCGCTCTCTCCCTATTCCTCATCTCACTATCACGTGGCACGGGCAACAACCCAGAGATAACAACTCTGTTTGTTCTCGCTCTGAGCTTCCATCCTAGCTCCCTAAAGGCCTGCCTGACATCCTTGTCCCCTTTCCTACCTATGTCGTTAGTGCCAATGTGGACTACGACTTGGGGCTGCTCCCCCTCCCCCTTAAGGACCCGGAAAACACGATCCGAGACATCACGTACCCTTGCACCTGGGAGGCAACATACCAAACGTGAGTCTCTCTCGCTCCCACAAAATATCCTATCTGTGCCCCTGACTATTGAGTCCCCAATTACTAATGTTCTACTCCTTTCCCCCTTCCCTTCTGAGCAACAGGGACAGACTCCGTGCCAGAGGCCCGTACCCCATGGCTTACCCCTGGTAAGTCCCCCCCCCCACAAGTATCCAAAACGGTATACTTGTTACTCAGGGGAACGACCACAGGGGGTCCCTGCACTGACTGCTTCTTCCCAGTCCCTCTTACAGTTACCCATCTATCTCCAATCTTTGGTGTAACTACTTCCCTGAAGCTCCTATCTATGACCCCCTCTGCCTCCCGAATGATCCGAAGTTCATCTAGCTCAAGCTCCAGGTCCCTAACACGGTTTTTGAGGAGCTGGAGTTGGGTGCACTTCCCACAGATGAAATCAGCAGGGACACTGACGGCGTCCCTCACCTCAAACATTCTGCAGGAGGAGCATTGTACTGCCTTCCCTGACATCACCTCTAGATTTAAAAAAAAACAAGAAAAAGAAAAAGAAAGGAAGAGCTTACCTGATATTCCCTCAAACCCTGCTGCCGCTGAAAGGTAACTGTCACTTGACAACAGCCCCTCCACAAACCACCTTCAAATTAGGTTGACTGCACTGCACGTATGCAAATTTCCCCAGAACAGCTGATCAGTAGCTCTGCTCTGCTGCCCTCTGCTGGATGCTTGCCTTCACTCAAACTCCTTGGGTCTCCTTCGCAGGTTCACCTTCAAATTAGGCTGACTGCACTGCACGTATGCAAATTTCCCCAGAACAGCTGATCAGTAGCTTTGCTCTGCTGCCCTATGCTGGATCATATACTGGTGCATATTACGACAGCTGTCTCGGCCCTCAGTCTGGGAATTCCCTCTCTAAATCTTTCAATTTCTCGACTTCACTGTCTACCTTTTACTAAACTCCTCCAAACCTACCTCCCAGACAAAGCTTTTGGTCACCCGTCCTAATGTGAAGAACCTTTGGACATTTCATCGACATGTAAAGTGCTATATAAATGCAAGATGGTGTTGTTGTTCTTGACTCAAAGGCTGCCAGCTGAGCTGTGCCTGAATCAAACATGCGTTGGTGTATGTTTGATGAAAGCAAGTCTGATCTATGGACAGGAACCTAATGTGCAGGAACCTGTCCTTTTTCATTTGCACAGATGATTTAATCACATTCCTTATGTAGTGAAGTTAACTTTACCGATTGACCATGTGAGCAGGAACCTGGATAGCCAGACGCTTCTAAAGCTAAAGTCTGTATAGAAAGGACAGGTACTCTATAATTAATGATGTAATTCACCTTTGTATCTCACGATCTATTAAGATGTCTCCACAAACTTCCTCAGATATGAAGTGTCTTTACCTCTTACTTAAGTCTACCATAAACAAATTCATATGTAACACTTTTTAACATTGCTTCTAAATACTGTCGTTTGGATGAGTCACAAACCGTTTGATGCGACCATCAATTCACTCGGAACACGATTGGAAGTAAACTGTGGTTTTAATAGTCTTACAACTGAGCATGCCTGCGACCAGAAGAACTGAGGGCAGCCTCACACGGCTGCAGCACTTTATACGTCTGGTAGTGGGAGGGGCCATGGGCGGAGCCAAGGGTGGAGCCCTGTACAAGCTCCTCATCTCCCCCTATGGGCAGAGCCGCGCAACGGCTCACAGACAGAGTCCACAAGGACATAGTACTATCCAATACAATAGTCTGAATTACAATACAGTATGAATTCACCACACCGGGGTCCCCTTTTGTATCCTCAGGTTGATGTTTGTACATGCATACATTGGGATCAGGAGCAAGAGTCGCCTATTAGTTCCCTCGCGCCTGCTTCGCTAATCAATAATGTGGAGATGCCGGCGTTGGACTGGGGTGAGCACAGTAAGAAGTCTTACAACACCAGGTTAAAGTCCAACAGGTTTGTTTCAAACACAAGCTTTCGGAGCACTGCCCCTTCCTCATTCACCTGGGGAAGGAGCAGTGCTCCGAAAGCTCATGTTTGAAACAAACCTGATGGACTTTAACCTGGTGTTGTGAGACTTCTTACTGTGCTAATCAATAAGATTGTGACCGATTTGATTGTGACCTCAACCTCACATTTCACCTAACCTTGATAACCTTTGACTCCCTTGTTAGTCAACAACCATAGATCACCGTCTTAAAAAGGTTCATTGACCCTGCCTCCACCTCTCTCTGGGGAGAGTGTTACAAAGATTCATGGCCCTCTGGGAGAAATAATTTCTTCTCATCTCTGTCTGAAATGGGGGACCACCTTATTTTCAAACTGTATACCCTATTCCTGGTCTCTTCCACATGAGGAGACATCCTTTCAGTAATCCACTCAACGAAGTCTCCTCAGGGGCCTTTATATATCAATTAAGATCATCTCTCAATAAAAGATCCCATTGCAGTATTTTGATGTTCTGATCATATTGAGAGCTCAATCAATGTAACAAAAAGCAGATCATTATGGGCCATTTACAGTGTTGCTGGTGGAAACTGGCTGAGCACAAACTGGCTGCCCCATTTCCTATCATAACTTCAAAAATGGAAGGGTTAGGGCTGGGGAGTGCGTCTAGGTAGGGTGCTCTTTCAGAGGGCCGGTGCAGACTCGATGGGCTGAATGGGCTCCTAGTGCACTATAGGGATTATATGTAGGGATTCAATGAAGTACTTCATTGGTTGCAAAGTGCTTTAAATATCCTGGGGTCATGAAAGGTGCTGCATAAATGCAAGCCACTGGAATTGAATTGACTAGAAAATTGTTAGATGCCCTGAAGGAGAAAATAGACAAGAGTATGAGGGAAAAGGGAATAAAGGGTCACAATGGTAAATTGACACGAGGAAACAGAGGAGAAGCTTGAGTGGAGCATAAACACTGGCATGGACTGGATAGACTGAATGGCCTCCTTCTGCGGACTTTGTCCTATGTAATCCTAGGTCTGTAAAACCTTGCTTACATTTTACCTTGTGCAATGTTCAACTGTTGTGAACAATAAACATGACAAGACGGTGGCTTTAAAATGTTTCCTTTAGCTTAAGCTGAAACAAAATTTTCTGGAAAGGGGAATGGTTAAGTCACACTAAACATCTCTGCTCAGGGACAGACCCATGTGATCAGGTGGCCATGGAAGGGAATTGCAAAGGGACCTATTGAAAATCAAGCAACAGTTTCCACACTTTTCCACAGTGACTCACAGTAAGCGTTGTGAGACACAGGGAGCAGGACATACACGATTACTGCGCAGAATAGAGATGGAGTGTTTCTGCTAACAGCCAAGCAGGATACTGGTGAACGCTTAGTTTCTGTTTGAAAGGAAGAGGACAGAATAGATGGAACTTATTGATGCTTTATTAAGAACAGGAATTTGCCAATGTGGGCCGTGCAAGTGCAAATCAGATATGGAAGGCTCAAGCTGAGTGGAATGCCTTTCAAAGGACAACGGGGGCGGGGTTCTCCCTTCTGGGGATGATGTCCCCACGCCGGCGGGTAAACCATTCTGGCGTCAGCAGCCTCCGAAAGTGAGGAATTCTCCAAACCTTCGGGGGCTAGTTTGGCGCCGGAGTGGTTGGCGCCATTCCAGCTGGCGCCGATGGGCCGGCACGGGTTTGCGCATGCGCGGAATGGCTAGCCTGATCTCGTGTATGCGCAGAACGTCCGGCGTATTTCCGCTCAAGCGCCGGGGTTCTCTTCTCCACGCCCGGGCAATATGGTGGAACCCTACAGGGGCCCGCGTGGAGGAAAGAAGGCCCCCATGGTGTTGGTCATTCTGGGTGAGTGTGCTTAACACTCAATTTGGCTCTGTTTCTGTTCTAGGCTCTGGAGTCGCCAGGTGTCGGTTAGACACCGCCACAAGCTTCAAGGTGAAGGTCAAAGCAATAAAACCGTACACCAATTAGTAAATCCAAACAACGGAGTTTATTATAATACGATTATAATAACTACCCATGCACACGCTAAAAGGATTAAACTTATTCCTACCGCTAAATAACTAATACTTATCTCGAAGGAACTGCTGGGTCAGGGAACAAGGCCTCTTGCTCTGCTCTGGTCTGCAGACTTCAGGTTGGTATCAATTAAAAAGGGGATCAGGAGTGCCTATCTCTGGTAGCGGTCGTTGGGAGGCACTTACTTGTTGGTGGCTGCTGTCCGAAGGCTGGAGCAGGAGACTGAACCATGTGTGGGACCTGCCTTTTATAGGTCCCAGGGGATCCGCGCCCCTTTGGGCGGAATCCCTTACCTGCTTGGAATCGATTGGGTCTCTTCCCAATCGATTATGTTTGAACCCCCCAATAATGGGGCAGTTCCTCGGTCACTGGGGCGATTCTTGGGACTTATTGTTTTGGGCTTCTCTGGCGCCGAAGGGTCTGGCCTTCCATAGAATGTATCGATCTGTGTTTAACTTGTTTCCATTGTATCTGGGGATCGCCCGGTATCGCCTCATTAGTATGCTAACTGGTTTCTTTTCACAGTGCTGTCTGGTGTCTGCAGCAGTCAAAACTGGTTTCTGCAGTTGTCCCAATATACAATCGCTTTGCAAGCTGCTTGCTTTACAACATGTCTATTTTCCCTGCATTCCTTGCAATCTTCCATTTTGTGTTGGGCAGTGGCCAACGTCCGGCATATTTCCGCTCAAGCGCTGGGGTTCTCTTCTCCACGCTGGCGCCCGGGCAATATGTGGAACCCTACAGGGGCCCGCGCGGAGGAAAGAAGGGCCCCATGGAAACAGCCCCCCCCCCCAGGACCGTTCCAGCAGACATACATGCCAGGTCCCGCCATGCGTGAGGTGAGTAATTCACGCCGGCGGGACTGGCCAAAACTGGACGGCCACTCGGCACATCGGGGCCCGGAGAATCGCCGGGGGGGGGGGGGGGGCTGTCGAGGGCCCCCGATCGGCATGGCGCAAATCGCCGTCGCCCAAAAACGGCGGCGGATAATAGGGCAGCCTGCGTCGGGGCAGCGGGGTGGGACACGCGCCTCCCCCCGGGGATTCTACGACCTGGTTGGGGGGGGGGGGGGGGTCGGAGAATCCCGGCCGTGAAGTCTTGATCTAGGACATTAGAGAGAAGTGAGCGTACTACAGAGGCAGCAGTAACTTTGGACTTGTTCTTGTAAAACTACAGGTCTGTCAGAAGTGCAGTGTACAAAAAAATGTTGTGTCTACACATCTTGATTGCATTAGTATATTAATGCGAAAGTACATTTCCTTTGGTGTATCAGCTGCCTATTGAGTGATGTTTGATATGTGTTGATTTTAGTTCATTTGGAACAGTAAAAGTCTTAAAACAAGAAATGTTATCCTTCGCTAATTTCCGTCGATCATTGGGAAATTATACTCTTTTTAAAGGTTATTGGTTTCTTCAGCAATCATAAGACATCTCACGTAAAGTACTATAGCACTGACAATGTAGCACTCCCTCAGTACTACACTAATGCGCTAATCAGGGGGTATAAGTTTCATTGCAGGATTCCGAGAAATATGTAATGTTTCACTCAACATTCTCCTTTGGCCTATTATTTTTACTCACGGACTGGCGTCACGCAGCATTCACTCTCAGCAACTTTGTTTCCTTCTTTAACAAGTTCAAATGTTAAATTAAGAAAAAGAACAATCCTGGATTTTCATAGTGCCTTTTCTGAAGTGCATTTTCATAGAATTCATAGAATTTACAGTGCAGAAGGAGGCCATTCGGCCCATCGAGTCTGCAGCGGCTCTAGGAAAGAGTACCCTACCCAAGGTCAACAGCTCCACCCTATCCCCATAACCTAGTAACCCCACCCAACACTAAGGGCAATTTTGGACACTAACGGCAATTTATCATGACCGATCCACCTAACCTGCACATCTTTAGACTGTGGAAGGAAACCGGAGCACCCGGAGGAAACCCACGCACACACGGGGAGGATGTGCAGACTCCGCACAGACAGTAACCCAACTGGGAATTGAACCTGGGACCCTGGAGCTGTGAAGCCATTGTGCTATCCACAATGCTACCATGCTGCCCCTTTAGTGTAGCTAGTGTTCCAGGAAACATGGCAGTCAATTTGCCAACAATAGGAGCTTAAACTCCATAATCGTGTGATTCATCTCACTCCTTCTTATCACGGTAACATTCTCCAGCCCTGCAATCCTCCAGGATATCTACACACCTCCAATTCTGGACTCTCGAGTATTCCTAACTTTGATTGCTCCACCCTTGGAGGTTCTGTGATTCGAATGTCATGGCCTTCAGGCAGCGGCGTGCAGAGGGGGGGGCCGACGGGGCGCTGGCCCCGGGCAGCGACTGGATGGGGGCAGCACCGCGGTCGGCCCGAGCGCGCCTGCGCACCGCGGTCGGCCCGAGCGCGCCTGCGCACCGCGGTTGCCGCGGTCGGCCCGAGCGCGCCTGCGTACCGCGGTCGGCCCGAGCGCGCCTGCGCACCGCGGTCCGCGGTCGGCCCTAGCGCGCCTGCGCACCGCGGTCGGCCCGAGCGCGCCTGCGCACCGCGGTCGGCCCGAGCGCGCCTGCGCACTGCAGAGGCTGGAGAGGGAGCAGAAAGGGCGCGAATTTTCCAGAATGGACGGCATTGCCACCATGGGTGAGTTTTATTTATTCATTTATTTATTTTATTTATTTGATCTATTTTAAAACTCTTCTCTGCACCCTCTCTGTAGCTGTCAACTTTTAAACTGTCGTGCCCAGAATTTGACATTTGGGCCAGGGGCACCCATTTGGGACAGAACCAGTATTTTATAAAAATTCATCATGGCCTCTTAACTTTTGCCCTCTTACCCTTTATACTTAAAGCCCAGGGTCAGCAGGGTGCAGGGGAGATTCTCAGAGACTTGACTGCAAGCTGCTGGAGCTCGGATCTTGAACAGAGCTTTTATATCTGGATTTGGGGACCCTTTATGCACTGGCATAGTGCACAAACAGGCCCCACATGACCAGGGTTTTGTGAAGAAGAAGGGATCTGGAAATGTGTTGACTGTGAAAATTATATTTGTGGAAATTGGGTGAAGTAGTTTGATGAGACTTGGTGCTAAAGCTTTAGAGAAATGAAGATTGAATTTGATTTGAAGAAGTTCAACGTTTTGAAGGATATTGTGGCTGAAATGAAAGCGATACGTGCTGAATGAGCTGACCGAAATGTGTGAGATATGTCTTTGTATCTGCTATGTGTAATTTATCGGTCATATTATTGCAATTTTCCTGTTAATTCATGTTTAATTTACGTTGATTTTGGTGTGATTGCTAATATAAAAGTGAAGTCTTGTATATTGGTCTTAGTTGGGTTGTTTGTAGTTGTTTCCACAAGGGTCATAACAGTATTTCCATGACGTTCTGCTCATATCCTTCTCCATGGGGGTTGCAGAGGAGGGAGGCGCAACTTTTGAGACATAACATCTCACCCATTGATTTAGATTTAGAACAGTACAGCACAGAGCAGGCCCTTCGGCCCTCGATGTTGTGCCGAGCAATGATCACCCTACTCAAACTCACGTATCCACCCTATACCCGTAACCCAACAACTCCCCCTTAACCTTACTTTTTAGGACACTACGGGCAATTTAGTATGGCCAATCCACCTAACCCGCACATCTTTGGACTGTGGGAGGAAACCGGAGCACCCGGAGGAAACCCACGCACACACGAGGAGGACGTGCAGACTCCGCACAGACAGTGACCCAGCTGGGAACCAAACCTGGGACCCTGGAGCTGTGAAGCATTGATGCTAACCACTATGCTACCGTGTTGCAAAGCAAAATGACTGAAGAAGAGAACAATATCCCTAGAATTCCAGCGCTAAGGGGAAATTGACTAACTTACAGCGCAATTTAACCTCAGGCAGCCGTCCTATACCTTAGAGATGGCAAAGATAAAGAGGTCAGTGAATAGCTCTAGAACGGGTGCAACTACGTTTTTTATAGGTTTTTTGGTGATATTTAATGAAATATTTACGTGGGATGTAGTAAGAGTGAAGCCTGGATGATCAGAGGACTGCTATGGCATTTAATCTCGGAATAGGAGACATTTATTCCTTAACATGCTAATATTTGAATACAGATACCACTAATTTGCAAGTCTATGATATAAATTGCACAAAATTATCAGTGGAGATGAACAAGAAAGAGAGAAATTAAAAAAGGAATGTTCAGACTTTGCAAATTATTATGACAATGATGTGGTTGCAATTCAGTTATATGACGAAATTATTGATTTTGTGATGCTCCTTCGAGCTGGAGGGACTAGAGTTCCCCCTGATCCTAAAGATGCTCTGGAGTCTTTACTGCAGTATGGGAGGGATGTCTTTCCGACGCTGTGTGTTTCATACAGATTACTGCTTACAATTGCATTTTCAGTCGCAAGCTGTGAAAGGTCATTTTCAAAACTGAAATTAATAAAAACATATCTGAGGTCTTCTGTGTCACAGGAGCGACTGACCAACCTGGCTTTAATAAGCATTGAAAAAGAATTTCTCACAGCTGATGTAAAAAATGAAGTAGTTCAGGTGTTTTGTGACAGGAGGTATCATTTGGGGAAAAGAACTTAATAAATTTGATTGATTAATATTAAAATCGAATAAATCAGGGTAGCATGGTGGTTAGCATAAATGCTTCACAGCTCCAGGGTCCCAGGTTCGATTCCCGGCTGGGTCACTGTCTGTGTGGAGTCTGCACGTCCTCCCCCTGTGTGCGTGGGTTTCCTCCGGGTGCTCCGGTTTCCTCCCACAGTCCAAAGATGTGCGGGTTAGGTGGATTGGCCATGCTAAATTGCCGGTAGTGTCCTAATAAAAGTAAGGTTAAGGGGGGGGGTTGTTGGGTTACGGGTATAGGGTGGATACGTGGGTTTGAGTAGGGTGATCATGGCTCAGCACAACATTGAGGGCCGAAGGGCCTGTTCTGTGCTGTACTGTTCTATGTTTAAAGCGTTTATTTCATGTTTCATCTGTGTTTATATATTCAAAATGTTTTCCTTTCTCATAATATTTCTCAGTATATTAGGCCTTATACTTGAGTCTTTGGGGGCATATAATCAAGATTTGCCCCGGGCATCACCAGACCTCTGCACGCCGCTGCCTTCAGGTCTGGAATTCACTCCTTAAACCTTCCTTCCTCATTTTCCTTCTTTGATGATGCTCCTTAAATCCGATCTCTTGGGCCGAGCTTTTGGTCGTCTGTCCTGATGAGCAGGGATTTCTGTTTGGAGTTGGGATCGTAATGTTGCCATTAAATGTGACCCCTGGCCCCACAGCCTGACAGAGGCGTTTGTTGATTGGTCAATTAGTTGCCGGAAGTCATGCTCACAGAATTAGGGAGGTTGGTCTACTCTCAAAGCTGAAGGGCCAATAGGGGATGATCCAGTATGGATCATACTGCGGGGAAGGGAGAGAGAGGACACCTTTGTCTTGAGGCATCCCCTCAGCGCTTTTAAAAACAGTCACAGCTATCGAACCTGAAACCCCTCTGCACGATTGGTCATGGCCGCACTGTAATTGTGGTCAGGTGGACATGTTGGCTGGAGGAATAAAAAAAAACCCAGTGCTAATGGCTTAGACACCTGTAAAATAAATCACCCTCTCAATCCCATTTGGTGGAGCCTTCCTGTTGAGAACCCTTCTGCCCATCATCTACAAGGAGCTTGTCTTCTTTTGTGCCTCTGTTTCATCTCCCTCACATGCTATAATCCAAGGAGGGTCTGCAACTGTAGTCCCCATGACTGGGAGCAAATGGATTGGCAACCAACCCCTTTCCATTGTCCAGAACCATTCCTTATAGAGGTTATATGCATCACTGTAAATACACAAGGGGTTAATGTAAATACATGTAGACTAGCTAGACACTAGAGGGAGCACCAGAGACATGACACACAGACACTCAACCAATAGGTCAGTAAGATAGGACACGGCAAATGGGCATTCACAATACACACAGAGGTGACACTACCACAGGGAGGCATTACACCAACCCATATATAAAGGACACAGCACACATGATCTTCCTCTTTCCAGTGGAGACACTCGGTGAGTAGAGACACAGGGTTGATTCAATATCACACCCACCACGTGGATTGTAGCAGACTGGTTTGTCAGTCTGAGTAGCTATGGAAGGATCAACAGTAGAGGCGAACCTAAGTAAGAGAATTGTAAATAGTTTAATAAACGTGTTGAAGTTATCTCCACATCTGATCCTTCCTTTGTCAGCGTGCACATCAAGGAAGCCGCTTATGCCAAGCCAAGAGCATAACAAGATATGGGGCGCGATTCTCCCAGAGGGGGAGAAATCGTAAGGCTGGCGTCAAATCCGGGCGGGTTTGACGCCAGCCCCCCCCTCCCCGACCGGGAACCGATTCTGGTCCCCGGTCGGGGCTAGCATGCCGCCGCCGTAAACTCCGGCATTGCGGGCTTAACGAATTTCGTTAAGCCCGCTTGCCAGAGTTTGCGCCGGCTGACGCGTCATATGACGTCAGCCGCGCATGCGCGGATTGGAAGACTCCAACCCGCGCATGCCCGGATGACGTCATCGCGCATTTACGCGAAACCCGCGCATGCGCGGGCTGGGATGCCCCTCAGCCGCCCCGCGAAGTGATACAGCGGGGCGGCGGAGGGACAAAGAGTGCGCGGGCATCGGACCTGCTGCCCGCGATCGGTGCCCACCGATCGCGGGCCCATGGCACCCTTGGCACGGCCGTGGTACTGCCGTGCCAATCGGTGCCATGGTTTTAAAAATCGGCACTTTACGGCCGTTTTTACGAACGGCCAGACCAGGTGTGTTTGCCGTTCGTAAAAACAGCCGTAAAGGGCTGGGAACTCGGCCCATCCATCAGCTGTGAATCGCTGCCGGCTGTAAAAAAACGGCGGCAGCGATTCGTATCGGGAGTCGGGCGTGGGGGGGGGAGAATAGCGGGAGGGCGTCGGACGAGCGTGGCCGTAAAATTTTACGAGCCACGCTATTCTCCGCACCGTCGTGAGTGCGGAGAATTGCGCCCATGGTACCAGTGAGTAACTGTCTTGATCCATATAGCTATAACTCAGCAAACCATGACAACCAGCAACAATACCCAGGGAAGATATTCGAGATCCTGGTTCCACAGCGGCTCCAGTACCACGGCAATCTACGCGAAAACTGGCTGGCATTCCGGCAAAGGTTTGAGATCTTCCTGGTATCAGCTGACCTACAAGATGTGGCCGATGCTGAAAAGACAGAGCTTCTGCTCACCATCGCCGGTGCCAGAGCAGAAGGAATCTTTAAAACGTTCAAGTTCTCCAAAGGGCGCAACAGGAGCGACTTCCAGGCAGTCCTGGACAAATTCAGTAAATACTGCGAGGAAAACACAGTCAAACCAACAGAAACCAGTAAGAGAGGTGCCAGTACTTACCACGAGGCCGAGATCCCGGAGCAGAGAACGACAATCTTGATCGGCGGCCATCTTTGTAAAGGTACTGCACATGGGCAGTTGCGCGAGAAGCGCACAGAACGGGAAGGTCCGTTTGCGCATGCGCAATTGCGAAAACAGTCCACAGTACAGCAACAGCGATATGCGCATGCGCAAACGCTTCCTACGACTGGTGTCACATGTTTCTTGACGTCACAGGCCCCGGACCACGGCCACTTAAAGGGGAAATGTCCCAAAACTCGAAAAAAAATTCTTAAAACCGTAAATCAAGATTATTTCACTTGGAATGACAGCACAATGCCTGAATTTCAACCAGTCGCTGAAAGTAACCTCCGCAGAGCCCAGCAACAAGCAGTTAGCACTGCCCAAAGAGATGATTCAGTCCTTGATTACTACGACACCGACCTTTATTTCTTCTCTGGAGATCGCGAGCCCAATGCCAGCTCCGACACAAACAGTGATGACATGGTCCTAGAAGACTACGACTCAGACGAACCTTTCACCTTGGGAGGCTACCCCAGTTCCAAATCCGAACCACAACTAGACGTGTTGTACATTCAAGACTCCGATGACGAGTTCTTCGAATGTGAGGATCTTCAGTCCAGCACATATGACATCCCGACTCGTGAGTGCAGGATTATGATGTGGCCTGACACCAAGAGACAGAGAGTGGTACAATCCCACAGAGAGCGGCCTGCTGCCACACAGAGAGTGGTCCATGCACCGCTAAGGGTTCCCGACTCCACACAGAGAGTGGTCCGCGCACCACAAAGGTTCCCAGCCTCTACACAGAAAGCGATGAAAGACTCCACGATAGAAGACACGCAAGACTCCACATCGCAGTCCTTGCATGAACCTGAAGTGCCTCGAGTGACACAAGCCTCCACAGCAAGCTCGTGGACAGCCTCCACGATAGAAGCAACGCAAGACTCCAAAGCGCAGTCCTTGCCTGAACAAGACCATGAGGGTCTAGCAACCTCCTCTGAGCAACCAGCAACAGGCGATGCAAGTCTGCCATGCTCAAGTGAACAACAGCAAGACTATGACGGTCTGCCATGCTCAAGTGCACAGCAAGAAGACTATTACAGTTCACCCACATTGTCTGAGCCACCAGAAGAAGACTCTGACAGTCTACCCAGCTCAAGTGAACAATAAGAAGCTACTGTGGCTCTATCCACTGTATGTGAGACAAGTGACGGAAGTATCCTACTTCCCATACAAGATGTGCAATGTGACAGACCTCAGCTAATGTGTACAGAGGCACTCGACGATCACAGTGAGACCACTGGTGACTCCGATGACACCACGTTACTTCAAACCTCACTAGCTCAAGCCTCTCGACAAGCAAATGCATTCCTGAATGTTTTGACTGCAGACATGGAGCATTAAGAAATCTCTGCTGACTCCAGTGAAGCTGCTAAGCCTCCAGACGGGGAGCATCAACAAACCAACACTGACTCAGGTGAAAAAGACCCGACTCCAGATGGGGAGCAACCACACGCCAATGCTGATTCAAGTAAGCTGGACTTGACTCCAGACAGGGAGTGCCGCAACCTCAGTGACGGCACGCTGAAGGTGACAGCAGATGCCACAAAGCACGCTGACACGGGTAACTGTGTGACGGACTCGTATTATCCGCAGCGTGTGGTCCTTGAGCGCAGCAAACACGGCAACAGCACCATCCAACACAACATCACAACCTATGAACACCATCTCAAAGATAATGACACAACGCAACGATAAAGACTACACCAATGGAACTACGACTGGTACGACATGGTACAACTCTGCCCATGAGGGACACTGTTACTGCTCAGCTCAGTACAATGACATACCATTGCTGGAAGATGCATCTTCCCAATTTACATGTGCTGCACTACCAACAGGCAACCTGGCTTTCAGGACAGATGCCATCCAACTTCACTATCACAAGCATCGGAAGAAGAAAAAGACTCCAAATCAGACAACAAAGTGATTTGACCACTTCTTGGTTCCTTATGCACAGGGACACTGATGGCGTTCACAAGGACATACCACCGTCAAAATCACCAACTCACCAACCCAGCAAGAAAGACATTCAACCATGATAATGGGTTTTGGACTCACACATATGAATTGGACTTATTGTTTAATCACTCTTCTCATGACTTGTACATAGCATCACTTATCCACCTGTTTTTTGTTCAATTTTCTTTAAGTGTACAGAAAATATGTAACACGAAAAAAGGGGGATGTGGTGATATGCAGCACTGTAAATACACAAGGGGTTAATGTAAATACATGTAGACTAGCTAGACACAGGAGGGAGCACCAGAGACATAACACACAAACACTCAACCAATAGGTCAGTAAGATAGGACACGGCAAATGGGCATTCACAATACACACAGAGGTGACACTACCACAGGGAGGCATTACACCAACCCATATATAAAGGACACAACACACATGATCTTCCTCTTTCCAGTGGAGACACTCAGTGAGTAGAGACACAGGGTTGATTCAATATCACACCCACCACGTGGATTGTAGCAGACTGGTTTGTCAGTCTGAGTAGCTATGGAAGGATCAACAGTAGAGGCGAACCTAAGTAAGAGAATTGTAAATAGTTTAATAAGTGTGTTGAACCTCCACGTCTGAACCTTCCTTTGTCAGAGTGCGCATCAAGGAAGCCGCATATGCCAAGCCAAGAGCATAACAAGACAGATTTGACCAACCTTACTGCTGCTAACATGCAGTATTCAGCAGAAGTCCTGCTGGATGATGGTGCCTTTAATAATACTGGTGATGGGGATCTCTCGTGCAGCTGAATGTATGTTGAACTCTGCGTATTTAAAAGTGGACAGTAAAGAGAACGCATGGGTGAAAATAGCAGGTCGTGACATCAAATTAGTGTTTGAAGCTAACTGAGGAATTGGACTGCCTACACTGGATACATCTGGCACTTGCACATAATGCCTGTGTTTATGCCCTGCACAAATGGCCGACCTTGGACATGGGAGCAGCCATTTTTCTTATAAGATTTTGAGGCTAGATTCACTTTTCAACAGAATCCAGAAGCTCTCTTTACACGATGGTAAAGTCTCACTTCGAACAGGAGACACATTTTACCTTTGAGTTTTTGCAAGACTTGCACACTGCAGGCCTTTGTTTCCAAAATCACTCCTGCTTTGTTGCCTTTTGCCTTCCCATATGGTTCTGTGAGTGTGACTTTCCTTGTATTTCACTGATGGACAATTACAAATCTGGAAACTACAAAGAATATTTCCCTGTGAGCCAATCTCATTTGGTCCCCATCCAAATGAGAAAAATAATACTACTAGGACTTTGAAGACGCAAGTACAATCTATCATCCCCTTTAGACTTGACAAAAAAAGTGTTACAACTCGACGTGATGTGTAGCTTTGCCATTAATATGATTGTTTCCTTTTTTATGTCAACATATTAATAACTCCGAATTAATTGTTTGTGGAAGCAATATTTGAGGCGTGGATGATGTATCACACTCGCAAATGATTATTATTGTTCGTGCATCATGGGCTCTGTAGCCTTCAGGCAATATTAGATATTAATCCACAGAACATTGCTGTTCAAAATGCTGGCTGTACATTTGCAATGGAAATAAGTGAGAAAAAAAAGCTTTTATTATGTTCCAACAATTGGTTGGATAAGGGACAGGAACACCAATCTCTTTTTTTAAATTAGTAAAACTATGAGGAAAGGGTACTTTGCTCCAGGAGTAAATCCATGTACAAACATAAAAACAAACTTTATATTAATAATCTAATCTTTATTATTGTCACAAGGAGGCTTTCATTAACACTGCAATGAAGTTACTGTGGCAATTCCCTAGTCGCCACACTCTGGCGCCTGGTCTGGTACACTGAGGGAGAATTTAGAATGTCCAATTCACCTAACAGCACATCTTTCTGGACTTGTGGGAGGAAACCGGAGCACCCGGAGGAAACCCACGCAGACACAGGGAGAACGTGCAGACTCCGAACCGACAGTGATCCAAGCCGGGAATTGAACCCGGAACCCTGGTGCTGTGAAGCAACAGTGCTAACCACCGTGCTACTGTGCCACCCCGTATATAACTACCTTTAACAGCACAAACAATATAGCTTACAATTACCAGCTAAACAATGCTTAACAATAAAGTGAAACATTTTAATTCCTATCTGCTAACTTCTTTATCACCAATCAAGCAAAATCCTTCACAGACCAAAACTCACTTTTAAATAAAGTTAGCAAATACAGGATTATTTGTCAGCCCCCAGATTAATAATTCCTTCAAAAGACTGCTTAGAGAGAGAGAGAGAGAGAAAGAGAGAGATCCTGTCAGGAAACAGCCGGCAGATCCTTGTCTGTGTCAGACTACTGCTCAACTTGACAGCCTTTTTCAGAAGCTGGTGTTCAGCTCACAACTTCCAGAGAACTTACTCCAAACTGACTGCTTCAGCCCTGCTACGGACCTCACACCTCCCATAATTACATCATCTTCATAGAATCATCGAATCTACTGTGCAGAAGGAGGCCATTCAGCTCATCGTATCTACACCGACCCTCTGAAAGAGCACCCTACCTAGGCCCCCATCCTATCCCCATAAACCAGTAACCCCACCTTACGTTTTTGGACGCCATGGGGAATTTTCTGCATGGCCAATCCACCTAACCTGCACATTTTGGGCCATGGGAGGAAACCCAAGCACCCGGAGGAAACCCAGGCAGACATGGGGAGAATGTACAAACTCCACACTGACAGTGATCCTAGGCTGGAATTGAACCTGGGTCGCTGGTGCTGTGAGGCAACAGAGCTAATCAAAATGCCATGGTGCTTCCCATCAAATCCCATGACCTAATTACTGAAGTTTTACCAGAATGTCTCTAATTATCTACTCCCCAGAAATCAAAACAAAAAACAATTAACCTCACTTTGCAAACGTAAGTATGATTTGAAATAATGATGGTCTGACTTTTATGATACCTTAATAGTACCTTTTTATAGCCACAATGTCTGCCTTTCTCTTGAACCAGGATGTAAAAATAAATACTGCAGCAGATACATACACACCCTAACTCAGGCATTTAAAACATTATTGCATCAGTTACATATAATACAATATATCCTAATTTCTTACATTCTCGCACATTATGTGGCTGAGAGAGACTGCTCTGAGTGTGTAAAAAAAAATATTTTCACTCAAATTGAGGAGTCTTAGAATGATGACAGGCTGGGAGATTTTTCCCGTTTGCCATAATTAAGGTTGGAATGGTCATTGGTGTGTTTCAGATCGGGTTAAAATGGAAGCGAGCCGTTTGCACCTAATTTTGCAGGATCAGTTTATTTGCTTAAATACAGGAGTCAATTTAGACAGAGTGAGATTTAAATGCAAGGCACTTGGGGACTGTTAAAGGGACATGTCACAATAAATAACAAAGGATACAGCACGCGCTTGGAGAGTTTCAAACTGCTTCCTAACCTATTGTTATCCTTCAGGGCTGGGACGAAAAGGAGATGCAAAATTTTGGCCAAGGGAGCTAACTGGAGTGGTGAGTGTAAATTTATAGGTAGGGACAGGACAGCACAACTTAGTAGAGCACCCAAACTCCGTTTGATGGATGCTGCATGAAAATTGTGTCCTGTCCCATTCTACAGCTCGATCCTCAGTAAAGGAAAAGAAAGGCCTGTATTTCTATAGACCCTTTCCCAGGCCTCAGTTATGTCCCAGAGGACTTTACAGTCAATGAAGCACCTTTGAATGCAGTGACTCGAGTTATTGAACATGTCTATAAGGCGGGTCAATCAAGTATCAGACGAAATAGTCCCTCTGCTGCATGGAATTGTGTAGCAATGTCTCAGGTGTGTCGAAGCCGAGGAAAATCCTGTGTGAATAGCTTGGGAAGGGGTTGTGCACTGCAATGGAGCTGAAAAGGCTCCATATTCTACAAATTTGTAGAATTTCTGCTCCAGATTTCTATTCATCAGTGCCTTCTTTGGGAAAAAGATGGGTTTGACTGGGGCGGTGCAGTGGTTTGCACTACTGCCTCACAATGCCAAGGACCAATTCCGGCCTTGGGTGACTGCGTGAAGTTTGCACATTTTCGCCGTATCTGCGAGGGTTTCCTCCGGATTCTCCGGTTTCCTTCCACGATTCAAAGATGTACTGGTTAGGTGGGTTGGCCATGCTAAATTGCCCCTTCATGCCCAAAAATGTGCAGATTAGATACGGTTATGGGTTTACAGGGCTAGGGCAGGGGAGTGGGCCTTGGTATGATGCTCTTTCAGAAGGTCAGTCCAGACCCAATGGGCCAAATGGCCTGCATTGTAGGGATTCTATGGTTCTCTGATTTGCTGGTGATACTTGCCTACATTCAGATATTCGTATGGTCATTATCTAGGTTTGCACGTGAAGAGCAGATAATTTGGGGAGTTATTGGACTGTAAATGGTATCCCAGTAAATGACCAATCCTTTCAACTGAAGTGGAAGAAAAATAGACAACAAAAGATAGAATCATAGAATGGCTACAGTGCAGAAGGAGGCCATTCAGTCCATTATTTTTCTGTTGGCTCTTTGCAAATGCAAATCAGCAAGTTGAGCTAACGAACCCCACCATACCCCCCCTCCCCCCACACACACTTTCTCATGTAGCTCTGCAGATGTTTCCTCTCCAGATAATGACACAGTTCTCTTTTCAAAGCCAAGATTGTACTTGCCTCAACCATACTCTCAGGCAGTGCTTTCCAGACCCTGTCCATTCTCTACATTTAAAAAAATCCTCATGTTGCCTTTGGTTCCTTTACCATTCGTCTGAAACCGATGTCCTCTGTTTCTCAACCCTCTATCTAATCTGTGCCATGGTTTTGATAGACTCTATCAAATCTTGCCTCAAACCTCTCTTCCCTGAGGTGACCAGCTCTAGCTTCTCCAATCTATCCATGAACCTAAATTTCCTCATCCTCATTCTTGCTATCTTTTCCGCATTCTTTCTAATGCCTTCACGTCCTTCCTAATGCGTGGTGCCCTGTTGGTGATGAGTTGTTTCCCCTTGTGGGAGATTCTAAGACCAGAGGGCATAATCTCAGAGTGAGGGGCTGTCCATTTAAAACAGAGATGAGGAGGAATATCTTCTCTCAGAGGGTAGTGAATCTGTGGAATTCTTTACCGCAGAGAATTGTAGATATTGGGTGGTTTAGTATGTTCAAGGCTGATATAGATAGATGTTTAATCAGTAGGGAAGTCTAGAGTTATGGGGATAAGGACAGCATGGCGGAGTGTTTAGCACTTTAGTCTCACAGCGCCAGGGACCGGGAATCAATTCCAATCTTGTGTAACTGTGTGGAGTTTGCACGTTCTCCCCGCATGGGTTTCTTCCGGTGCTCCGGTTTCCTCCCACAGTCCAAAGATGTGCAAGTTAGGTTGATTGGCCATGGTAAATTGACCCTCTGTGTCCAAAAAGGTTAGTTGCCATTATGGGGAATAGTGTGGAGGTGTGGGCCTAGGTAGGGTGCTCCTTCTGAGTGTCAGTGCAAACTTGGTGGGTCGAATGACCTCCTTCTGTACTATGATATGGGATTCTATGATTCTAGATGGGAAAGTGGAGTTGAGGATTATCATGTCAGATCAGTCGTGATCTCATTGAATGGCAGAGCAGACGCAATGGGCCGAATGGCCTACTTCTGCTCTTACCTCTTATGGTCTTATTCTAATTGGAGATAATGCTCCATTTCAGGCCAAAGCAGTGTTTAATACAGAAAAAGCAGGTCAGGCAGCTCCTCTACTCAGATGATGCTGTGCTAGTCGCCCACACGGAAATTCAACCACAATGACTCATGTCTTTCACATCTGTAACTTGATCTCCCTGAATATAAGTTTTAAGAGAACCACAGTCAAAGGACATCTAAGTTGCTGATCCTACTAAATAATATCCCACTGGAGGTGGTTAGTAAATTCTGCTACCTCGGGTCCGCAGTGACAGACAATCTGACCTTTGATACAGGATTTGAGACACACAGAGTGAGAGAGGTTTCCACCTTTGGCTGACTCCATGAAATACATAATAATATCAAACTGACCCTTCGGACCAAGCTGATGTTTTATAAGGCCTGAATTCTCAGCACCATCTTGTATCACGGTGAAACAAGTCTGACTTACAGCGACCAGGAAAAGAAGCTCAACAGTTTCTATTTTCACTCTTTGCAGTTCATTGTAGGTACATCATGGCAGAATAAAACCATGAACCCAGCTGTTCTCACAAAGACCTCCCAGCTTTGTCAGAACTCATTAAATAGGACTGGCTGCGTTGGCTCGGGGACGTCTGCAGGGTAAAGACATCTGCATTCACAAATTTTCATTTGAAGGATCCTAGCAAGCATCACACGAATATCCTAGACATTGATTATCACACCTGGGAGTTTCTCAATGTTAGAAGAAAATGGCGGCACCTCCAGTGGGCTGACATGTTCCACCTCAATGACCAGTGGCGACAGCAGGTTGGCGACAGGTGCCAACACCAAACACAACAACTCACAATGACAGCTGGTTCGCATGTGGTACTTGTGGCAGAACTTGCCTCTCATGGATTGGTCTCTTCAGCCATCAGCAAAGATGTGTCTCATGAAGACACCTCATCCGCAATGGACTTTGTTGTATGTTCATCACTTGACAGAAGGATATCAACGATCATGACTTCTTTGTTTTTGTTCTCTAGGCCTCATAAAACCCATGGTTCTGTATGTCTTAATAACCTAATAACCACTTTCTCAACCTGCCCTACCACCCTCAGTGATTTATGCACTTTGTGTTCCTGCACCCCTTTCATAATTGTATACTTTTTTTACATTGCATCTTGTTGTTTTCCCTCCCAAAAGCTATCATTTCCGTGATTATAAAAAAAGGTAGTTTTAAGGTATTTATATTTGTAGAGGTAAGCATTAGAAATAAGATATATTTTTAAGTAGGTTTAATTTAATGTTTCTGTGAGTAGAAGGGTAAAACCTATAGTTAGATTCATGCTGGGTAAAGGTATTTGTATGTGTAGTGATTGGTTAAGTTCCAACTATGATTCTATTGTGCCTAGAGAGGCCTAAGGTATGAAGAATAAATAAACCAGCAGTGGTTTCTAAGAAACTGGGGCCTTGTAAGATTGAGAAGCTTTTAAGTTTTAGTTCAGCTAATTTTATTGCAGTTGGAAATAGGTAGTGAGAGAGAAGACGGCTCTCATAGCTCTGTTGGTTTTAGAAGGCTAAAAAGAGAACACCACTCTCAGTCTTTCTAGAAGATATGTCTTACCATGGACCATTGGTTAAGAAAATAGATGCAGGAAATCTACATTGCAGCTAGTCAAGGAAATTATAGAAATGAAGAGAAGTGTCCAAGAAGTCAGGAGATGAGTGAACAGAGACCAAAGTATGATTCTGAAGAATTCAAGGAAGAGTGAAAAAAGTATTCTGAGTTAAAGACTCAATAGCAGTAACCAGATTTAAAGTGGGACAGCAGCCTTCAAAGGTAAATCAAATGTCTGATGTCATTTTAATACAGTCTGTGAATTGAGAGTGAAAGCAATTGTGGGCAGATTGCACAGCAGCAAAGATAAATAAATCCTAATGAGGTTTGTGTGAAACCCTGGACTGGATTGGCTGTTAAAACTGGAGCAGAATCATTCGTTTAAAATTTAGAAAACCTGGTCTGGATTTTGGGATGCAAACCACCAAGGGAAAGCATATGTATAAGAGAATGTTTAAAAGTGTGTTCTTGGGAGTGGAGTTTGGAAATTCTTACAATCATCTGGGAGGATTCTGAGGAGAAATCAACAGACTTTAACTTTGGTTCAGAGTGGAGTCTGCATTTAATCACCATCACCTTGTTAGCTTAAAAGTGGCTTTGTGTGTTAAAGAGACCATTTAATCTTAAAATATAGTTGTAATCTGTGTTAATCCTAAAATCTGTGTGTAATTGTTAAACTAAAGGGGAAGTAAAAGTGTATTGTATAATAACCTAGATTTCATGGTTAATGAATGTTTTTTTTCTTTTTGCTAAATCTAATTAGTAATCCTGTGAGTCTGTTTCTTCACGTTTCGAAAAATAATAAAAGTTACGGTATTCTGAGCCAGCATTCCATTGTGGAACCTTCCCGCCCAGTTATAACATCAACAGGGATCGTAACAGTCCACAATGCTCTACATCAAATTTCATCCATCACATATCCACCCACCAGACTGCCTATCTCCATTTGAACTCGTGTCACAGTTCACAAGACTTCCAAGACCTGAGCGCACTTATAGACTATCCTGCATTTCTGAAATTGCTTTGTATCGATCTCTGTGTTAATCCACAGATGACTGATTCTAAGGGGTGGGTTTTGAAACGTCCTATCAGGAAGTTGCTGTGACAGGAACCTTCACCCACCTGTGCCAGTGTGCTCCAGCTGCTATTTTGTGTCGTAATGGACTCAGCCTTGAGCTGAACATGCCCAGCCCGTTTTAGGGAACCCATTCAGCAGTCGCACCGAGAGAAGAATGGCACACATGGCAAAGTGTGGTGGCTAATGGTGTTTACATTAAAGAGTAACAGTTATGGTAGTGAGCCTGTGCACCCACAGTCTGGTAATACTGGCTTTTGAAGCTGGAAGTAAAAGACCCAAAGGCTCTATTTCAAAGACAAATGGGGGAGGGGAGGTGGTGGTAGGGGTGGGGGGCAGTCATCGCCAGAGTCCAGCGCCTTTATTTATCCATCAAACAAAGTTGGTAAGAGACAGCTTATCTGGACATCATCACATCGCTGTTAGTGAAGCTTTGGGTGTACAAATTGGCTGCTGCATTGCAACAGTGCTTTGGAAGTACTTTATTGACCATAAAACACTTTGGAATATTTTGAGCTTGCGAAAGGTGCTTTTTGAAAAATGTTATTTCTTTCTCAGAGTTATAAAGCCAATGGGCAAAGCAGACAGGGCAAGCCCTTCATCCATCTCCTTGCTTTCTCCAAAAGCCAATTCAAATTGAATCAATGGTACCCACAAGAGAGACCCACTAGATTCAAGCTGACGACTTCCGGTGGCGGTAATGCGGAGCTAAGCCGCACGTTCGGCAGCTCCCGCGAGTAACGGACTTTGGGGCTCTTTTCAGGGCCCCCAACGGAACTTCATCGACGAATCCCGAAGTGGGAAGGGGACTGGAGTCGATCCCTAAGGTCCTATGGTCTGGACCAGGAGTGGGGTAAGAAGAAAAACGGTGGAAGCACCCCTGGAAAAGCGGGGGAAGAGAAACAAAATGGCGGCCGGCGGAGGCCTGGAGGAGCTGAGGCAGTGGGCGCAGGAGCAGCAGGAGACTCTGCTGCGCTGCTTCCAGGAGCTTAAGGTGGAGCTGCTGGAGTCGCTGAAGGCTACCACCAGAGAGCTGATGGAGACTCAGACAGCCCAGGGGGCCGCGATCCGGGAGCTGCAAAAGCAAGCCTCCGAAAGGGAGGATGAGGCCGTGGCCATCGCGGGGAAGGTGGAGATGCACGAGGCGCTACATAAAAGGTGGCAGGAGCGGTTCGAGGAGCTGGACAATCGGTCGAGGCGGAAGAATTTGCGGATCCTGGGCCTCACGGAGGGGCTGGAGGGGTCGGACCTGGTGGCCTACGTGGTTGTTGTGCTGAACTCGCTGATGGGAGCTGGGTCCTTCCAGGGGCCCCTGGAGTTGGAGGGGGCCCACAGAATTCTGGCTAGGAGGCCCAAGCAGAACGAGCCGCCGCGGGCGGTGTTGGTGCGGTTTCACCGGTTCGTGGATCGTGAGTGCGTGCTCCGGTGGGCCAAGAAGGAGGGGAGCAGCAAGTGGGAGAACACGGAGGTGCGGATCTTCCAGGACTGGAGTGCGGAGGTGGCGAAGCGGAGGGCCGGGTTTAAACGGACGAAGGCGGTGCTCCACAGACGGAGTGTGAAGTTTGGCATGTTGCAGCTGGCGCGTCTGTGGGTCACCTACAAGGACCGGCACCACTATTTTCAGTCTCCGGAGGAGGCGTGGGCCTTTGTGCAGGCCGAGAAGCTGGACTCAAACTGAGGGTCTAAAATGGGGGATTTTGTATGATAATGTAATTGTGTTTGCTCTGTTTAATGCAAGATGTGGGTTGGCTTTAGGGTGTGTGGGGTGATGTCGTTATGCTTTTTTGTATGGGACTGGTGGACGGATTCGGGCAGGGAGGTAAACGGGGAGTGCGGGGAGCTGGTGGGGGGGACTGGGAATGGGAGTTGCCCTAGAGGAGGCGGGGTTGGGCAGGGCAAAAGCGCGGGCTTTTCTCTGGTTTCCCGCGCTGTGGGATGATGGGGGCGGAGTCGGGGCTGAGAAGCACGGGCCGTTGCTGGCTGTTATTTTCCCGCGCAAGAGCGGGGGGGGGGGGTGGGGGGGGGGGTGGAGAGCCTGCTGATGGGCACGAAGGAGGAGGAGTAGCCCCACGTGGGGAGGAGTCGGAGGTAGGGCAGGAGTCGCCGGAGTCAGCAGAAGTTAGCTGGCTCACGGGAGTGCTATGGAGAGAGGGGCACAGCTAGGAGGGGTCCTAGACTGGGGGGGGGGGGGGGGGGGGGTACCGGGTTGCTGCTGAAATGGTCAGGAAGGAGCTGGAGGATGCAGGGAGTGCTGGGGGGTGGGGGGGGGGAGTTGCCGCCATGGGGAACTGGCCGAGCGGGGGACGCTGGCCAGTGGTGGGCAGGGGATGGGTTACGGCTAATCGGCAGGGGAGGGGGGCAGGGAGCCCTCTGATCCGGCTGATAACCTGGAATGTGAGGGGGCTAAATGGGCCGGTCAAACGGGCCCGGGTGTTTGCGCACTTGAAGGGGCTGAAGGCGGATGTGGCCATGCTCCAAGAGACACACCTGAAGGTGGCGGACCAGGTTCGGCTGAGGAAGGGCTGGGTGGGCCAAGTATTTCACTCAGGGCTGGATGAGAAGAGTAGGGGGGGTGGCGATCCTGGTGGGAAAGAGGGTGTAATTTGAGGCGTTAAATGTGGTGGCTGACAGTGGCGGGAGGTATGTGATGGTGAGTGGTAAGCTGCAGGGGGAGCGGGTGGTGTTGGTGAATGTTTACGTCCCAAACTGGGACGATGCGGGGTTTATGCGGCGTATGTTGGGCCGCATTCCGGACCTGGAGGTGGGGGGCCTGATCATGGGGGAGACTTTAACACAGTACTGGATCCCCCATTGGATCGATCCAAGTCCCGGACGTGTAGGAGGCCGGCGGCGGCTAAGTTGTTGAGGGGACTTATGGATCAGATGGGAGGGGTGGATCCCTGGAGGTTTGCGAGGTCAAGGGCCAGGGAATACTCGTTTTTCTCCCATGTGCATAAGGCCTATTCGAGGATTGATGTTTTTGTCCTGAGCAGAGGGCTGGTTTCGAGGGTGGAGGATGTTGAATACTCTGCCATTGCCATTTCAGATCATGCCCTGCACTGGGTGGACCTCGGGCTGGGGGAGGAGAGGGACCAACGTCCGCTCTGGCGCTTGGAGGTGGGGCTGCTGGCAGATGAGGAGGTGTCCAGGAGGGTTCGGGGGTGTATTGAGAGGTACCTTGAGGCCAACGATAACGGGGACGGTCTGGGAGGCATTGAAGGCAGTGATTAGAGGGGAGTTGATTTCCATCCGAACCCATAGGGAGAGGGGGAGCAGAGGGAGAGGGAGAGACTGATAGGGGAGATGGTGCAGGTGGATAGGAGATATGCGGAGGCTCCAGAGGAGGGATTGCTGGTGGAGAGGCGTAGCCTTCAGGCCAGGTTCGACCTATTGACTACCAGAAAGGCGGAAGCTCAGTGGAGGAAAGCACAGGGGACAGTATATGAGTATGGGGAGAAGGCGAGCAGGATGCTGGCACACCAGCTCCGAAAGCGGGACGCGGCCAGGGAGATTGGGGGAGTGACGGATAGAGCTGGGAAGGTGGTGCGGAGGGGGGTAGATGTTAATGGGGTCTTCAGGGACTTCTATGTGGAACTGTACCGGTCTGAACCCCCGGTGGAGTGGGGTGGAATGGGGCGCTTCTTGGACAAGCTGCGATTTCTGAGGGTGGAGGAGGGGCAGGTGGAGGGACTGGGGGGGGCGCCGATTGAGCTGGAGGAGGTGGTCAAAGGGATAGGGAGCATGCAGTCGGGGAAGGCGCCGGGGCCGGACGGGTTTCCGGCCGAATTTTATAAAAGGGATGCGGACCTGTTGGGCCCCCTGTTGGTCCGGACCTTTAACGAGGCAAGGGAGGTGGGGGGCTTTGCCCCCAACTATGTCACGGGCGCTGATTTCCTTGATCCTGAAGCGGGACAAGGAACCTCTGCAGTGTGGGTCATATAGGCCGATCTCGCTGCTAAATGTAGACGCCAAGCTGCTGGCAAAGATCTTAGTCACAAGAATAGAGGATTGTGTGCCAGGGGTCATTCATGAGGACCAGAAGGGGTTTGTGAAGGGAAGGCAGTTGAATACAAACGTACGAAGGCTCCTCAACGTTATTATGATGCCGGCTGTGGAAGGGTAGGCGAAGATAGTGGTGGTATTAGATGTGGAGAAGGCCTTTGATAGGGTTGAGTGCAGGTATCTGTGGGAGGTGTTGGAGAGGTTTGGGTTTGGGGAGGGGTTTATCCGTTGGGTGAGGTTGCTCTATGAGGCCCCAATGGCGAGTGTAGCCACGAATAGTAGGAGGTCGGAGTACTTTCGGCTGTACCGGGGGATGAGACAGGGGTGTTCCCTGTCCCCCTTGCTCTTCGCGTTGGCGATTGAGCCCCTGGCCATGGCGTTGAGGGAGTCAGGGAACTGGGGGGGCCTGGTGCGGGGTGGGGAGGAGCATCGAGTGTCGCTGTATGCAGACGACCTGTTGCTGTATGTGGCGGACCCGGTGGGGGGGGGATGCCGGAGGTGATGAGGATTCTTAGTGAATTCGGGGGTATCTCTGGGTATAAGTTGAACCTGGGCAAGAGCGAGTTGTTCGTGGTGCACCCGGGGGATCAGGAGGAGGGGATTGGTAGGCTCCCACTGAAGCAGGCAGGGAAGAGCTTCAGGTACATAGGTGTCCAGGTGGCTGGGAGTTGGGGGGCCCTGCACAAGCTCAACCTCACAAGGTTGGTGGAGCAGATGGAGGAGGAGTTCAAAAGGTGGGATATGTTACCGCTGTCACTGGCGGGGAGGGTGCAGTCCGTCAAGATGACGGTGCTCCCGAGGTTTTTGTTCCTGTTCCAGTGCCTCCCCTTTCTTATCCCAAAGGCCTTTTTCAGGAAGGTCAACAGGAGTATTATGGGATTTGTGTGGGCGCATGGGACTCCGAGGGTGAGAAGAGTGTTCTTGGAATGGAGCAGGGATAGGGGGGGCCGGCATTGCCCAACCTCTGTGGGTACTACTGGGCTGCCAACGCAGCGATTGTGTGTAAGTGGGTAATGGACGGGGAAGGGGCAGCATGGAAGAGGATGGAGGTGGCGTCCTGTGTGGGCATGAGCCTGGAGGCGCTGGTAACGGCGCCGTTGCCGCTCCCTCCAACGAGGTTTACCACGAGCCCGGTGGTGGCGGCTACCCTCAGAATTTGGGGGCAATGGAGACGGCATAGGGGAGAAGTGGGGGGTTCGATGGAGGCCCCGATACGGGGGAACCATCGGTTTGTCCCAGGGAGCATTGATGGCGGATTTCTGGGCTGGCACAGGGTAGGGGTTAGGAGGTTGAAGGACCTGTTTGTGGAGGGGAGGTTCGTGAGCTTGGGGGAGTTAGAGGGGAAGTTTGTGCACCCTCCGGGGAACATGTTTCGGTACATGCAGGTTAGGGCGTTTGCCAGGCGGCAGGTGGAGGGGTTCCCCTTGTTGCCCCCACGTGGGGTACGGGACAGGGTGCTCTCGGGGGTGTGGGTTGGAGGAGGGAGGATTTCGGACATATACCGGGTAATGCAGGAGATAGACGAGGCCTCGGTGGAGGAACTGAAGGGGAAATGGGAAGAGGAGCTGGGTGAGGAGATTGAGGAGGAGATGTGGGCGGATGCCCTGGAGAGAGTGAATTCCTCCTCTTCCTGTGCGAGGCTTAGCCTCATACAGTTCAAAGTGCTGCATAGGGCCCACATGACTGGGTCGAGGATGAGTAGGTTTTTCGGGGGCGAGGACAGGTGTGCTAGGTGCTCGGGGAGCCCAGCGAACCACGCCGATATGTTTTGGGCGTGCCCAGCGCTGGGGGAGTTTTGGAAGGGGGTAGCAAGGATGGTGTCGCGGGTGGTGGGATCCAGGGTCAAGCCAGGCTGGGGACTCGCAATTTTTGGGGTTGCAGTGGAGCCTGGAGTGCAGGAGGCGAAAGAGGCCGGTGTCCTGGCGTTTTGTGTCCCTAGTAGCCCGGCGGAGGATCTTGCTCCAATGGAAGGATGCGAGGCCCCCAAGCGTGGAGGCCTGGATCAATGATATGGCGGGATTCATCAAATTGGAGAAGGTGAAATTTGCCCTGAGGGGATCAGTACAAGGGTTCTTTAGGCGGTGGCAGCCTTTCCTGGACTTCCTGGCGGAACGGTAGGGAAATAGGACGGCAGCAGCAGCAACCCAGGGGGCGGGGGGGGTGGAGGGAGGGAGGGGGGGTGGAGGGAGGGGGGGGGGTGGAGGGAGGGAGGGGGGGTCTGGTTCAGCGGGAGGGAGAACTGTGTACATGGGTTTGTGGGATGTGGCGGGTGTTATCTCTTTCCCTTTTGTTGTTTGCTTTTTTTTCTTTTTTTCTTTGTTTGCAGTTGCTTTTGTAGTTGGGTGGGTGTTGTTCTTGGGTCTTTACCATGGTTGTTTTGTTAATATTGTTTTGTTGTTTATATTTTGTGAAAATCTTAACAAAAATTATTTTTTTAAAAATAGATTCAAGCTGACTTGGTCGTGGGCTTGATCTTCGCCAAAAGGCCCAGAAGCTATAAAAGGTGCTATGTAAATGCACATACTTTCTATAGTGAGGCAATGCCACGATTGATACTGAAGCCCGGACTCCATCACCCTCACACTGAACTCATTATATTTCCGCGAGTTGAGCAAGTGAATGAACACACATGGAAGAGTGCAAAGGAATCTGACTGGATTCCTGTTACTGTCAGCTTTAGTTTGTTAGTTCAGAAAGCTGTGAAGATGCAACTGTCAGTCACCCTGTGCAGCGACCGCTGTGTGGTCGCTGTAAGGAGATTTTAATTACATTTCCCATTTTACAGAGAGCAGCTGCCACTCAGTGATGCAAGGAGATGACAGTGAAGGGTTTACATGCTTGGCATTGTGGATTCAGCGGTGACAAGAGGTAAGAACCGACTTGAAAATCTGAAAAGTGGCAGGAGAATAAAGGAATTAATGGGGATCAAATGGAAAAGAATAAGTGTTTTCGGACAGGTTACATCAACTGAAAAATGATAAAGAACACCGATCTGGAAAACAATGCTATTTCAGAACAGATCTAGCACGAGGTTCCCTATATTCTACTCAAAATATCTTGTCTTGCTGCAGCCTCTCCCTGCACTAAGAGGGCCATTGAATTTTCTTTCACACAGTTCATTCGTAAATTGTTATCTTTCTCATTGAGCTTATTTTTTTTAGCTTTTAACAAACAGTCGAATATTCTGCTTTTTGACAATGGTCGGTTCCACTATCGCATCTAATTCATTTTTACTCCATGAAGGGGCTGTGGTGATCCACCACTGTATATATGTGTGTGCCTGTATTAGGGGATGTACAGCAGTACCTGTATTACAGGTTTGTCGGTAAGCCCCTGCCGGCTAGCTCCGCCCACAGGGAGCAGTATAAATATTCATGATTTCTCCTGAGCTGCCATTCTATCAGCTGCAGTCGAATAAATAACATCTCACGGTAATAAAGGCTCTCTTGTACCGAATCAAGTCTTTGTGTGCAATTGTTAGCGCATCAATTTATTACCGTGAGATTTTCCACATCATGGACATCAGAATTAAACCCGACCGCTTGCAGCTGGATTCGCAATCGCCGAACGAAAGACTTTAACCACTGGCTGGCTTGCTTCGAGGCCTACATCACCTCAGCGGACCCTACACCATCGGAAGCTCAGAAAATTCAACTCCTCTACTTAAGGTTGAGCTCCAGCGTGTTCCCGCTGATAAAGGACGCGCCGAACTACGCACGCGCCATGGAACTTCTCAATGAAAATTACGTCCAGTCGACGAACACTCTGCGAGGCATGTACTCGCCACTCGCGTCCAGCAACCGGGTGAGTCGCTTGAGGACTTCTGGCGGGCCCTTATCCCTCTAGTACGGGACTGCGAGTGCCAGGCTGTCACGGCCACGGAACATTCCAATCTCCTCATGCGAGATGCCTTTGTGACGGGTATTGCGTTGGACCCCATCCGGCACCGACTGCTGGAAGGGGCCACGCTCGATCTTGCGGCAACAAAGACTTTAGCGCTCTCTATGATGGTCGCTTCCTGTAACGTACAATCCTACCCCGCCCACCGCGTGGCCCACCCATCCTACCCCTCGTGGAGCCCGCAACCAACCCCCCCGACTGGGGCTGCTCCCACACAGTATGCCTGCACTGCTTGGGGGTCCCCGCTGCTACTTCTGCGGCCAGCAGAAGCACCCCCGCCAGCGCTGCCCGGCCCGCACCGCGACCTGCAAATCCTGTGGCAAGAAAGGCTACTTTGCAGCGGTGTGTCAGGCCCGCGCAGTTGCGGCTATCGCACCCGACCTCTCCCCATTTCCTCAGCCGATCGCGCAATAGACCCCACCGTCCGCTGCTCCCAGGGCCACGTGCGACCAGTGGGTGCCGCCATCTTCTCCCCCCAGGTCCACGTGTGGTCAGTGGGCGCTGCCATCTTTTGCCGCCCTCGCAATGTGCGCTGCATGGGCGCCGCCACCTTCTTCCCCGCAGGTACTTAGGACGCCTCCATTTTGTCCTCCCCTCGGGACTGGACCACGGGACCCGGGCTGTTGCCGCAACTCGTCGGACTGTTCGGACTCTTCAGACGATCGCCCGCTACTCGCCTCCATGACGCTCGACCAATCCCGTCCTCGCAACCTGGCTACCACTTCAACGACGGTGCTCATCAACGGCCACGCGACCTACTGCCTACTTGACTCCGGGAGCACCGATAGTTTCATCCATCCGGACACGGCAAGGCGCTGCTCCCTCGCGATCCATCCCGCCAACCAGCGGATCTCCCTGGCCTCCGGATTCCACACTGTACCGATCCGGGGTTTCTGTCTGGTCAGCCTCACCGTACAGGGCATTGAATTCAGCGGTTTCCGCCTGTACGTTCTCCCCAACCTCTGCGACACTTTTACTGGGCCTGGATTTCCAATGTAACCTCCAGAGCCTCACCCTCAAATTCGGCGGACCCCTACCCCCACTCACCGTTTGCAGCCTCACGACCCTCAAGTTTGACCCTCCCTCCCTCTTTGCCAATCTGACTGCAGATTGCAAGCCCGTCGCCACCAGGAGCAGATGGTACAGCACCCAGGACAAGACCTTCATCAGGTCCGAGGTCCAGCGGCTGCTTCGGGAGGGTATTATCGAGGCCAGCAACAGCCCCTGGAGAGCCCAAGTGGTGGTGGTTAAAACTGGGGAGAAACACAGGATGGTCGTGGACTACAGCCAGACCATCAATCGGTGCACGCAGCTCGACGTGTACCCCCTCCCTCGCATATCTGATATGGTCAATCAGATTGCACAGTACCGGGTCTTCTCAACGATTGACCTGAAATCCGCCTACCACCAGTTCCCCATCCGTAAATCGGACCGTCCCTACACTGCCTTCGAGGCAGACGGTCGCCTCTATCAATTTCTTAGGGTTCCCTTTGGCGTCACTAACGGGGTATCGGTATTTCAAAGAGAAATGGACCGAATGGTTGACCAGTACAGACTGCGGGCCACGTTTCCGTACTTAGACAATGTCACCATCTGCGGCCACGACCAGCAGGACCCTGACGCCAACCTTGCCAAATTTCTCCACATCGCATCTCTCCTCAACCTCACTTATAACAAGGAGAAGTGCGTGTTCCCCACAGACCGCTTAGCCATCCTCGGCTCTGTAGTCCAAAGCGGACTACTGGAGCCCGATCCCGACCGCATGCGCCCCCTCATGGAGCTTCCCCTCCCCCACTGCCCCAAGGCCCTCAAACGGTTTGCCGGTAAGCCCCTGCTGGCTATCTCCGCCCACAGGGAGCAGTAAAAATATTCATGAGTTCTCCTGAGCTGCCATTCTACCAGCTGCAGTCGAAGGAATAACATCTCATGGTAATAAAGCCTCTCTTGTACCGATTTGAGTCTTTGTGTGCAATTGTTAGCGCACCAGGGGCGAAAAGCCATGTTTACGCGGCCACTTTGAACGTAGCTTGCCCATGGGTTGCAGGTGTGAGCCCATCTCCCTGTATTTTCACCAATAAACCCGGCCGCTTTATCCCGGTGGCAGAATGCAAACACAGCTTTGAATGAGTCTGCTGCCGGCTCAAGGTAGATGGAATTAGGAGCATTTTCATGGGGAGCCATTGTTGTCTTGTCATAGAATCCCTACAATGCAGAAGGAGACCATTCGGCCCATCGAGTCTGAACTGACCCTTCGCATGAGCACTCTATCCATGCCCACTCCGCCCTAATCCCATAACCTACCTGCACATCCCTGGACACTAAGGGGCAATTTATCATGGCCAACCCACCTACCCTGCACATCTTTGGACTGTGGGAGGAAACCGGAGCACCCGGAGAAAACACACACAGATGGGGAGAAAGTGCAAACTCCGCACAGACTGTGACCCAAGGCTGGAATTAAACCCTGGGTCCCTGGTGCTGTGAGGCAGCAATGCTAATCTTTTTTTCCTTCTCCGTACAGATATTAAATATGTTGTGCCTATTGGATAGGCACAACATCAAAACTCTGTTTCCTCTCTAAGTTTTATAGTGTAAATCAGGACATCCTCCAACTTACAATGTGCAACCCATAGATCTACCAATACATAGAATACATAGAATTTACAGTGCAGAAGGAGGCCATTCGGCCCATCGAGTCTGCACTGGCTCCTGGAAAGAGCACCCTACGCAAGGTTAACACCTATCCCCATAACCCAATAACCCCACCCAACACTAAGGGCAATTTTGGACACTAAGAGCAATTTATCATGGCCAATCCACCTAACCTGCACATCTTTGGACTGTGGGAGGAAACCGGAGCACCCGGAGGAAACCCACGCACACACGGGGAGGATGTGCAGACTCTGCACAGACAGTGACCCAAGCCGGAATCGTACCTGGGGCCCTGGAGCTGTGAAGCGATTGTGCTATCCGCAATGCTACCGTGCTGCCCAACGTGTCGCGTCTTTTCGTCCGACGTCACTTCGTCCAACGACAGTTCGTCCACGTCTTTTGGTCCAACGTCTTTTTGTCCGCCCGTCTTTTGGTCCAACGTCACTTCGTCCAATTATCCAATTACAAATTAACTCCGTATAAAACCATTTAATTGATAAAATACAAGTACAGTACAGCAAGTGAATTTAATTGCTAAAATGCAAGTAATTGATAAAATGCAAGTAAAATGCAAGTTGAAAAATGCAGTTTAAAAATCTAAAAATGCAGTTAAAAAATCTAATTACTTAAAATTCCCGAAATTACTTAAAATTGATGTAAATTGTAAGCAACATTCCTCAAGAAATCAATTTTTTGAGGCGTTCAGTTATTTTCTTATATTGCGTACATGAAGTCGACTGATCTCCCTGAAGAATTTGAGCCTTTTTGCCTATTATGAACGCTTCCTCTTCCTTCAGAGTTTTGATTAACCTCCAGATATTCAAATGAGCTTCACCCGCCGAACGCTTTATGGCAGAATGAAACCCCTCAGCAGCATTATTTGTTCTCGGTAGATCTTCTAGAACACGCTGATTAACATTCCATACAGCTGTCGGGAATGTAGGTGTTTCTCTCCTTCGTCTGGCACCACGTCCTCTCACAATGCCTATGTAAGTCAAGTCGAAGTAAACGATGAATTCAGCAGATATTTCTTCATCGTCTATCAAATCTTCATAAGCCTCTTCGACATCTTCAACGGGGAGGAAAGCTAATGCTGAAAAACATCGAATTTTAAGGCAGAATTCAGAGTCTGTATTGTATTTTTCTTTGAGGCCTAAATCGGTAATTTTTCGAAACACAGATTGTCTCAAATGAAACAAACATGCCACGACAGATGAATTAAGGAATGATGAATCAATTGCCTTGTGAACTGCAACTTCGAAATCTGCCATGATATCAATCGGATCTGCATTAGGTTGCATAATTTTCAATTGGTCAAAGAATAATTCGTATGTCTGCTTTCTTTTATTCGGCAGTAATGCAAAGACCCGTGGAAAGCTGCTTCCTTTAACTTGTACATGAATGCAGAACAGTTGAAACCACTGTTGTGACACAATCTTGAATGTCCCATCGCATGCCCAATGACGATATGATGCTAAATCCTGAAGAGCACTTTCTGATGCGAATACTAGTAAGTGCTGTTGAACTTCGGCGCCCGAATCGTATCTCAGAAACTGTTCGCCATTGTCAAGTCTACAATATTTTTCAGGTATTTCAGAACCGTGTCTAGCCGCTGGATTAGCGGGAAATCCAGAATTTTTTTTCGGCACCTTTGAATAGTTCTTGAGACGACGGGTAACCTAGGGAGTTGAGAGCAGGTATTTTCTGATAGCTGCGTAAACTTGGCCGCTAGTATGCTACGCGAACTTGCTGCTATGTTTTCCACTGCTTCATGCTTTATTTCTGCAACTGCTTTTCTAGCATTTAACGAAACAACATCAGCTGGATGAAGGTGCTCATTAGAGAAATAAATAATTTTCGGCTCATTGTTTTCCGTTACCGTGTGAATCCGCACTGAACATAGCCTTCTTTTCTCACATCTCCAGTATTCTTTTCCTAGGTTTGGACTGCTCGAATGAAAATCGTAGATATAGTTATTTCCATCAGCTACTTTCCTTTTACTCTTCGTTGACACAATGAACTTTGCTTTTTCGGGATGGGCGAATTAAGAAAGAGAACGATAATATCTATCCTTTAACGAGGCTCGTTAAAGGAAAGAGACCGGTAATAAAAATCCTTTATTGCATAAAAAGTTAATGTGGGGAGTGGAGTGGAGTGCTACAAGTTACAAAAAGTCAAGTTACAAAAAGTGTTAGACAAAAAAAATTATTAGTAAACTTTTAGATTTTTAAACTGCATTTTAAGATTTATAAACTGCATTTTTCAACTTGCATTTTACTTGCATTTTATCAATTACTTGCATTTTAGCAACTAAATTCACTTGCTGTATTGGACTTGCATTTTATCAATTGAATGGTTTTATACGGAGTTAATTTGTAATTGGATAATTGGACGAAGTGACGTTGGACCAAAAGACGGGCGGACAAAAAGACGTTGGACCAAAAGACGTGGACGAAGTGTCGTTGGACGAAATGACGTCGGACGAAAAGACATAGCACCCTGCCCAATACCTTAGTGTAGTGCCCTTGGCCCAAACCTCTTCAGCTGCTTCATCAATGACCTTCCCTCCATCATAAGATGGCAGCTCACCACCACCTTCTCAGTGGCAATTAGGGATGGACAAGAAATGCTGGCCGAGACAGTGAAGCCTACATCCTATGAACTAATATACAAAAAATGGTTCTCTCGTCATTTAACACATTGCTGTTTGTGGGAAATGTAACTGGAACACATGACAAGATATCTTGGATGGTGGGACTCGAACTGCAGATTACTTTTTTAATTAACCCTCTGAGCAGTTCACCACACTGTTCTATAACACTTTGATTCAATAACATTTGATTTTGTTTGTATGCTGGGAAAATAAATAGCACCAAAAGGCCGATGGAGAGATTAATTCAAATAATAAATCATCCAAACTGTTCGAACTAGTGGTGCTTTTCCCACTAAACAAAAGAAGTCAAGTTCTGGGAATTTTGACATTATGAGGGATTTTGAGAGCGAAAGCAGCGAAAAACTCTGAACTATCACCATGTAAATGAAGGAGGGTTCTAGAAAGGGTTTCATATGGAAGGTCATAGTAATAGAGGATCAGTCAATGAGCTCAGGATAATGGATAGCCATTTCAGATTATGATTAGGCCAAGTTTCTTCACTCTAAACCTTGGGAATATTTGGAATTCTCTACCCCAGAAGTCTGTGGATGCTAAGCCTGTGAGTACATTCAAGACTCCAACTGATAGATTATTGAATATTGAATATTAAGAAAATTAAGCATATACTGGGAGATTGTAGGAAACATCAGCCATGGCTATAGTGTATGACAGGGCAGGCTCAAAGGGCTGAATGACCCACTTTTATGTTCTTATTACAATAATTTGGAATGATTCACTACAAATGGGCATTAAACATAAGAACATAAGAACTAGGAGCAGGAGTAGGCCATCTGGCCATTCAAGCCTGCTCCGCCATTCAATGAGATCATGGCTGATCTTTTGTGGACTCAGCTCCACTTTCCGGCCCGAACACCATAACCCTTAATCCCTTTATTCTTCAAACAAACTATCTATCTTCATCTATTGATGCAGATCTTGATGCACCCTGTTTTGAACATCATGTGAACTGAGTGCGTACCAGAAATCTGGATGCACACTTGATTCACAAGCCTTGCAATCTTCCATCTATTCATTTGAATCCATTTCCCAAGTTGCTCACCAACATTAAAAACAACTTGAAGAAACAAGGAACAAATTTGATACTTCCCTCAGAAACCTTCATTGGGTGAAGCCTCAAACTTGTGAGGCAGTGACACCAAGGACTGTCCTTTTCTTGCCTTTGGATCAAGCAGGGACAAGAAGGCAGACTGTTAGTGATAGCACTTTGAATACAGCCACTAGCTACTGGCTGAAGATGTTTTGGAATAGCCGCCAGCCCTGCTGTTAAATTGTGAGGCCTGTGATTTCTACAAGGGATGAGTTAGTGTTTTTTTCCATAGAATTTACAGTGCAGAAGGAGGCCATTTGGCCCATCAAGTCTGTACCGGCCCTTAGGGGGCATGGTAGAACAGTGGTTAGCACAGTTGGTTCACAGCTTCAGGGTCTCAGGTTCGATTTCTGGCTTGGGTCACTATCTGTGCGGAGTTTGCACTTTCTCCCGTGTGTGCGTGGGTTTCCCGATGGACCGAGTGGCTTCCTTCTGCACTATAAATTCTATGAAAGCGCACCCCACTTAAGCCCACACCACCACCCTATCCCCGTGACCCAACACTAAGGGCAGTTTAGCATGGTTAATCCACCTAATCTGCAATTTATGGACTGTGGGAGGAAACCGGAGCATGGGGAGAATGTGTGGACTCTGCACAGACAATGACTCAGCCGGGAATCAAATCTGGGACACTGGAGCTGTGAAGCAACAGTGTTACCCACTGTGCTACTGTGCCGCCCACATCAAACTAGTTCCAGTCTCTTATTTTCCCCAGAGTCCACTTTTCAGTCAGCGAAAGAGAGCCACTTATTATGTGGCAGCCATTTTGTACATGGCAGGACTTAACAGACAGCAATGTGATAGTGATCAGACAAGCTGCTTCTCATTGTTGGGTGTGGGATAAATGTCTGCCAAGTCATGTTAGTTTCCACAGCTGGAATAAGCGGAAATGAATGCGAATACTGATGAAAGTTCATGTGGCTCTTTAGCACACACCCGGGGTGCGATTCTCCGACCCCCACGCCGGGTGGGAGAATCGCGGGAGTGCCGGTCGATTCCCGCCACGCCACCCTGGCACCCGCACACGATTCTCCCCCCCACCCCCCCCCAAAACGGCATGCCGCGTTTCACGACAGGCTGCTTGGAGAATCGCCGCTCGCCATTTCTAACAGGCGAGCGGCGATTCTCCGGCCCGGATGGGCTGAGCGGCATGCCCAATCCGACCGGTTCACGCCGGCGCCAACCACACCTGGTCGCTGCCGGCGTGAACAGCGCGCGAACGCTGCGTGTGCGGCCTGTGGGGGGGGGGGGGGGTGTGGGAGGATCGTGCACCAGGGGGGCGCTCAGTAGGGGTCTGGCCTGCGATCGGTGCCCACCGATCGGCGGGCCGGCGTCTCTAAAGGATGCACTCTTTTTCCTCCACTGCCCCGCAAGATCAATCCTCCATGTCTTGCGGGGCACCCGTGGGGAGGACGGCAACCCGCCAACCTGTGCATGCGCGGGTGACGTCATTTAAGCACCGCCGGCCGCGCTTTGACGGGGCGCCAAGGCCCGGCACGTGAAATTGACGCGGCGCCGCTCCTAGCCCCCTGGGGGTGGGAGAATAGGGGGCGAGGAGTGGCCTCCGACGCTGGAGTGAAACACTCCGGTTCTCACTCCGGCGTCGGCACTTTGTCTCCCGTTGGGAGAATTTCGCCCCCGGTCTTAGCTGAAGATTGTGGGGGATGCATTGATCTCATCTGTCCTACTTGCAAAAGAAGAATATTGGAAAGAGTGCCAGAGCTGTGTGAGGGTTCTGTACACACTCTCTGGTCAACTTCAGGAAAATGTGCAGCGTCATTAGGGGTGGACTCCCCGCACACCGGCCTACCTGGAGCAGTGTTGCTATTCTGCATAATGGATGGCCCCAGCATCGAACATCCCCACGGATCAGGGTAAGTTTCCAGACTGGCAACTTCGAGTGGGTGACTTTCTCGAGATGGCCATGTTTTCCAAGGCTGAACAGAATTGGTGACTGGATGGCGACAGAACTTTGTAGATGTATAAAGAGTATTATTTGCAGCTTCATCTCAGTCGAGGAGGTGGGGTTTTGGCCAGTATCTTGAAGGAGCAGAGAGAGCTGGAGAGATAGCTGGAGCAGGGTGGGTACGGGTTTAGCATTAGCATTCTGGAGTTTGGGGCTGAGAATTCTGAAGTTTGGTGTCTAGTCCCTCAGAAAGAGCAAGCTGATGAAAGAGCTAATAGAGGTCCTTAGAGTTGTGAAGGAGTTTAAGGTAGACGTGGAATAAGTGTTTTCTGTCGTGGAAATATTCAAAACTCGGGGCCAAAAGGCCAGCTGACACTGACAAACCCAATAAGCAGTTATCTATGCGTAGAATGTGTGGAATGTGAAACCCCGGTGTTGCGTGGAATGGTTGAGGTGAACAGCATAGATATATTTGTGGAGCTGGGCAAATTTGATTTACATTCCCTGGTGTATAGAAGACTGAGAGGCGGCATCATTGAAACTCAGAAAACTCTGAAGGGGTTTGACCGGGTGGACACTGAGAGACTGTTTCCATTCATCGGGGAGTCTACAATACGGGGGCTCGGCCTCAGGAAAAGGGGCTGATCATTTAGGACTGAGATGAGGAGATATTACATCACTCAAAGTGTTGTGAATCTTTGAAATTCTCTCCCCAGAGGGTTGTGGGTGATCCATCGTTGAATATATTTAAGACTGGGACAGACAAATTGTTCTCTCAGGGCGTTAAGGGATATGGGGAGCGGGTGGGAAAGTGGAGATGAAGCCCGAGACCAGCCAAGATCATACTGAATGGCAGAACAGGCAATACAGGCCATATGGTCAGTTCCTATAAGCCCATAAGACAGAGGAGCAGAATTAGGCCATTCAGCCCATCGAGTCTGTTCTCCCATTCAATCATGGCTGATGTTTCTTATCCCCTATCTCCTGCCTTCTCCTCATCACACCTGATTCCCTTATTAATCAAGAAAATGTTCCTGCCTCTATTCTTTGTGTTCTTGTGTTTATGGGGAAGATAAATGCATGAGGGGGAAAGCAATGGAGGGATACACTGAAATGCTCCGATGAGGTAAGGAGTCGAGGAGGTTTTTATGAAACACAAACACCAGCATAGAGTCGTTGACCTTTCCCTGTTCACTAAATTCTATGTAATTGATATATAACCACTACTGTCGCATTTGCATCATATATTCCTCACAGCACAGACAGAATGGAACAATTGATGGGAGGTAACACAGCATGTGCCTTCAATTGGAAAAGCAAAACAGAAGCTTTTCACATTTCTCTTAAACAACCCGGAGAGTTTTCAATAAATTCACATTTTAGCACCAAGACATTTAAGTTTCTTTCTCCTGGCAAGAATTGGACCAGCTCCATCCTGTGTGTACCTTGTTGTTTATGGACACAGTTTTTTTTAACCTGTGCAGACACACACTGATTTGATCCTATAAATAGCGGAGGACGCACAGTTGGAAATCTTTTCTGATGGTGAATATTTCTAAAGCATGAACTATAAATGAAAAGAGTGGGGCAGACAAAAAAGCTGTTTTGGTTATGTTAGGAGTTACAGTTCCATTAAAAATCTGTCAGCAAAATACAGTGATGCTGAACGTTCCACCCAATAATTCTATAAATTCATAAACGTTCATGGCCTGCCTGCTGCGAAGGTTCAAGGTGCATCTTCAGTTTTATCCTTTTTCACCTCTCCATCAGCTGCTGAAATGTCTCTGTTGGGCACCAAGAAATAATCCAAGGCTGAATGACAGATTTTTACATCTGAAATCGGACAGGGTTGCTAGAATTCGATGGGACCTCAAGCCAATTTTTGATACAATTCCAACCGAATACTGCGGCAGGACTATTTTTTTGCGATGCATTATGAAGTGATAAGAATAATAATAGCATTTTGTTTCAGCTTGAAGGCTGAATTGCAGTGTGAGTCACAATGAAAAATGTATATATTGACTAAGTGATCAGCTAAAATCATGCAAACACGTAACACTCAGGTGATACCAAAAATAGACAAACTAATTCAACAGGGAACAGGATTCTTCATGTATTTATGCTTTAAAAGTAAGCATAACAACAGCATTCTTTTTAAAGAAATGGCCCAAGAGAGAATATCAGCGATCCATGTATCCGAAACCTCAGCACATCCAAAGACCGAACATTATTTTGGGCGGCTATGCAGTTAATTTTTATGTGACTAAAGCGAATGTAAAATTATATTACAGCTATAATAAGAATTAGGCTGGAAGAGGTTGGGTGTGAAGGAGTTGGCAGGTGGGGAAACAACCTCATGTTTGTAGGCTACAGCTTGCCTAGGTTTAGGCTGTTGTAATCGAAGTAGGCCCTGGCCTGCCATATATATGGTAGCTCCAAAAACCGGAAGTATTTGAACACTGAAATGCTGTCGGTTCCGAAGGTTTTGGGTAAAGGATACTCGACATGCATAACTTTCAATACATCCCCTCACCCCAGGAGAAGGCCGCACACAACCGCCGGGAGAGGGCGAAGATCGGAGGGGAACCACCAGACCTGCGGCCCCTCGCCATGCCCAAAAAGAGGGCACTGGATGTGGCCGGCAGCCCGGAGGAAAGGGAGGTCACCGAGGTGGAGTTTGGCGGCGGGCAATGAAGTGAGACCCCGCTTAGTTGCAGATCCCCATGATAAGTGAGTGACCCCCCTCACCCTATCATCCCCCTCAACCCACCGTGATTATTAGCAGGAAAGCCAATTCTGGTTGTGTGCAACCTGGAGGTGTCATCACATGACCTCCTTTTCCCACCCTTACACTCCTGCCATTGGTTGGCTAACATGTCCATCTCATGGAAATGTTAGATTAGATTAGAATAGATTGCTCATATCAATTGCATGATTCCTGGCTCAGGGAAAGAGCCTAGACTGGATTCTCCAATTTTGCGGCTAAGTGCCGACGTGGTGTGGGAACTGTGATGTTTTACAAGCTGGGCACCTTCATGGATGCCGTGGAGGAGAAAAGGATGACCCTGTACCCCAACCCCCCCCCCCCCCCCCCCCCCCCCGCCCCGAGGAAGGCTGGCAGGTGCCGCTGTTCGCCATGCCTGGGCGCAGGTGGTCAGCACCATGGCCAACGTTGCCCGGACTGGCATGTAATGCTGGAAGAAACTTCACAACCTCCTCAGGGCGGCTAGGGTGAGTCGACCGCTCCATGCCCCTGGCACTAACCCCGCTCCCCCCACACACACCCATAACCCAGCCCCCCCCCCCCCCCCCCCCCCGTGGGACGATCGAACCCCCATCCTGCCCCACATGCCAGAACCCATGCCATCCACCATAGCCGGGTGACTGACCACTGAGGCCCCTGGCCCCTGGGCTGCATGCGTCAGACTGTCTAACGGTGTCATTGTATGTGTTTCCCCTCACCCCAGGAGAAGGCCGCACACAACCGCCGGGAGAGGGCGAAGATCGGAGGGGAACCACCAGACCTGCGGCCCCTCACCATGCCCAAAAAGAGGGCACTGGATGTGGCCGGCAGCCCGGAGGAAAGGGAGGTCACCGAGGTGGAGTTTGGCGGCGGGCAATGAAGTGAGACCCCGCTTAGTTGCAGATCCCCATGATAAGTGAGTGACCCCCCTCACCCTATCATCCCCCTCAACCAACACCCCCCTCACCAACACCCCTAACAGACCCTCCTACGCTCCCCCGGTCCGCTGACTAATCATACATGTCGTCTTGTGTCTTACAGAACCTGCCGGAGATGGGGCTGGACCATCCAGAACCATCGCCCCCAGCCAGTGCCAGAATCGGTGCCCCCAGACAGCAGAGCACTGACGGGGAGAGCAGCCTGAACACCAGCCCTCTGCCCGAGACTCAGGACACTCCGGAGCTCGGGTGAAGGAGGACACTAACTTCCCGTCACAGCTGTCTCCAAAACCCTCCACCATCCCAGAGACAATCACCTCAGTTCGGCACATGAGTGAAGAGGCTCCTGGGACACTATCTGGTGCGCACCACACGTCACATCCGGTAAAGCAGGTGGAGGTAGGAGCAGCCGAGGGGCCGGACGGTCGATGGGCAGCCCGGCCCCAGGAACCAGCTGCCGCCCAGATGGATCCCGGGCTTCTGGAACATCCAGTCCCAGCCACAGTGGAGGTACAGTCAGAGACCCAGGGACTAAAAGAGAGGATGACGGCGGGCATCCAGCACCTGCAGGCACAGGTAGAGGAGTCCATCCATGTCCAGGAGCAGGGTGTGGTACCGATCATGCAGGTCACAAGGGCGACACCGCACAGGTGATGTCCGCGGTGAAGGCAATTGGTAATGACGGTTCCGGTTATGGATCAGCGTGTCCAAGGCCTGGGCATTCTGTTCTGGTGGTGGGCGAGGCCCAGGACAGGGTTGCTGCCTCACAGGCAGCCATGTGCCAGAGCCATCTGGACATTGCTGCGGCGCTCCTCAGCATGGCCCAGTCACAACAGGCCATGACTAGGAACATCAGTAGCATCGCAGACACTGAGGAGGGTAGCCCAGTCCCAGAGGTAGGTGGCCCAGTCCCAGAGGGAGATGCCCCAGTCCCAGAGGGAGATGGCCTAGTCCCAGAGGGAGGTGGCCCAGTCCCAGAGGGAGATGGCCCAGTCCCAGAGGGAGGTGGCCCAGTCCCAGAGGGAGGTGGCCCAGTCCCAGAGGGAGATGGCCCAGTCCCAGAGGGAGGTGGCCCAGTCCCAGAGGGAGGTGGCCCAGTCCCAGAGGGAGGTGGCCCAGTCCCAGAGGGAGGTGGCCCAGTCCCAGAGGGAGGTGTCCCAGTCCCAGAGGGAGGTGGCCCAGTCCCAGAGGGAGGTGTCCCAGTCCCAGATGGAGGTGGCGAGGCCCAGAGGGAGGTGGCCAGGTCATTGGTTGATGTGATGTGGTACAGACCCACAGGGTGGTGGCACAGTCGCAGCGTGAGGTGGTACAGTCCCAGACGGAGATTGTCCACACCCTGTGCTCCATGCCGCGAGTGTGCAGACCCAGATTGAGACAAGACCGGGCCTCCAGGACTGGAAGTACCAGCAGGCGGTGGGGCCCCAGGGAAATGGCTCCGCTCGCACTCCCATCCAATGGAGCAGCCTGGGGGCCATCGGGCACCCCGATGGAGGATGAGGTCATGGGGCTCGTGCCAGTGACTTCCGCAGGGAAGGTTCTGGAACACCACAGCACTTGGACTGCCCCCCACCCCCCCCACCTCGTGTCCCGGTGCATCTGCTGGGCAGTGGGCAGAACAGGGTGGCACCCGAGCATTGGCTGGGCCCATCCAGGCCGGGTTGTCCCCGAAGACGTGTGTCAATGGGGACCCTTGCCGCAGGCCAGGAGTCACAGCAGGCTGCCTCTACTCCTGCTGTACCATCTGGGGAAACACCTAGACGTAGTGTTAGGGCCCGTAAGGCCAGAAGGTTGGCATGGGTGCAGGTCACAGACTGTGTATACATTTCCGCACAATAAACACCTGTTAACACCGTTAAAACCTGCCTCAGTGCTCTGTCTGATGGGTGTGAGGGGTGGGCTGGTCCGGGCTGGCTAGTGGGGGGGATCCAGTGCAGGCCCTGTGGGAGGACCGTGCTCCCCCCTCCTCTTGCTTTGACCATCCTCATCACCCCCAGCCCAGGTATTCGACGGGACCCTGTGATGGAATGGCCAACTTGCATGCAGGGGCATGAATCAGACCTTCATCCCATGGACTAGACCCGCTGTCACTGCCAACCCAGGGCCCACTGCCGCAGGTATTTATAATTGAGGGGTGTGCAAGCGGGTGGTTTGGTGGTGTAGGAAGAGAGGGGGTGTGGGTCTGGGATGTGGTGTCCTTGACCCTGGCCAGCAGCTCCCCCCCCTCCACCCCCTCCCTCCTAGACGGTGAACCTGGAGGAGATCAGAGCATTCTGTGCGTGCTGGCCTGGTGATAACATCATGTGGCCTCCCTTACCTGCCCAGGCCCCGTGTCCTGCTCATCGACCCCTTCCCCCGCATTCTCTTCATCGGACGAGGCCTGCCCTTCCTCCTCATCCTCCTCCTCCAGCACATCGCCCCTTTGCTGCGCGATGTTGTGGAGAATTCAGCAGGCCACTACGATGCAGGTGATCCTCTCAGCTTCATACTGGAGGGCCCCTCCAAAGCGGTCCAGGCACCTGAAGAGCATCTTCAGGAGGCCGAAGCACCGCTTGACCACGATCCTGGTTGCTGTATGGGCGTCATTGTAGCAGGTCCCTGCGTCGGTCTGTGACCTCAGGATAGGTGTCATCAGCCACGGCTGCAGCAGGTAACCCTGGTTACCCAGGAGCTAACCCCCTACATCCTGGGGGGGTGCGCCCCTCAAACATATCAGGGATTGCCCAGTGTGTCAACGTGAAGGAGATGTGCACACTGCCCGGGTATCGGGCGTAGAGGTGCACGATGTGTAGCTGATGGTCACAGACCAGCTGGAGGTTCATTGAGTGGAATCTCTTTCGATTAGTGTGGAGCGGCCTGTTATCGCAGGTGCCCGTAGGGCAACGTGCATCCCGTCCATCACCCCCTGGACCCGGAGCACCCTGGCAATGGTGGCGAACCCAGCTGCTCGGCCAATCTAATGTGCTCGGTCTACATGGAAATTGATGTATTGCCCCGCCTGGGCATATAGGGCCTCCATGATGGTGCAGATGCACCTGTGGGACGAGATCCGTGAGATCCCAGACAGGTCCCCACTCGCCTGGAAGGACCCCGTGGCGTAAAGGTTCAGGGTGACAGTCACCTTTACGGTCACCGGGAGCAGGTGTCCTCCCCCATACCCCTGCGGTGCCAGGTGTGCCATCATCTGGCAGATGTGTCGCACAGTCTCTCTGCTCATCCGCAGTCTCCGACAGCATGTCCGGTTTGGAAGGGCCTCGAATGACAGGCGGTACCGGTACACATGAGGCCTCATGGGATGCCTCCTTGGCACCTGCTCCTCCACCGCGCCATGTTGGGCAGTTGGCCCCCAGCCTGTGTGGCCGTCACCTGCCCCTCTGCAGCCCGTTCCTATGCAGCCCGGTCCTCTGGGCGTTCCACTGCTGGCCGCTCTGCTGCTACCTGCTCCGCTGCTGCAGCTTCCCCCTCCTCTCCGAGCCGCCCCCGCTCACGGGGTCGCAGGGCATCTCACAGAGCTGCGACCATCACCACGGCGGCCAGCATTGCTGATTGAATGCCAAATGCTATTGTCTGCAGGAGGTAAAAAGCAAACATGTCAGCATTGTGCTTACTCCCGCGCCCAACCAGGTTCAGTGGTTGACACAGTGGCCCCGGTTGGCAGTGGGGGTACCTCCAACGCATGTCCCTCCCCCACTCCCGCACTCCTGGTTGGTGGCCCCAGTATTGGCGCCCGTCCTGGCTGCCAGTGGCACCATTGGCTGGCACTGCCCTCACTGGGGGCTGTCTTGGGTGTGGCCCTGGGTGGTCCCCTGGTGGATGGCGGCTGGTTGGGTGGGGTGTTTGGGGGTGGGAGGGGCGCGCTGTGGTGGGGGGGGGTGGGGTGTGGGGCTGGGCGCTGTCACTGTGTAGAACCCAGGGCCCAGGTGGGTGGTCCGTGTCTGCGCAGTAAGATGGCCGCTGTAATGGCGGTCGGTGCCTGGGCACCGGCCCAGTCCTGTGGGGGACACCTCGGCTGCACGGCTTGTCCCCACCTCCCCCTCCCCTCCTCCAGCTCTGGCAGGGGGCCCCCCACACTAGCCGCACGGCCGGTGTCCGGTCCGGCAGCCCGCAGTCACTCCATGCCATGTCCTACCACTCTCTCTCTCGCTCAGCAGCCACGACGCCAGGTTCACGATTTTTGAAACAATAAGTGAACCACGCCACCGAGAACTCGGCCCATCGGAGGCCGTGAATCGCGGAGGCCCCGGAGAATGGGGTATCAGGCCACTAATGATATGCCCACTGTACTTTAATCCCGTGCGGCGAGCGACGCATTTATGCCATTGCGGGGGGCCAGAGCATCCCGATTTGGCGTCAAATCGGGGCCAACCTCGATTTTGGCATCGGAAGCTATTCTCCGCCCAATCGCGTTTCGCGACTTTGGAGTCAGCAAATCCCACCCCCTATTTCCTAAGTCTGATATATTTTGCAACGAAGGAAAAAAAGATTTGCCAGAGAATTTTAAAATATATTGTCACGAGAACATTTTTCCTGGGTTGTGAACAGCAGTATCTTTGGGGATAAGTTTTTGATTCCTGGAGGCTCCTGGACAATCTTGGAACTCCCTCCCTAACAGCACTGAGGGTGTACCTACACCTCAGGGACTGCAGCGGTTCAAAAAGGCAACTCACCACCACTTTCTCAAGGACAATTGGGAATGGGCAACAAATGCTGGCCTAGCCAGTGAAGCTCACATCCATAAAAATATATTTTTAAAAGGTGGGGACTCTGCCACATTCCCAGTTCCCCCCCGATTGAATGCATGTCTGAAGGCAAGAGGGTGGACTTCCGGTGACGGTGATGTGCTGAGTAGATGCAAATCAGGTGGCTCTACTCCAGAATGTAGCTGAATAGGCACCTTAGGTCAAAATTAACCAGAAAATCCAGTAGCATCTCACGATAGGGAGAATGCCAGAGGGGATCAAGGGCAGGGTCCGGACAGGCTATGTGACCTAGATGCTGAGCATCCTAGTCGGGAGAGACAGCTTCCCCAACTCGCCAGAGATGATCAGAGCGTACAGGTTGCTCCCGCCGAAGCCCAAAGCGGGGAACAACCGAGGGCGATAATTGCGAAACTGAATTGTTATCAGGATTGTGTGAAAATCCTGCGGTGGGCAAGTCAGACGAAGGCGAGCAGCTGGGAAGGACACAAAATCCCGGTCTACCAGGACGTCGGGGCAAACTTGGCAAAGCACAGGGCCGAGTTCAACCAGGCGAAATTGGCCCTGTAAAAGAACAGAGTGAGACTTGGAATGGTGTGCCCAGCCAGGCTCTATTACCTCAACACTCCGGCAGAGGTGGATGTGTTTGTTTGGATGAACGGCCTGGACAAGGGACTGGCAAAGCAATGCTGAAGGCAAAGCAGAGGAGGAAAGAGGGGAGAAGGAACTATGATACACACACACTATATTTGCACGGAACTGTACTGCCTCGCTTTGATCACAAAGATCAGATCACAGGGATGGGCGATGGCAGTGTAACACGGGAGAGGGTGAGGCAGAGACAGAGGGAACAGATACTTAGCGGGCATGGGAAAGGGTAAGATCAGCCCCGGGATGTGGAGGGAGGCACTAAACTAGCAGTGAAAGCTAGCCCAGGAAGTATGAAAGCAAGGGGGGGCTGCAGCGTACCACCCGGCAAGAAGGGAGCATCTGGCAGTGGGGTGGGGGTCCACTGAGGCAGGGATGGGGAATGTATGGGGGGAGATGGGGAAGGGGGTACACAGGGGACACGAGTAGCAAGGGGGACAGGGGGGGGGGGAGAGGGAACGCAAGGGGAACACAAGGAGGAGAAAGGCAAGTGTTTTAGATTGGCTTCAACAGGTAAGATGCAGGTTGAAGGAACATAATGGCGCTGTAAGGGTCCCTAAACAAAGGGAGATCCCGGAGTGCAGGGTGCACCCAACGTTGGTGGCCATGTTGGGTGCCCCCTGCCAAAGTGAAACCCCGGAGCGCAGGGGTCCAACCTCATGGTGAGAACAGCGACCACAGTCATTTTAGACGACCCTCTAACAAAGGGAAACCCCGGTGTGCGGGGTCGGGTCCAGCAGGTAAGTATAGTTGATCCTGCAGGAAGTTGGGAGGGGGGGGGGGGGGGGGGGGGGGGGGAAACAACGACAAAAATCCCCAACCAGTATTATCACCTGGACCGTAAGGGGACTTAATGGCTCAGTGAAAAGATCCAGAGTCTTCGCACGTTTGAGAAGTATGAAAGATGACATAGTCGTCCGTCAAAAGACTCATCTGAGGGAGAAGGGCCGACAGCAGGTAAGAAGGGGCTGGCTGGGACAGATCTACCATTCATGTTACCGGACGAGGGCTAGAGGAGTAGCGATACTGATTGGTAAGAGGACGGTGTTTACGCCGCCAAGGATGGTGACGAATCCAGGGGGACGGTACGTCATGGTCAGCGGTGCCCCGGTAGTCCAGGTAAACGCCCAACTGGGATGACACATACTTTATAAAAAAGAGCATGGTGGAAATCTCTGACATCGGCACACACTAACTGATCATGGGAGGGGACTTTAACTGTGTACAGGACCCATTCACGGACCCATCAGACCCCAGAAGGGTGAAAAAGACCGGCATGGCTAGGGAACTGGGAGCACTCATGTGACACATGAGGACAGTGAATGCATGGCAGTTCCTACACCCTGGTGAGGAGGAATTCTCGTTCTTTTCACCGGTGCACAGGGTATTTACCCATATCGATTTCTTTGCAGTGTGGAAATCGGTGCTTCCAGAAATAGTAAGAGTGGAAACTCCATGATAGACATCTCCTACCACCCTCCACATAATGCGGATGTGAGGTTGGAGACGGTCCATGCCCAATGCCCCACATGGAGGCTAGACATGGACCTCTTGGCCGACAAGGTCTTCTGCCAGAAAACATGACAGGCCATACCAGAACTTTGAAGTCTGACCTTCCACGTTCTGGGAGGCACCGAAGGTGGTGATTAGGGGAGAGTTTATAGCCTGCAAGGCAGCAGAGTGTGTGTTCTGTGATCCCACCATTGTAATGATGTACATAGAACATTTAGTTGTTTAACTAGAATGATGATTTATTGATGAACACATGGAAAGATAACAAACTGATGACTATGCAGACAAAGTTACTAAATGAGTTCGGTGAACTCTCCTGGAGCTACCCTCTGCGAGATTCTCCCTTCTGGGGCCTAAGTCCCCACACCGGCAGGAGAACCGGCACCAACCACTCCGACGTCAACAGCCCCCGAAAGTGTGGAATTCTCCGCACTTCTGGGGGCTAGGTGGATGCCGGAGGGATTGGCGCCGCTCCATCTGGTGCTGATGGGACTGCGCGAGTTTGTGCATCGCCGAAGGGCCGGCATGATCTCGCGCATGCGCAGACCGGCCGGCGTATTTTGGAGCATGTGCAGGTGGTTGTCTTCTCCGCGCCGGCCATAGCGGAGCCCTAGAGGGGCCGTCGTGGAAGGAAGGAATGCCCCCATGGCACAGGCCCACCCGTAGATCGGTGGGCCCCGATCACAGGCCAGGCCACCGTGGGGTCCCCCCGGGGTCGGATCCCCCCGCGCCTCGCCGAGGACAGCCCCCGCCGGCTTACCTGCCATGTCCCACCTTGTGGGACCATGCGTAACCCACGCCGGCAGGAATGGCCAAAAACAGCCAGCGCTTGGCCCATCGGGACTTAGAGAATTGCCGGGGGAGGGGGGGTGTGGGCCGGTCCCCAAACGGCGTGGCGTGATCCCCGCCCCCGCCCGAAAACCGGCGCCAGAGAATACGGCAGCCGGCGTTGGGGCACGCTTCGTACCGCCCCCCGGGGATTCTCTGACCCGGCGGCGAGGTCGGAGAATCCCGCTCCCTGTGTGTGACTGTCCTGTTGTACGTCTTACTACCAACTGGTGAGTGTCTCTCGTCACGGGACTGATGTCTGACGCCACCAGCTGGTTGGAGGTTTCATTAATGTACCAAACTATTCACAGCCATCTCACCACATCCGCTTTCCTTTGGAAATGCTACCTACAAAATAAAAACATGATTTGTATTATCGTTTAACACATGTTTTATATATATATATACAGTTGAAACTGTGGTGCAATCAACATGGTATGCCTGATGAATCTGTCCCTGGTGAACAGCTCATTGTGCATCTCCGATAGGATCACCCCGTTGATCTTCAGGGCTTTTATCAGTTTCCCGACCTCTTTCCTTCTGGAAGACCGGTTTCTGTGCCGGTTCTTTTCTGTCTTAGCCTTTGACGCGATGCATCCTGAAGACCAGTATCCTTGCCAGCCATGCCTGCGCCACCACCTTCTGCATCATCAGCTTCTTTTGTTTTTTAATGCGATGCTTTATTGTTGTGTTGTCATGTACTTTCTCATCTGTCGGCCACATTGCCGATGCTATCCTGTTTAGTATTGTAGGTGGGACTCACGGTATCGCCCAGTCTCATTTTCTTCCTCTTCTTTATCGTCAGAGCAATTTTGTGACTGCGCCTCCTTTTCTGCTTGGCTTTGGTAGCACCTGTCTTGCCTCTGGCTTGAGCCATGTGAGTGGTTGCTTGTGGATTGTCTGCTCAGTCGTCCAGTGTTAGCATACTTCTGAGGGACTTTGCGGTCTTGTCTGCACCTTAAGTATCGGGCTGCAGAGCCTCGCACTCTGGTGTCTGGGTTGCATCTATATCCCCATCGTTGGGTGCTGTTCCTGAATTCTGTATTTGAGCCCCAAGTGATGGCTTCTTGACACTCGATATGATGATATATGGGCCTTCTTTTTCTGAAGAGCCGAGTAGTGGCTCATCCTTGTCTGGTAGTATGATATATGTGTCGCCTGTCATTGTGGAGCTGCATAGAGATACAGCCATCTTTTGGCGGAGAGGCCTCAGGTATTGGGGAGTCCGCTGCAGGAACCATTTTGTGGGCCTGAGATGATTCACCATACGCCTCTGGAGTCAGTTTCTCCAGAATGTGTATTATTTTTTTCGTTATTAGTCTGTTTGCAGCTGAGTTGCTCTCATCTGAAGTGTCTGCTGTGGTGTTCTTTGTGTTGCTTATTTTAGGATGGTTGGCGTAGTGTTCACAAAGACCACAAAATAGCTTGAACATAAATTTATTAATACTACTAATTTCGATTCGACACATACACGTAAAGAATACACAGTTGATTATTAATATATAAACTACACTCACCTGCAGCTAATCTTAATACTGATATAAACTATGATCTGCTCTCACTTACACTATCTGTACTTCTGATTCTCTCTAGCTAACTCCTGCACACACTCTCCCACAAGGTTTAGCATCACCACCTTATATAGTTGTAACTGTAGCTCCCACTAGTGGCTACTCTATACATTTCATTAACCCTTGCAGTTCTTAAAGTTATGATAATACCACATCTGCTACTGCAATCTCACTTCCAGTCTCTGCATACGCCATCTTAGAGCTTTCACACTTCTCGGTGTCCTGTGTAGACTGGACGTCCCTTGTGACCACTCACAAATCACCTGAATAGCCCTTCACAGGCTTCCCCATCTAGTTTACCGTCACTCCCGCAAAACAACCTGACTAGTGTTTCAGAGTCGTCCTCATCTGGTTCATCCTCTGAGCCTCTACTTTCCTCATTGTTCTCATTATCTTCAAAGATATCATTGTTGTATTCATCACCGGAGTCACTATCGTCTGCAAAGGTTTCTCCTGCAAAGTACAGCATTGCACATGGAATTATGTGTTCATTCAGGAAGCGACCAATTTCAAAGTTAGCAGTGCGTCTTGCTGCAGATCTTCCATTAACATTCCATGCTGTGGAACTTCAGGAGGACTGAAGAAATTGAAGAAAGTCATTTGGAACAGTTTTCGTAACTGCTTTACGAGTGCTCTGACCCTTATGCTTCTGCTTCATTTGAATGGTTTTAGTGTGATATTTCTTTCTTTCTTCCAGTTGATCTGTCACCCTGTGCATCCCATGATTGCAAATACAAAGATGTCTGACCCATCAGACTGCCACTCCATCTGGTATGTTTTTGCGAGAACCTCATTTGTGAAGTACACATTTGGTTCAAACTTAAACTCCAGAGTAAAGCTCATTGGCTGTCCCGGATCTAAAAAATTTACAGCTACATCTTGTCGATACTTCAGGATAGACTCACCATGCTCCTGTATCATGTAACTGAGCAAAGCCTAATTTTTGAATACCGCTAACCAGAACTCTGGAGTTCCATTTGGATCATCCATCTCTGCCTCTGGTTGATCTTCCTCCACTTTCACTGTCGCTGGTATCTCATCAGATAAATGCTCCGCTGTATCTCGTTGCGAGTTGAAGTTATCTTCTGTTGCCTCGTGGTCTGGAACATACAGCCGCTCAACTAGGTTCAGGGCCTCACACGCATCCACTCCTATAATGGAGTCGCCTTTCGGCCACAATGGAGAATGGTACAATGTCACTTCTGTTGTGTACTCACATGCTTCAAGGTTCACACACCCAGCATCTCAATCTCATCCCACTGTAATCTAGCAGCAGTTTCGTTTGATTGACAACTTTCGGTTTGACCCGCAGCCCATGCAAATCGGACAGACTGAGGATGTTGGCCCTCGCACCCGTGTCAAGCTTGCATTTTATCAATGTGTCGTTCAGCATCACTAGAATTGTCCATCTGTTTTCGATCGTATCGGCTTCATCATCACTATTGTCACAACTGGTCAGTAAGACTTCATCAGTTTTCATATTCTGATTCATCAAGTCCTTGGTTGAAATCAGATCAACAAAAAATTATTCTTTAAGGGGCATCTCATCAATTGCATTGACTGACCCTGTTTTGTCCACTGCAGGACGTGAAAAACATTGCTTCGCAAAACTATTTGTACAGCCACACTTGGAACATACGTTTCCATATGCTGGACATTGCCATGGCCCATGATGATTGGCACATCTCTGGCATGAAATGGCAGATCCGGTCCGCCACTTAAAATGGCCGCCTGCACTGAGACCATGTTTTTTATTGAATTACAGTACTGATGCACTGCCGTCTTCTTCCATGTTGGCGACAAAATGTTTCAAGCTGAGTGCACTGATATGCTGTGCAGCCTGCTCACTTGCATGGTAAATCTTGAAAGGGTTTTCGAATTGACTGTTCTTTTTGGGTATGTGTATAAAATATATAACATTTACATGTTTAATTTTTCTTCTGAAAGTACTTTATTACTGCATCGTAGCTCCTGCTTTCCTCTTCACTGTCGAAAGCAAAGGTATTGTATATTTCTGTTCCTTGAGGACCTGCTACCCTGAGGTACTGGAGCTGTTTGGGCTAGGAACAGGGTTCACCACATGGGTGAAACTCGTGTACAATGCCCCCAAGGCGAGTGTTTGGACCTACACCACCAGCTCCGAATACTCCCAGTTGCACAGTGGCACCAGGCAGGGATGCCCGCTGTCGCTGCTCCTGTTCACCCTGGCAATTGAACCCCTGGTGATTGCACTGCGAGACACAAAAGGCTGGAAGGGTATCCCAAGAGAGCACAGAGTCTCCCTCTATGTGCATGATCTGCTCCTCTACATCTCGGACCCACAGAACTGCTTGAAGGAAATCATTAGGCTCCTGGAAGAGGCTGGGGACTTCTTGGGCGACAAACTCAACCTGGGCAAGAGCGATGTATTCTGGGTAAACACAACGGGGGGAGAGACAGAGCTGGAGGGTCTACCATTCAAATAAGCCCAAAACAAATTCCACTACCTAGGGATTGAGATAGACCACAACTGGACACGGATCCACAAATGGAATCTGACCAGTCTGGCAGAGGAACTTAAAAAGGACTGACAAGCAGGCAGCACAGTGGCGCAGTGGTTAACACTGCTGCCTCATGCACCGAGGCCCTAGGTTCGATCCCGGCCCTGGGTCACTGTCCGTGTAGAGTTTGCTCATTCTCCCTGTTTTTGCGTGGGTTTCGCCCCCCACAACCCCCATAGATGTGCAGGGTAGGTGGATTGGCCACGCTAAATTGCCCCTTAATTGGAAAAAATGAATTGGGAACTCTAAATATTTTTTTAAATGAGCTACAGAGACGGGATGCATTCCTGCTCACCCAGGCAGGGAGGGTGAAGATGATCAAGGTGAACATAGTACCACGATCCAGCTTCCTCTTTAGATCCATACCGATCTTTATTCTCAAGACCGTTTCCCAAGGAATAGACAAAATGATCATGGCGTTTGATGCACTATCAATTACTACAAAGACGAGAGTAGTGAATAATCGAGGGTTTATTGAGCAAAAATGTGTGGCCTCCTGTAGCTGCTACCAGAATGGAAGCAACACCGGCGAGCACATACATTTATATGCCTCCCACAGGGCGGAGCCAGCAGGCAGGGATTTACCCATGTACCTCTAGTACAGGAGTCTTACCGTACTACATCTAATATACATCTAATATAGTTAGTGGTGACTACCACATTCACCCCCTGTTAAAAAAAAGAGTCCGGTCAGGGTGGTGGAAAAATTTACAAGTTCAGTCTGTCGGGGGTCTTGATCCTCCGCTGTAATTGCCTCAGCCCTGGTGGTGATGCGGGTGCCGGGTTGGTCACCTGTGACTTCGGGGGCATGTTTACCTCGTCTTCATCACTCCCGAGTGGAATCAATAGGAGGACGGATCCTCCTGGGGCGGGGGCTGCGGTGAGGTGCACTGGGTGGAGGGTGAGTGGCGCAGGGGCAACTCGAGGGGGGCAGTGTCAGGTGGTGGGCAATGGGTGGGGATCTAGCGGATGCCAGGTCCTGGAGGGAGACTGTGTCCTGGCGCCCGTCGGGGTGCGCCACGCAGGCGTGCGCCACGTAGGCGTACTGTGGGTTTGTGTGCAGTAGTTGGACTCTTTCGACCAACGGGTCCGACTTATGGCTCCGCACTTGTTTGCGAAGGAGGACGGTTCCAGGAGCTGCCAGCCATGTTGGGAGCGAGACCCCAGAGGTGGACTTCCTGGGGAAGGCAAAAAGCCATTCATGGGGGGTTTCGTTAGTTGCAGTGTAGACGAGCGATCGGATGGAGTGGAGTGCGTTGGGGAGGACATCCTGCCAGCGTGAGACCGGGAGATTCTTAGACCGTAGGGCCAGCAGGACTGCCTTCCAGACCGTTCCGTTCTTGCTCTCCAGCTAGCCGTTTCCCCGGGGAAATTTCTCCACACCGCCAAACTCCTTAATCTCACCTACAATAAGGAGAAGTGCGTGTTCCGCACCAACCGCTTAACCATCCTTGGCTATGTTGTGGAAAATGGAGTTCTAGGGCCCGACCCCGACCGCATGCGCCCCCTCATTAAACTCCCCCTCCCCCACTGCCCCAAGGCCCTGAAATGATGCCTGGGGTTCTTCTATTATGCCCAGTGGGTCCCTAATTTTGCGGACAAGCGCTGAAGATGGCGGCGCCCACGGGGCGCACATGGCGGGCAGCATTAAAGATGGCGGCACCCACTTGGCCAATGGCCAAGATCCCAGTCACCTCCATAAAATTCCCCCAAAGATGGTGGAGGTTTGGAACTCTCTTCCACACATTGCAATTGATGCCAAATGAATGTTAATTTTAAAACTTGAGATGGATAGATATTCGTTAGTCATAGACATTGGCAGAATTGGACATTCTGAATTCTCCTTCAGTGTACCCGAACAGGTGCCGGAGAGTGGCAACTAGGGGCTTTTCACAGTAACTCATTGCAGTGTTAATGTAAGCCTACTTGTGACACTAGTGTAGATTATTATTATTAAGTGATGCAGGGCAAAGGTGGGTATATGGAGTAGGTCACAGATCAACCATTTTCTTATTGAATGGCAGTGGAGCAGGCTGCAAGGTCTAAATGGCATCCTCCTGTTCCTTATTCCAATCACTGTTACACTGAGCTTGTTACATTGGTGAACTGCATCTCCCAGACAGCAGGGCCAATCTGCTTGCCACTCTGATCGACAACTTCTGAATTGCAATTAAAATTTCCTCTTTCTCCTCAGTGCTGAAGATATGACTCACCGTGAGTGGGAGGGCTAGAAATCTTGCTATGTGTTTAAAAGAAAATGGAGCTTTTAAGTTTTTTTAATTTTTTAAAATTTTCTTGAGTGGATGAAAAACATCCTTTGAATTTAAAATAGACACCTGGGACACTCAACTCCAGGAATGAGTTCCGATCCCCATAGAGACCGATAACTTTAAAAGGAAAATTTAATGCTTGTGGAAAGTGTGCGAATCGAGCCAGCTGCATTGTCCTGGATGGTGTTAAGTTTCTTGAGTGTTATTGGAGCTACACTCATCCAGCAAGTGGAGAGTATTCTAGCACACTCGTGACTTGTGCCTTGTAGGTGGTGGACAGGCTTTGGGGAGTCGGGAGATGAGTTACCCGCTGCAGGATTTCTAGCCTCTGACCTGCTCTTGTAGCCACAGCATTAATATGGCTGGGTTCAGTTTCTGGTCAATGGTAAGCCCCAGGACGTTTATAGTGGGGGATTCAGTGATGGTAATGCCATTGAATGTAATGGGGCAATGGTTTGATTTTCTCTTACTGGAGATGGTCATTGCCTGGCACTTGTGTGGTGCAAATGTTACTTGCCACTTATCAGCCCAAGCCTGGATATTGTCCACGTCTTGTTGCATTTGCACATGGATTGTTTCAATGTCAACATTGTGTAGTCATCAGCAAACATCTCCACATCTGACCTTATGTTGGAAGGAAGGTTATTGATGAAACAGCTGAAGACAGATCATATACATCCATGCCTGCATCAATGGTGCCGAGGTGGAGATGATTTGACAGCTTCAAATTCCTAGATGGGCCCATAAGCAACAATTTGTCCAGATTCACCCACGTCGACGCTACAACCAAGAAAGCACATCAGTGCCTATACTTCCTCAGGAAACTTAGGAAATTTGGCATGTCCACATTGGCTTTTACCAATTTTAGCAGACACATCACAGAAAGCATCCTATCTGGCTGCATCACAGCTTGGAATGGTAACTGCTCGGCCCAAGACTGTAAGAAACTACAGAGTCATGAACACAGCCCAGTCCATCACGCAAACCTGCCTCTCATCCATTGACTCTGTCTACCCCTCCCGCTGCCTTGGGAAAGTGGCAGCTTAATCAAAGACCCCTCCCAATCAGGTTATTCTCTCTTCCAATCTCTTCCATCGGGCAGGAGGTACAAAAGTCTGAGAACACGAAGTAACAAGTTCAAAAACAGCTTCTTCCCCGCTGTTACCAGACTCCTGAATGACCCTCTTATGTACTGAACTAATCTCACCGTGCATGGTCTCAACTGAGTAACAGTACACCCCATATGCTTCACCCGATGTCTGTAACTATGTATTTACATTGTGTATCTATTGTACATCCTATGTTTTTTCATGTATGGAACAACCTGTCTGGACTGTATGCAGAACAATACATTTCACCGTCCCTTGGTGCACGTGACAATAAACTCAAATTCAAATCCATGGACATTATCCTGAGGTGCTCCTACAGTGATATCCTGGGACTGAGATGATTAACCTCCAACCATCTTCCTTTGTGCCAGGTGTGACAGCATCCAGCGGAGAATTTTCCCTGATTCCCATTGACTCTGGTTTTGCTAGGGCCCCTTGATGCCAAACTCAATCAGCTGATGCCTTGATGTTAAGGGCAGTGACTCTCGCCTCACTTCTGGAGTTTAGCTCTATTGTCTATGTTTGAACCAAAGCTGTAATGAGTTCAGGAGCTAAGGGACCCTGGCGGAATCCAAACTAAGCATCAGTTTAAAGGACCTCCCAGACGTCCAACTTACAATAGGGGAACGCATAAAATACCACCCATTGTGTGAAGAAATGTTTCCCTGCTTCACTCCTGAAGGATGAGGCTCTATGCCCCCTCTGCTCCTAGATCCCAAATCAGAGGAAGTAATTACTCCCAATTAACAACACTGGTGCATTCTGTAAAGTTCCACACAAGGGTCTGGTGAATACACCAAAACGAAAACCCCAAACTTAGTTTATTTCAAGCCAGTGGTTTGTATGTTGAGTAGTCTAAGGTAAATAGGATGGTAATAAAGCTATTACTGCAATGTTCATGCTATTTTTAGTGTTGCAGGATGTAGAATTGAAAGGGAGAATTTTATGGAGCCCTCAAGACTGGGATATGTGACTTATAGGTAGGATGTAAAATTCAAATTTCCTTGAAATGTAGGAATAAACGGAAGCTGCGTGTTTATGGATTTCTGCGTTTCACATTGTCTTGTGGTGGATTCATACTTTTAATATATTTACATGCCGTGAATTATACTCGTTAGCGTAAACTTTTATAAATTGTGTCTTACTTCAAGATAATGTCAGCGACACACGAGAATCTCATAGCACCCATTATTTAAAGTGGTGTGCACCTTTGTGCAATCAGTGTTTTTGTTTGTTTTTCTTTATAGCACAAGAGAGGAGGGTAGGAAAATGGCTGCTTGCATGGAGGTGCATGTGGTGTTCTTTGTGTTGCTGTGTTAGTCACCACTAGTGGTACATTATATGTATTACGGCACTGCCCGTATATTAAGGGTATAGTGGTAAATCCCTGCATGCTAGCTCCGCCTAGCAGGCGGCGTACAAAAATGTATGCTCTCCGATGCTGCAGCCATTCTGGTTCCAACTACAGGAGTCACAACATCTTGCTCAATAAAGCCTTGATTGTTCCACCATTCTCGTCTTGTGGTAATTGACGGTGCATCAGTTGCTTATTTCAGGGTGGTTGGCGTAGTGTTCACAAAGACCACAGAATAGCTTTTAACTTAAACATAGCTAGGATTTTATTTACACTACTAAACTGGGATTCAACACTTAGCCCTTTAGAATTCAGAATTGATCAATATCATCTAACAACCCTGAGCTACTGCTAATCTCACTACTGGTATAAACTATAATCTAACCTTACGCACAGTATCTGCGTTTATGACCTTCACTAGCTATCTCTTGCATACACACCTCCCCTAAGGTCCAGTATCACTGCCTTATATAGTTGTATGTGCAGCTACTGTTGACTCTACATTAACCCTTGTAATGCTGATAGTTATTTTTTTTAAAAATAATTTTTATTAAAATTTTTTACAGAAAATATAAAAATATAACAACAAGTATAGCAACAAGCAGTAATATGCAACTAACAGCCCCATAACACCCACAATTCCCCCCAAACCATAACATCACATGTATCACACTCCTCCCCCCCCCCAACAAGAGAATTTAACCATAAATTTAAATTAAATAAATCAAATTTAAATAAAATGCTGCTGCTACTGTCCCAGTACCCTATCGTTGAGCCAGAAAGTCGAGGAAAGGTTGCCACCGTTTAAAGAACCCTTGCACCGATCCTCTCAGGGCGAATTTGACCTTCTCAAGCTTAATGAAACCCGCCATGTCATTGATCCAGGTCTCACGCTTGGGGGCCTCGCGTCCTTCCATTGTAGCAAAATCCTTCGCCGGGCTACTAGGGACGCAAAGGCCAGCACACCGGCCTCTTTCGCCTCCTGCACTCCCGGCTCTACCCCAATCCCAAAAATCGCGAGTCCCCAGCCTGGCTTGACCCTGGATCCCACCACCCTCGACACCGTCCTCGCCACCCCCTTCCAGAACTCCTCCAATGCTGGGCATGCCCAGAACATATGGGCATGGTTCGCTGGACTCCCCGAGCACCTGACACACCTATCTTCACCCCCAAAGAACCTACTCATCCTCGTCCCAGTCATGTGGGCCCTATGCAGCACCTTGAATTGAATGAGGCTAAGCCGCGCACACGAGGAGGAAGAATTTACCCTCTCCAGGGCATCAGCCCATGTCCCGTCTTCGATCTGTTCCCCCAGTTCCCCCTCCCACTTCGTTTTCAGCTCCTCTACTGACGCCTCTTCCACCTCCTGCATAAGCTTGTCGATATTGGATATCTTCCCCTCCCCGACCCAGACCCCCGAGAGCACCCTGTCACTCACCCCCCTCGCAGGGAGCGCAGGGAATCCCTCCACCTGCCGTCTAGCAAATGCCTTTACCTGCAGATATCTAAACATGTTTCCCGGCAGGAGCCCAAATTTCTCCTCCAACTTCCCCAGGCTCGCAAACCTTCTGTCGATAAACAGGTCCCTCAGCTGTCTAATGCACGCTCTGTACCATCCCTGAAATCCCCCATCCATGTTCCCCGGGACGAACCTATGGTTCCTCCTTAACGGAGCCTCCATCGAGCCCCCCACTTCTCCCCTATGTCGCCTCCACTGCCCCCAAATCTTGAGGGTAGCCGCCACCACCGGACTCGTGGTATACCTCGTGGGAGGGAGCGGCCACGGCGCCGTTACCAGGGCCCCTAGGCTTGTATCCCCACAGGACGCTCTCTCCATCCGTTTCCATGCTGCCCCCTCCCCCTCCATCACCCACTTACGCACCATCGACACATTGGCCGCCCAGTAGTACCCCGAGAGGTTGGGCAACGCCAGCCCCTCCCATCTCTACTCCGCTCCAAGAAGACCCTCTTCACCCTCGGGGTGCCATGCGCCCAAACAAATCCCGTGATGCTGCTGGTCACCCGTTTAAAAAAGGCCCTAGGGATAAAGATGGGCAAGCATTGGAAGAGGAACAAGAACCTCGGGAGAACCGTCATTTTGACGGATTGGTAATGCTGATAGTTATGATAATACCACATCCCCCCTTCTTTGCAAAAGAAAATTATTACAAGATTGGTTATGATATTTTCTTTCACCCTAACCTTATAGGTGTAATTCTTTTTTTTGAAAATCTTTTTATTAGCTTTTCTCATATTTATAAACAGTTGCTGTGTATATACATTACATTTTTCTTGCCTGCGCTAATTTGCTTTACTTTACAGAGGTTTGTTTTGTCCTTCATTTGATTTTGTTGCCCTCTGGATTGGTCTATGACCCCCCCCCCCACCCCCCTTCATCCCCCCTCCCCCCCCATTGGCTTTGTTGCTCGTTATGCTTTTCCTTAATTGCTCTGTTTTAATAACCTTTGCTCTAGAGTCGCCAGGTATCTTTCTGATACCACCACCAGGTTCAAAACCAAGTACTGATCAATAACTCAATACACCAGTTAGTAAGTTTGAAATAATACACATTAATTATACACACAGTCAATCACTATTCATGCATAAAACTCTACTTACTAAACTATCGCTATTACTAAAAGCCTATACTTAGCTTCGAATGGCACACCAGGTCAGAGGAACAATGGCCTTTGTCCGGTTCTGATTCTGTTGGCTTCGAGCTGGTATGGAATAGTAACTAGGTGTGTCTATCTCGTAACGTGCGTTGATCTGAGACTTACTTGGTTGATGCAGCTGCTAGGCAGGTCTCTCCTCGTTGAGAGCCAAGGCCAAGAAACTGTTAGGCAGGTCTCTCCTCGCTGAGAGCCAAGGCCAAGAAGAAGGAACTGAACTTGGGGATGCTATCTTATAGGCCCCAGGGGCTTCGCGCCCTTTTGGGCGGACCCCGGACTTGGTCCCAATTAATTGGTCCATGTCTCAATCGTTCTCGTCAATTTTCTCCAATACTGGAGTTGTTCCCTGATCGTTGGGCGGGCCCTATGTGTCCGTTGGCCTTCCTTTGTCCTGGCTCCCACTGGCGCCGGGGAGTCTGTCTTGGTCCCGATCGTTTCAATGTTTATGATTGTCCCTGGAGATTGCTCATTAATATGTTAATGGCTATTGGTTTCAGTTCTGTCTGGGTGCTGCAAATCTTAATACACAGGAAACCTTGCACCTGCTTGTTTTCCCTAGTGCTGTCCAATTTTCCCTGCACTCTTTGCGGGCATCCATTTTGGAATCGGGACGTGGCCACACCAGGTGGCTACAGCTTCAGCACCCTTCCTTGTCTCTTGTGGTTTCCCCACCTTCCTTATGCCCCTCCCACCCCCCGCCCCAGGTTGCGCAGTCCTTTGATTCCTCATCTATCTTTTTTTTTCTTATCTTACTCCGCGCAGCTGGCCTCGAACAGGTTTACGAACAGGCCGATGAACTGTCCCCAAGTATCCAGGAAGCCTTCCTCTGACCCTTGGATGGCGTACTTAGTCTTCTCCAGGTGGAGAAATTCCGAGAGGTCAGTGAGCCAGTCTGCAGCTGTGGGTGGTGCTGCCGATCGCCAGCCGAGCAGGATTCTCCAGCGTGCGATTAGGGAGGCGGAAGCCAGGGCGTCAACCCCCTTCCTCATGTGTAACGTTGGTTGCTCCGATACCCCGAATATTGCCACTGTTGGGCATGGCTTCACCCTCACCCCAACAACCTTGGACATTGCCTCGGAGAAGGCCGTACAAAACCCAGCAAGTTTGGGGTAAGCCCAAAATATGTGGGTGTGGTTGGGCGGGCCCCTCTGGCACCATTCACATTTGTCCTCCACTTCCGGGAAGAACCTGCTCATTTGGGTTCTGGTTCGGTGTGCTCTGTGCACTACTTTGAGCTGCATTAGGCTTAGTCTTGCCCAGGAAGAGGTGGAGTTCGCCCTGCTCAGTGCTTCACTCTGGAGTCCCCATCCTACCTCTGTCCCCAGTTCATCCTCCCATATTTGTCTGGTCCCATCCAGTGGTGTTCGGGCTCTGTCCAGTAGCTGTCTGTATATTTTCCCACATAGCCCCCCCTTCTCGCTGCTTGTGCCTATCAAGTCCTCTAGTAGTGTGTTTTCTGGGGTCCCGGTGTACCCTACTATCTCTTCGTGGAGGAAGTATTTTATTTGAAGGTGTCTCAATTCCTGCCGTCTTGCTAGTTTCCACTTCCTCGTCAGTTCGTCCAGTGTCACCAGTCTGCGCCCTACGTTGACGACCGTCAGTGTGCCCCCGTCCCGCCTCCATCTTTAGAAGGTGGTATCCAGCATGGCTGGGGGGAATCTGTGATTGCCGCAGATTGGGGCCATTTTAGTTAGTCCAAAGTGTTGTCTCAGCTGGGTCCACGTTCTCAGTTTTGTCGCTACCGCTGGACTCGTTGTGTATCTTGTTGAGGAGGATGGGAGTGCTGCTGTGGCCAGGGCCCGGGAGGGTCATTCCTTTACAGGATGCCTCCTCCATTTGTATCCAATCTGTGTCGGGTTCTTGTACCCATCCCCTCACTCTTTCTGCCATTGCTGCCCAGTGGTAGTATTGTGGGTTCGGTAGAGCCAAGCCCCCTCTGGCTTTCCCTCTTTGCAGTGTCGGCTTGGGAATTCTCGGGTTCTTAGCCCCCCCACACAAACGCCATGATTATCCTGTCTGTGTTTTGGAAAAAGGCCTTGGGGATGGATCTAAACAGGAAGAGGAACCTTGGCAGTACGTTCATCTTGAACGTCTGCACTCTTCCCACCAGGGAAAGTGGGAGTGAGCCACATCGTTGAAGGTTTTTTCTTACATCCTCCACCAGGCTGGTCAGGTTTCACATGTGGATCTGTGTCCAATCTCTGGCTATTTGGATCACCAGGTAACAGAATCTGTTCTGGGCCGTTTGGAATGGGAGCCCCTTCAGCTCTGTCCCTCCCCCTTTTGGGTTCACATGGAATGCCTCACTTTTTCCCAGGTTAAGTTTGTAGCCTGAGACGGTTCCAAACCCTTTTAGTATTTGCAGTATTGCCTTCAGTCCCTCCTGTGGCTTTGAGACATAGAGGAGCAGGTCATCTGCATAGAGTGAGACTCTGCGCTCTCTGTCTCCTCTCCGGATTCCCTTTTAGCTTTTTGCGTCCCGCAGGGCTGTCGCCAGGGGCTCGATCGCTAGCATGAACAAGAGTGGGGACAGGGGGCAGCCCTGTCTTGTTCCTCTCTGTAGCTGGAAGTATTCAGAGCTGGTGGTGTTAGTTTGGACATTCGCTTTGGGACTGTTGTACAGGAGCCTCACCCAGGCGTTGAATCCCGCTCCTAGCCCAAACCGTTCCAGTACCTCGAGGAGGTAGCTCCATTCGACTCTGTCAAAGGCCTTTCCTGCATCTAGGGAGACAATCACCTCTGGTGTTCTCTCCCCGGGGTGGGGGTGTCATTATCATATTCAGCAGCCGCCTGATGTTCGCTGTGAGCTGCTTACCCTTGACAAAGCCCGTTCGGTCCTCTGCGACCACCTCTGGTACACAGCACTCCTGCACTTTTACCTGGTATAGGTATAATTCTGACTAATAGCTAGTACTATCATTAACTTATTATCATACAATACAGTAATTCACAATGACTGTTACATCACTTAGATGAGTATAGGTTCATCATACAATCATAAGTTCAGTCTCTCTGCCGGTCGTCTTCTTCTCGTAGATCATCTCAGTGGAATGTTTAAGGGGTTGGATTGCTCTGCCACATCTTCCAGCTGTGTCTGCACAAAGTACGGATCTAGAAAGGTAATGTCCTTAAATATGCATTATGTGGTACAACATTTGCATGTTGAGGTTGAACCTTATGCTTGACACGCAGCAATGCTTGTCTGTTTCTCCTGTGGGCAGCATGGTAGCACAGTGGTTAGCACAGTGGCTTCACATCTCCAGGGTCCCAGGTTCAATTCCCGGCTTGGGTCACTGTCTGTGCGGAGTCTACATGTTCCCCCCGTGTCTGCGTGGGTTTCCTCTGGGTGCTCTGGTTTCCTCCCACAGTCTAAAGGTGTGCAGGTTAGGTGGATTATGCTAAATTGCCCTTAGGTTAGGTGGGATTACTGGTTTACAAGGATAGGGAGGAGATGTATGCTTAAGTGGGGTGCACTTTCCAGGAGCTGGTGCAGACTCGAGGGGCCGAATGGCCTCCTTCTGCACTGTAAATTCTGTGACATGATTCTATGATTCTCTATGAACAGCAATCCCTGTTCTGTTTGGACTAAGTAGGACCTAGGTGCTACCTGTTTCAGAACCATTGCAACATTTTGCCAACATTCTGGATTCTGAATTCTCACAAAATCACCTTCTTGAAGTTCAGCCAAGGGTTTGGAATGTCTATTGTAGACCTCTTGTTGCTTCTTTTGTTGTTGTTGTGATTCTTTCATGTATCTTATTATCTGTTTCCTTACTGATGATCTCTGGTAAAGTGGTTCTTAGTCTTCTCCCAATCAACATTTGAGCAGGTGAGAGACCCGTCGTGTGGCACGCTATGCTAACAACGCTAATGACATATCTTGTTCATCTTCATTCACTTTGCGGAATAACTTCTTCATTATCCCTACTCCTTTCTCTGCTTTCCCATTAGACCGAGGATAACATAGGCTAAACGTTACATGGTTGAAATTATATTTTTAGTGTTGCAAGATATAGAATTGCCTGCAAACTGTGTCCACTCCCAACTTGAGAAGCACAGACAATTGTCAGAGACAACGTTAAGAGGTATCCCATGGCATGAAAAATATCAATTTTGTGGCCTTTATCACTGATCTGGCAGTTGAATCTTTCAGCATCATCACCTCTGGAAAGTTGGAGTAATAGTCTATGACTATCATGTAGTCATGACCCTGGAAATAGAATAAATCCAAGCCTACTTTGTTCCGTGGACTTGTCACAATTTCCATCGGTTGCATGGTTTCTTTGCTCTGTGTTGGCTGATGCATTTGACAAATTGGACATGCTTGAATATACCGGTCGATATCTCTATTTATTCCCAGCCAATACACCGACTGCCTGGCTCGCCTATCACACTTTCCGATGCTTTGATGACCCTCATGAATCTGCTGCAGAATCCCTAAGCGTAAACTGGCAGGAATCACTATCCTATCTCCCTTTAGCAGGACACCATCAATTGTAGCAAGACTATCTCTTGTATCTCAAAAGGGTGATTTGCATCCAGCAGGCCATCGTTCTCTTAGATATTGGGCTGGATTCTCCGCCCCGCCATGCCACATTTCTGCCCTGACCCGCCGGCGGAATTCGCCGTTACGCTGGGCGGACAATGGGGTTTCCCATTGTGGGGCAGCCCCAAACCATCGGGAAACCCCCGGGCACTGGTAAAACGGAGCATCGCGCCGGCGAAGAATCCCATCCATTGTTTCACCTTTTCAGTTTCATCTTTTATGGCCTGTAGTTTGTGGTCAGAGTATCTCGGAAATTAAACGAGCTTGAGGTTCCACTCTTCAGACTAACTCGGGTTCTGATGTTTCAGCATCAGTGGCTGCCCTGTTTTCTGATGCGTCAGGATCAATGGTAGATTTGGAGAGGTCGTTCACAACACCTAAGTCTTCCCTGGGCTCTTCGTCTTGGTCATCTGAAGTACTGGTTGAGTGAATCCTTTCAACTAGCTGCAATCTTTCACAAGCACCAACACCAATCAATGAAGATTTCTCACCCTCTACCACCTCGAAGTCAATGGATATCTCAATTTTCCCATTCTTCACAACGAGACAGCATGGCCCCTTTGTGGATATCATGTTACAATTGTAATCTGTGAGCCTACAGGTGGACTGCTTTATCAGAGGCTTTACAATTGCTTGCTATAAAGATCGATACGTGGTAATATTTGCGTGCGCTCCTGTATCAATCATAAATGCGATCATTTCTCCGTTTATTCTCAATGAGATAGTCTACTGCTTTATTATCTTTGAGAGTGTTTTTATTGATCTTTCCTTCTGATCCAGTATATCAATCCTAGTGATAGCTTCCATCACAAAGGTATCTGTAAGTAAGGGCAGCAGGGCGATGCAGTGGTTAGCACAACTGCCTCACGGAGTCAAGGTTCCAGGTTCGATCCCGGCTCTGGGTCACTGTCCATGTGGAGTTTGCACATTCTCTCTGTGTTTGGTGGGTTTCGCCCCCACAACCCAAAGATGTGCAGGGTAGGTGGATTGGCCACACTAAATTGCCCCTTAATTTGAAAAAATGAATTGGGTACTCTAAATTTTTTTAAAAATTAAGGTATCCGAAAGTGAATATGGTGAGCAATCCTTTCTATCTGCTGCGATATTGGATTTTTTTTCTCTGCGCTCTACATTTTGGATCCATCTGCAGTCACTAGAGGACTGTTCAAACTCGGTTACTGGAACAGTTGCTGATAAGCGACACTGCGCTGCAAAGTGGTCCTGTTAGCCACAATTGAAACAATGTTTCCCTCTCGTCGGACTATTTTTTTGACTGTAGGCGTGTCCACAGAGTGTGCCCGTCATCACGCTCGTGACGTCACTTTCAAAATAGGCCACCGACTGTTGTACACAGTTTTCTTTGCTGCGACATAGCACTCATGGCGTCAGCCACGTATTTCCCGACTTTGTGCTCTTTTCCTTAACCACGAATTCAGCATATTCGCTCAATGCCTGTTCACTGGCCTTATACATTTTATAGGATCTTCAATCACCAAAACCAGTCTTCTTAACTTTTTCTCGTGCACCCATTCATTGTTTATTCCGAACACAACTTTATCTCGTAGCATAGACTCGGAGGCTGAGGAAAATTTTTCGGACTGCGCTCCCAGCTTTAGAGCTGTGATGACTGAATGCACAGATTATCCTGTGAACTGCAGCTGTGGCGAGAAACCAATTATCACCACTTCAGTCCTATTTCCATACAATTAACCGGAGCAACCCCATATCCAACAGCCTCCTGTCATTCAGCAGCCTCCCCAACAAGTGCTCACGCTGGCGCTGATTAGTACTCCCTTTGAAAAATATGAACCTGGAGAAAGGATTTCTGTGGGGAGCCGAGGACGTGAGTAGCCATCTTTACTCACAGGCAAAGAGCCCGGGGGCACTGGGCTTGCCACCCCAGTGCTCTGCAGGGGGTGGGGCACCCTCTGCTGGGGGCGGGGGAAGCCCCAGCTGGGGTTGTTGGTCCCTCTGCAGAGGTGGGCTGCCATGGGAGGGTGGGGGGGGAGGTGCTAGGGGAGGGGGCAACTCGGGAGCAACTGCAGGTGGCACCACCAGGCCAACCCCTGGATCGTGTGTAATCGTTCCGGGGCAATTCTTGTACCTGCCCATCTACCCACCGACTACCCATAATTCGCACCGACTGCCGGGGGCCCCTTGCAATGCTGTTGAAGGCTTTTGCTGATAGGGAATTGACAATCGTGGTTAAGTGAGCACATCACACAACCCAAGTGGATTCCTGTGGGTGGACGGGCCATATAGCATATGGGAGTCATTGCCTAGCATCCCAATCAGACTGTGAAGCCTGGACACTGTGTCTGAGAAAAGCAGTGGCAACACCACACACGCAGCAGCCAACATCTGAACACGGAGGGGATGGGACACAGCTCCGGGGACATAACCACAGCCGGAGGGTGGGTGAGTGCAAAGGGGAAGAGAATGTGGTTTTCTTTGTGTTTATGATACTCAGGATGGATTTGTAGTGTACACAAAGACCACAAAAAGATAAGTCAAATAAACAAAACTAAAATTTATTACACTACTTTCGATATACAGTTCGATCACTATTCCTAAAACAAGCAATATAATAACTAAATTACAATCTGCTCTATACGAACACCTCTCTCATGCACGCTATCTTAAATTATTCTCTGCTCTGCTCCTATTCTCTCTAGCCTTCTCCCGCCTTCTCTACACACTTCTAGAGGGCTGAGAGGCATTCCTTTTTATAGGTCTGCTTCCCAACTCCATCTAGTGGTCGGCTGGAGAATTACATTAACCCTTAATGTGCTAAACATTTTACATAATGTAGCATTCCCCTTTCTTTGAATATGTTTGAGACATTTTATAACATTTCGTATATGTATGGGAATATGAATACAGCAAATACAATGTCATGTCAATGAATATTATATAACAAATACAGAGTAGGAGTTTTATAAATTCAGACGATTTGGCTTCTTTTTCATCCTTGTTGACCTTCTTAATGCACACTGTGTGATGCTAAAACTGTGCTTTATCTGTTAATGTGTCAATGTAGACATGAATGTTGTTGGAAATTTAACATTCCAAATCATTGAGTTTGATTGCCTTGGAGGTAGGTCTGGAGTATGAATTGCATTCTTGATTTTGAATAAAGCTTTTCGATTTCTTCATTACTTCGTTCCTACTTTTTGTTTGGACAACGTACGAACGTGGTGCAACTTCACTCATCACCTTTGCAGTTTCCGACCATCCATCATCAGGGTTTGTATACGAATGATGTCTCCTGGTCTGAGTAGAGGTAGTTCTTTTGCAGTATAATTGTAGCATGAACCTTGTTTGTTCTTCTGTTAACACATCTTTTCATGTGTCAGCTGTTCATCCAGATTTGGAATTGTTATCCCTGGCAGAGGCATTCATAGCTTTCTATCCATCAACAGTTGGGCTGGCAACAAACCTGATGCCAAAGGCGTAATTCTGTAACTTAACAGTGCCAAGGAAAAGTTCTGTTGGTCATCACATGCTTTTTTAAATAGATTCCTGACTATTCTCGGCTTTTCCATTTGACTGTGGGTCCAGTGGGCTTGATATGATGTGCTGGAAGTTATAGCATTTGGCAAATGAAGACCACTCCCAACAACTAAAACAGGGTCCACTATCCGTCATGACATTTAGGGTCATGTCTCGCGAATATGGATTTTGCGGCTTTTTGCTGTGAGGACTGATGCATCTGGCAGACATCACAATCTTGAACAAAATTTTCCACATCCTCATTTATGCCTGGCCAATAGACTTATTGACTTGCTCGTCTTTTGCATTTTTCTATGCTTTGATGTCCTTCATGGATATGACCTAAGATCCATCATCTCATGGATTATAGAATGACAATTCTGTCATTTTTTCAGTAGAAAACAATTCACAACAGTTAAGTCATCTTTCACATTTCTGAAATTGCTAAAGCTTCCTTTGGGCTATCCTTCTGTCAAGTGACTCATCACACGCTAAAGGATTCCACCTTTTGCTGTTTCTTTGCGTATTAGGTGAAGTTGTGCATCAGACACTCGTAGCATGTATCATGGGAATGTCCCTTTGAAAAATGTTGTGTCTTATCAAAGGCTTTAGTGATGTCACTGTGTGGGTGGAGCTGGGTTGTGGCTCTGGGTTTTAGTTGTTTTTATGAGCTGGGAGGTGTCTGTGGCTTTGGGTTTTGCTTTCGTTTACACATTTTGGAAGCTGAATTCAGACAGACAAGCATCTTGTCCTGTCTCTCTCTCTCTGCATGTTAAAAGGTGTCTCCAGATCACTTGATAACTTAGAAGTGATAACTGTTTTCTGGAAGGAATTCAAACCTACTGTTTTGGTAAAAGGGTTTACTAGTTTATTGGATGTTGTTATTAAATTGAAACAGTTGAGGGAAGTTATTAAGGGTTATATATAGAGTACTGTAGCTGTGCGGAGTATTTATGTTTGTTGTTGAGAAAAATGCTTACTGTGTGTGTTCATAAAAGTGTTAACTGAATTTGTCAAATAAACTTTGTTTTTGATTAAAAGTGCTGAAGGCCTCTGTTGAATAATACCTGAAAAGTAAGCCCTTGTGCTCCTCATAACCAACATCTATAAACAGTTGTAGGTCAGGTGAACTTCATGATATACTTTGGAGCTTTCTAAACCCTGGCCCTTAATACATGTCTGCTATGAACTTGGCTTGGGTTTCCATATTTAAGATTATCTCTGACGTTGTCTCATCAGCATAGCCAGTGACACGTGACAGAGCATCTGCCGCGACAAGGTCTTTGCCTGGAGTATATGACAACGTAAAATCATATCTACGAAGTTTCATCATCATTCTTTGTAGACGTGGCGACATGTCATTTAGATCTTTCCCAATTGTGTTCACTAAAGGAAGCCGATCTGTTTCAACTGTGAAATGTGGCAGTCCAAACATATAGTAATGGAATTTGGTTATGCCAGTCAGTAAACCTGGACATTTCTTCTCTATTTGTGCATATCGCAATTCCATTGGAGTCAATGCACGCGAAGCATGTGCGGCAGTTTCCATAGGTTGTCCTCAGATTTCTGAAGTAATACAGCTCCAATCCCATTCTAACTGGCATCAGTGGATATCGTGATGTATTTTGGTAGAATCAAAGAACGCTAATACCAGGGCTGTAGTCAATGACAGCTTCATGTACTTCCATTTAGCTTCATGCTGAGATGTCCCCGAAAATGAAATATTCTTCTTGATGAGATTCCAAAAGGCTGTCATTCCGGTCGATAAATTGGGAATTAATTTAATTAACTTACTCAAAAAATTCATGACAGCAAGCATTCTTGGAATCACTTTTTTATCTTTAGGAATTGACATTTGACCATTGCATTTATTTTATCTTGATCCGGGTGTACACCTTCTTTCAAAATTACATCACCTAGAAACTTTAATTTCTCTATGCCAAATTGGCATTTGTCTTTGTTTAATTTCAGGCCATATGATTGAACTCTTGTCGTGATTTGCATGAGTCTTGAACAATGTTGTTCAGTCGTTGACCAGATGATCACGTCATCAACATAGACTCGAACACCAGGTAGCCCTTCAGTTATTGTCTCCATAGCCCGGTGGAATATTTCCGATGCAGAGATGATGCTAAACGGTAACCTATTAAAACAGTGCCAAAATCCTTTCGAGGCATTCAGTTTCGTAAAATACGTGGCATGAGCCATCTCTGTCATGATTTCTTCGCTTTCCGGGATCGAATAGTGTTCCCGTTTTATATTATTATTGAGATTTTTTGGATCAATGCGTACGAGTAAGTCACCATTTGGTTTGCGAACACATGCCATTGAACTCACTCAGTCAGTTGGTTCAGTGGCTTTGGCTAAGATTTTGCACTGCAACATCTTGTCTAGTTCATCCTTCAGATGGTCTCTTAAAGGTGCCGGCACTCTGCGAGGCTTAGTATCATTCTTTCGCTGGATGCTATAAGTGAACGGTAACGTGCTCACTCCATTGAACACATCCGGGAATTTGCTCAAGATCTCTTCTATCTCATCACTGAGAGAACCATTGAATGTGTGGGCAGTATGGATTCTCTGCACTGCATTTAGTTGCATGCAAGCATCCACACCTATAAATGACGATTTTGTGGAGTCAAATACTTCAAACTCCAAGGGAATACATATCTCATGGTTCTTTACTGTGAGGTAGCATGAACCTCTTGTAATTTTGTTTCCATTGTAGTCAGTTAACCGACATTTGGACGATTTTATCTTTGGCAATTTCTCTATTAGTGTCAGATCAGCACCTGTAATTAAGTTAGCATGAGCACTTGTGTCAAGCTTAAATAAAATATCTGAAACATTTACATTCAAAGGAACAGTCCAGTGCTTCTTCTGATCTGTAATTTGAAACATTTTATTTTTATCAGTTTCCAATTTATTTAACCTCATCAACCATGAAAGTGTCTTAATGTAGAGTATACTTAGGTGCTTCTAAATTTGAATTATAAATGCTTCATTCAGCACTTTTGGTTTGCACACTCTACTTTCTTATTGAATTTGTACGATTTTTTAGAGTCATTCATCGGTTTTGCCGATGTTGAACGGTATTGGGAGGCAGAATGATTTGATTTACTGCATTGAGAGCATTTTGTTCCAAGTGTGTCATAATATACATCCAGGTATATGATGGTGCACAGACAGGCAGCGATTGACACACAGAATGACCAGTGAACACACAGAACACAGCAGCCAATCACCAGACAGGACACGGCCACTATGAAGCCAGAGGGCACTAGTTTTCCCGCTCTCTCGGGATCCAGCCTCTGAGACAGCCAGAGCTCGTGAGCAACAACTAGAAAAAACATCATGTGGTAGTAAGATAGTCTGGTCAGGTTAGCCTCAGGTCTCCAGTCAAGTCAGCATGGTGTCAACCCACAGTTAAAGCATGTATGATAGTTAAGAGTTCAATAAAATCGAGTTGCATTTCTTCAAGTGTTGGAAGCCTGTCTCTCTCACTGCTACAGTAAACGCAGTCCTCGCAGACCCAGCTCACCCAACACATCAAAGTGCAGGGCAGTTTTTTCTGAACCGGGCATGTCCACAACGCGTACACGTCATTACACTGCTTGCATCATGTTCAAAATGGCCACCTGCAGTTGCATGCTGACTTCTAAACTGCGCCACTGAGTTAATGTTGTCAGCCACATTTTCCGATTTTGCACCCTTTTCCGGAGCCTTAAACTTTGCATCTTGATTTGCAGCTTGTTCGCTAGGCTTACAGAGATTAATTGCTTCCTCAAAAGACAGAATTGCACGTTCACGCAACCTCTCATCATTAACGGCAAAAACGATTTAATCACGGATCATTGAATCTGTTACTGACGAAAAATTGCACGTCTGAGCTTGGAGTCTGAGGCTAGTAATAAATGAATCAATCGATTTGCCTTGTAGCTGCATCCTTTTCTTAAACATGTAGCGTTCATAAGTTTAATTTACTTGGGCTTTACAATGAATGTTGATTTTTTTCATTACCAGCTCAAATTTGTTTTTATCATCACTGTCTTCAAGTTGGAAAGAATTATACAGCTCGATTGCTTGCAGTCCAGCTAAAGTTAGGAGGAGTGCAATTTTATGCTGGTCAGGAACTGATTTTAGCATGGAGGCAGATAAATATAATTCAAACTGTTGTTTGAAAGTTTGCCAATTTAGATCGAGTTTACCAGCTGTCTTGAAGTGCCTGGGCTTTTGCAGACCTTCCATCTTACAGGCTGGAGCTTGGCGCTGACTATGTGATCTGATTAGTAGCGGATGTTTCTTCTTCTTGTCCTTTAAACTATTCTCACTAGCTCAACTAGTGTACACAAAGACCACAAAAAGATAAGTCAAATAAACAAAGCTAAAATTTATTACACTACTTATTATATAGTTTGATCACTATTCCTAAAACAAGCAATGTTATAACTAAACTACAATCTACTCTATACTAACACCTGTCTCATGCACACTATCCTAAATTATTCTCTGCTCTGCTCCCATTCTCTCTAGCCTTCTCCAGCCTTCTCTACACACTTCCAGACATCTGAGAGGCATTCCTTTTTATAGGTCTGTTCCCCAGCTCCAAATAGTGGTCGGCTAGAGTATTACATTAACCTTTAATGTGCAGTGTTGCTCGTCCTGGTGAGTGTGCTTTACACTCAATTGGCTCTGTTTTATTACTTAGCTCTAGAGTTGGCAGGTATCCTTATGATACCGCCACGAGGTTCAAGTTCAAGTTCATATCAATGACTCAATACACCAATTAGTGAGGTTCAATCAAACACGTTTATTATTTACACAGTAAATCGATACTCATGCAACTAATACTAGCGGACTAAACTATTCCTACCACTATGAGCCAATACTTATCTTCGATAAGGGAACCCACTGGATCAGGGAACAATGGCCTCTCGTTCTGCCCCTGAGACTGCAGGCTTCCCAGTTGGTACGGGTTAAGGGGTCAGGAGTGTCTATTCTTGTAGCGAGCGTTGGTTGGACACTTACTTGTCGGTGTAGCTGTTGGCCAGGCCTCTCCTTCTCACGTTCAAGTTCTTAGAGAGCTGCTGCAAAGGTGTTCTGCTGGGAGGGCCGGCTAAGAGAGAGAGCTGGACTTGGGATCTGTCCTTTATAGATCACAGGGGCTTCGCGCCCATCTGGGCGGACCCTATACATGCTTGCAATCGATTGGACCTCACACCAATCGATTGGTTTGAATTCCCCAATACTGGGGCTGTTTCCCGATCGCTGGGCGGTTCTTGGGGCTGTTTGTAACTTATTGTTTCAGACTCCCGTTGGCGCCGGGAAGTCTGACCTGCCATAGAATGTCCCAATTGTAGCTAATCGTTGTATCCATTGTTCCCGGGGATCGCTTCATTAATTAACTTGTTAGCTTCAGTGCTGTCTGGTTTCTCTGCAGACAGAATACACAGAGAGATTCTGCAGCCTGCTTGTCTTTCTGACATTGTCCAATTTTACCTGCATGCATTTCAATTCTCCATTTTGTGTCGGGCAGTGGCCAACTTCGGTGGCTACACTAGGTATTATACATAATGTCACAGGAACCAGCGCCCGGTCCAGGTGATGGTATGAGCGGGTGTCCGGGGTACAGGGTCTGGGGTCCGGTGAGGGGGGCCTGCTGCAGTTGGCAGTGCGTGGGCTGGGCATTTCGGGTGGGGGCATGGATTAATCAGGGAATGGAGGGTCCCGGAGTGGCAGCCATCGCTGTTTGTCAGTCTGACACCCGCTCCCAATTCGTTACAGATATTGAACGCTATGGCAGGGATATTGGACCCAGAATTTGCCCCAGTGGGGCTGCTGCTCGGCTGGGCAGCCAGACCCCGGAGATGGCGGCAGCACCAGCAACAGTGTCAGCAGATGCTCGAGATGGTAGCCCATGTGCCAAACCCTGCCCCACACCCTGAGGACCCGGCCAGCCATCAGGCCAGGGAGGGACTCAGGGTGTACAGGCGTCGCTGGTCATTCAAAGAGATGAAGGACAGTGCGCGCCGCAGGAGGCTCTGCCTCAGCAAGGAGACGTTGCGACTCCTGTGCCATGTCCTCATGGGCTTGGCATCAGGAGGAGGACACCAGCTCTCTGTGACCATTAAGGTCACCGCAACCCTGAACGTTTAGGCCTCGGTATCCTTCCAGGGCTTGAGTGAGGCCACAGCCCAAAGGTGCATCCCACAAGTCACGGATATCCTGTTTGCCCGGGGGAAAATTACATCAACTTTGACATGGACCAAGCCCACCAGGATGCACAGGCAGCAGATTTCTCCACCATTGCCAGGATCATCCAGGGGGTAGTGGATGGCACGCACGCTGGCCTGCACTCACTGGGGAGTGCCCTAGGTTAACAGAAAGGGGTTCCACTCCTTGAATATACAGCTCATGTGCGGCCACCACATGAAGATCATGCAGGTGTGTGCATGCTTCCTGGGAGTGTCCACGACAGCTACATCAGGCATCGCCGGCTTCTTCGAGGACCACCCCAGGATGGGCAGCTGGTTCTTGGGAGATAAGGGGTACCCGCTGAGTCTATTGACGCCAATACAGAGGCCGGAGACCGAAGCGGATACCTTATACAATGAGGCCCATGCGGCCACCCGGGAAGATGTTCCAATACCTTGACCGCTCCAGTGCTGCACTCCAGTATACCCCATGGAGGGCCACCCGCTTTGCAGTGGCCTGCTGTGTCCTCCACAGCCTCGCGCAGCAGCAGGGCGACAAGATGAAGGTTGGTGATGAGGAACATGTGGCCACTCCGAGGGGGAGGAGGAGGACGCCGAAAAGGATGATGAGGTGGTGCCGGATCAGCAGGGACTGGAGGACAAACCCAGAGAGGAACCAGAGGACCAGCCGGAGGCTGCAGGACGGCGGCAGTGGTGAGGGTTTGGTAAGGCCGGAGGGCCAGGGATGCCCTCATACTCGCCCAATTCACTTAGGACGTGGCCTGGTCCATCATACCACCTTCTCCACCCCCCCCCAACACCATTTCCTACCACCACAATGTGTGTGTCACATCAGTCTAAGGTGCTGGGACTGTGTTGGCACTGTTAGCGGGTCACTGTCGAGGGCAAGGGGGTGATGATAACCCGCAGAGAGTTGAGCACTGGTGCTCCTCAATCTATGCCATAGTCTGACCCCTCCCTGTCTGCTGAGTGCTCGCTTACATCAATCACCTGCACGCAGCGTGCCTGGGGGGGGGGGGGGGGGGGGGGGGGGGGGGGGGGGGGGGGGAGATGCCTGGAGAGATGGGCCAAGGGATCGGATTTCCGCCCGCATTGCAGAAGAAAGTGACAGAGGCATCAAACTGGTTGTGCTCAAGGGTGTTTAATGTGTTATACATTTCCCCACTCTCCCGATGGTGCCGTCCCCCCCTCATCCCCTCCCCCCTCACCCCACCATCCCCTCATCATCTCCCCGCTCAGCCCATATCTACCACCTCCCCCATCCACGGTGCCCTCACTGATCCTCGGCATGTCTGGCCCTCCTAGCTCTACCCCAACGTCCAAGTGTCGCCCCAGAATGCATATCCGAGGTGGAGGCAGCCAGCTGCTTACCTCGTCCCCTGGCATTCGATGCCCCTGGCGGGTGTCCTCTGTGGGCTCTGGGGCCAGAGGGTCCCGGCTCATTTGTCGTCGGCATATGCACAGCCGAGCTGCCTTGTTCCGGGTGCCGGCTGTGAGACACGGCCTGAACAGGGGGTAGACCTTGGGGGAGCTGGTGGCCATCGGGTCTTAGGGTTCACTTTGGGACAGAGGGGTAACTGGTTCAAGCCCCAGCTGCCCCTGAACCACCTGGCTCTGCCAGACCTGGCAGCTCCCCGATGTCTGCATTATCGCGTCGATGCTCCTCAGTGCTCTGCAGTGCCTTGGCAATGCCCACCTGAGACTGGGATAGGTTCCGCAGTGCCTCAGCTATTCCCATCTGAGACTTGGACATGTCCCGCAGAACCTCATCGAGGTCAGCTTGGTACTGGGTCACATCCTTCAACGAGTCGGACATTCTGCTGAGACCCTCAGTCATGGCTGTCACTGACTGCAAGATGCCTCGAACATCTCCACTAATGGTGCTAGCATCGTGCACCAGGCTCTCCACTGCGCTTGCCATCCTAGAAGTGTTGACCTCGGTGCCACACATTGTTAGCGACATCTTCAGCACCCGTAGACTTTAGGATTCCTCCAATCAGCTATGGACCTGCTGGAGTGTCGCTGATTTCTGCCGCTGAATGTCATGATCACACCCTAACGGCTCCATCAGCTCTGGGTAACTCTGTACCAGAGGCTCAGCGTCAGACTGGGACCCAGCTGGGCCCTGGGATCCAGCAGCCCTATGACTGCTGTCTCACCTGGGCATTACTGCCTCAACCTGATATACATCAGCAGCTGTGTGGTGCTCACCAGAATGTCCCCAGAAGCCTGACCACTAACATATCCCACCGAGGTGATGTATCTGCGCTGGTGGAGGGTGGGGTTGACAGCTGTGATGTCTTCCTTGGACCTCCCCTCCAAGGTGGTCTCTTGGGAGGCTGGGGATGTTGCCACCCAGGATGGGCCGGCGCTATCAGCTGGAGGACCTGCGGGAGAATGGGCTTGTGGTCAGTGAGAGGGATGGGTCAGTCAGTAAGTCAATAACAACCTCACCTCTGGGGCTTCTGCCAACCCCTGCATGGGTGACCGATCTGTCCTTGGCCACCCAATCACCTCCAGGGCCCATTCCTCAAAGGAAGTGAGGATTCTTATGTCCGGCACCCCTCCGTTAGACTGGGCCCTGGGACAGCTTTTCAAGAGGAGACACAGAGAGGGCATCGTTGACCACATGTGTGGTTCACAGTGTGTTGTGTTATGCTGCTTCGGATAACACAAGCTGCTTCCTTGATGTAGTCTTTATGAAAGGATGCTCCAGACTATGAAATGAGGTCAATGTGTTTATTGAACGATTAACACAGTTCTTAAATGAGTTCGACTCTCTTCTAAACTAGCTGTAGTAACTCAGTCTAACTATACCAGCTTGCTCTAAGCCACGTGCTGGGGTGTGATGCTGCTGATCAACCCAGTCTAACTCTCTAGATGTCTTTATGTGGAAAGAGACAGAGCCTGTGTGCCCTGTCCTTTTATATGGGTCGTGTAGTGCCCCTTGTGGTAATGCCACCTCTGGGTGTCCTGATTACCATTGGTTGTGTCCTGTTCTAATGACCCATTGATTGTATGTCTGCATATCATGACATCTCTGGTGCTCCCTCTAGTGGATACTTAGTTTTAGTGTATTTACATTAACCCCTTGTGTATATACAATGATGCATAATCACTACATCCCCCCTTTTTTGTGTTACATATTTTCTGTACTTTGTTGAAGAAAATTGTACAAACAGGTAGATAAATGATGACATGTACAAGTTGTGATGATATTGATGATTATACAACACCAATTAACATTTTTGAGTCCAAACTTTAGGAATTGGTACGGTTGAGTGGCTTACTTGTTTTGTTGCTGAAGTGGTGATGTTGATGCTGTCATTTTCTTGTGAACACCATCAGTGTTCCTGTGATTATCATTGATTTCTTGGTGCTCCTCTTTTGGAGTCATTTCAGGTTCACTTGAATCATCTTTGATTCCTTGATGCTCCTCTTCTGGAGTCAAAATCTTCAAGATTTCATTTTCTTGTGGATAGGCTCGAGTAGATGAGGTTTCAAGTACGCGGTCACACTGGACTCAGGAGTAGTTTCATTTGGATTGTTGAGTGTCTCTGTGCATAAGAGCTGAGATCTGTCAGTCTCGCTGTGATGCTGCACATCTTGTATGGGAATTGTGATGCCTTCATCACTTGTCTCACATACTGTGGGTAGACCTGCAGTGTCTTCTTGTTGGTTAGATGAGCTGGGTAGACTTTCATAGTCTTCTTCTGGTGGCTCAAATAAGCTGGGTAGACTGTCATAGTCTTTTTATTGTTCAAGTGAGCTTGGTAGACTTTCATAGTCTACTGCTGGTTGCTCAGATAAGGTGGATAGACCTTCATGGTCTTGTTCATGCATGGACTGCACAATGGAGTCTTGAGTTGCTTCGATTGTGGAGTCTGTCAACGCGCTTGCAGCAGAGGCTTGTATCACTCTCTCTGTGGAGTCTGGCATCGTTCCCTGTGTGGAGTTGTGGAGTCGATCTGTGCGCTCTCAATGGAGTCGTGCGGTGGTCTTGCTGTGGAGTCTGTCATCGCTTTCTGTGTGGAGTCAGGGATGCTTCGTGGTGCGTGGACCACTTTTCGTGGTGCGTGGACCACTGGTGTGGTTTCAGGCCGCTCTCTGTGGGCTTCGTCTTCTTCTTGGCTATTTGACAGGTTGCTGTCATCCAATGTATTGACGAGCTGCCATGCCATCATGGTATTGGATTCGTCTACCATCAGTCGAGTAGTGTTGAGCTTTGAAATCATGGGCGGGATTCTCCAACCCCCTGCGGGGTCAGTGAATCGCCCGGGGCCGGCGTCAATCCCGCCCTCGCCGTGTCCCGAATTCTCCGCCACCCGAGCCCCCCGCGGCGATTCTCCGGCCCGCGATCGGCCGACGTCCCGCCGCTGACAAGCCTCTCCCGCCAGCGTTGATTAAACTACCTCTCTTACCGGCCGGATTGGCGGCGCGGGTGGGCGCCGGGATCCTGGAGCGGGGTGCCGGATGCCCCCACGGTGGCCTGGCCCGCGATCGGGGCCCACCGATCAGCGGGCAGGCCTGTGCCGTTAGGGCACTCTTTTTCTTCCGCCTTCGCCATGGTCTTCACCATGGCGGAGGCGGAAGAGACCCCCTCCTCAGTGCATGCGCTGGGATGACGTCAGCAGCCGCTGACGCTCCGGCGCATGCCCCGACTTACACCGGCCGGCGCAGTCCTTTCGGCCCCGGCTGGCGTGGCGCCAAAGGCCGTTCATGCCAGCCGGCAGAGTGGGAACCACTCTGGCGTGGGCCTCGCCCCTCAATGTGAGGGTTTGGCCTCTAAAGGTGAGGAGACTTCCGCACCTTTGAGGCGGCCCAACGCAGGAGTGGTTCTCGCCGCTCCAACATGCCGGGACCCCCCCCCCCCGCCCTGCCGGGTAGGTGAGAATCCCGGCCCATGTTGCTGATGCAATGATCCTCAAATCCAAAGAACCCATCCATATCTGAGTAGTATTCTTCAATGTACAAATCATCTCTTTGTAGTTCGGATTTATTATTGTGCTCGCCATGTCCAATGATGAAATCATCTTCTGAGTACTATTTTCAATGTACAAACCATCTCTTTGGGTGGTGCTAAATGCTTGTTCCAGGGTGCTGTGGAGGTTATTTTCAACTGCTGGTAGACGTTCAGGCATTGCTCCATCTTTCGAGGTGTAAGAATTGTGTTTTGTGGCTTTAAAACGCTTCTTTTTAATTTTCGGACATTTCCCCTTTAAGTGGGCATGGTCTGGGGCTGTTGACGTCATGACGGCTCTTGACGTCATGCATAGGAGTTCATTGCGCACGCCGAGGTTTCTTTACTCTGTGCTCTTTTTGCAACTGCACGGCTTCTCACGCATGCACAAAACACCGTTTTGCCAGTTTGCACTTTTCGGGAAATGCGCATGTGCAGACTGGTCTGGACGGATACGTGCAAGGTGGCTGCCAATCAAAACTGCCGTCTGCTTCTGTTGCAACCCTACCTCTGCCTTGTGGTGAGTATTCGCACCAGTTTTACCGATTTCTTTTGTGTCTCCCTCGCAGTGGCTGTTGAATTTGTCCAGGATGGTCTGGAATTTTGTTCTGTCCTGCCCATCGGAGTATTTTTATTTTGAAATGTTTTTTATTGAGTTTTCATATTTTATATCCAACAAATTACAAATTATTAGAAAAAAGAACACTCAAAAATTAACATGTATATATACAGGTAAGCATCTTCATAATAACAACTGTGGCCGCCCCCTTTAGCCGGCATACATATTTTACATTCCCCAATATGGCCGAGGCACATGTTTATAGGCATTTATTTAGAGTTTGGTTTTGGGCCTTGGCTAGCCATCAAACCCCCATAACGAACCCGTAGCACCCCCCCCCCCCTCCCCCCCCCCCCCCCCCCCCCCCCGGCTACCTTCCCCCGATTCCCGTCCATTTTCCCCTGATTCTTGGCCACCCGACTATTCTTCCTCTTGTTCGTTGGCCACAAACAGGTCCCGGAACAATTGCATGAATGGCTCCCACGTTCTGTGGAAGCCGTCGTCTGACCCTCGGATGGCGAATTTGATTTTCTCCATTTGGAGAGATTCCGAGAGGTCGGACAGCCAGTCTGCAGCTCTGGGCGGTGCTGCTGACCGCCAGCCAAACAGGATTCTACGGCGGACGATCAGGGAGGCAAAGGCAAGGGCGTCCGCCCTCCTCCCCAGGAATAGATCTGGCTGGTCTGAAACCCCGAAGATCGCCACTATCGGGCATGGCTCCACCCTCACCCCCACCACTTTGGACATAGCCTCGAAGAAAGCTGTCCAGTACTCCAGAAGTCTGGGGCAAGACCAGAGCGTGTGGGCGTGGTTGGCCAGGCCTCTTTGGCACCATTCACATCTGTCCACCACCTCCGGGAAGAACCTACTCATACGGGTTCTTGTTAAGTGGGCTCTATGTACCACTTTTAGTTGCGTCAGGCTGAGCCTTGCGCACGTGGAGGTGGAGTTGACCCTATGCAGTGCTTCGCTCCAGAGTCCCTACCCTATCTCAATCCCCAGGTCGTCCTCCCATTTCATTCTTGTTGCGTCCAGTACGGTGTCGGCCCTTTCTACCAGTCGGTCATACATGTCGCTGCAGTTCTCTTTCTCTAGGATACTTGCGTCCAGCAGGTCCTCCAGTAGTGTCTGTCGTGGTGGTTGTGGGTACGTCCTTGTCTCCTTTCGTAAGACGTTTTTGAGCTGCAGGTACCGTAGCTCGTTCCCTCCGGCTAGCCAAAATTTCTCTGTCAGTTCGTCCAGTGTTGCGATCCTGCCGTCCGTGTATAGGTCCCTGACTGTCAGTGTCCCCCCGTCCTGCCTCCACCTTTTGAAGGTGGCGTCAGTCAGTGCTGGTGTGAACCTATGGTTGTTGCAGATGGGAGCCTTGTCCGACATTTTGGTCAGGCCAAATTGCAGCCGCAGTTGGTCCCAGGATTGGAGGGTGGCTGTCACCACTGGGCTGCTGGAGTGTTTTTTGGGTGGGGATGGGAGTGCTGCCGTGGCGAGGGCCCGGAGGGGGGTCCCCATGCAGAAGGCCTCCTCCGCACCCACCCACTCGGCTTCTGGCTCCTGGATCCATCCCCTTACTCGCTCAGCTGTTGCCGCCCAGTGGTAGAATTGTGGATTCGGGAGGGCTAGCCCCCCCCGGATTTTGTTTTTTGTAGGATCTTCTTTGGGATCCTAGCATTTTTACCCCCCCCCCCCCCCCCCCCCCCCCCATACGAACGCCATGAAAAGTTTGTCCAGCACTTTGAAAAAGGCCTTGGGGATGTAGATCGGGATGGATCTAAACAGGAAGAGGAACCTGGGCAGTACGTTCATTTTGATCGTCTGGACTCTCCCTGCGAGGGAGAGTGGGAGCGTGTTCCATCTTTGCAGGTCCTTTTTTACTTCCTCCGTCAGGCTGGTGATGTTCCATTTGTGGATCCCTTTCCAGTCATGGGCTATTTGGATCCCCAGGTAGCGGAATTTGTGTCGGGCTTGTTTGTAGTGTATTTACATTAACCCCTTGTGTATATACAGTGATGCATATCACTAAACAGTGGTGGGAGGGGGGAATGAAGGATGAGTTGAGGGGGAATTGAAGGGAGGGGGGTTGAAGGGGGCCACATGGAGAGTTGGGAGGATGCGCGCGTGGGGCTGAACGGTCTTGGGGGGAAGGAGATGGTGGGAGAAGGGATGCTTTGCTCTCTTCTCACTCGTGCTGCTCGGTGGTGATTGTTGAAAGCAAATTACCGTGGATGCTGGAATCTGAAACGAAAGGGAAAATGCTGGAAAATCTCAGCAAGTCTGGCAGCATCTGTAGGGAGAGAAAAGAGCTAACGTTTCGAGTCCAATGACTCTTTGTCAAAGCTAACAGACAGAGAGAGTGGGAAATATTTATACTGTGGAGTGAGAATGAAAGATGAGTCATAGCCACAGAAACCCAGGGAAACTGGGTGCTAATGGCCACAGATACCAAGGGGAAAGAGTGCAGTCCCCAGAGAGGACTAAAGATGTGAAAGGTCAAACAGCAGGGAAACTAACATCAGAGGATGAACTGTAGGTGTGGGGGGGGGGGGGGAGGGGGGGGGGGGGGGGGGGAAGCAAAGAGGAGAAAGATGGATGGGACCATGATCACGTTCAGCAGTTGCCTGATGTTCGAAGTTAGCTGTCTGTCCTTGACAGTGCCCATCTGGCCTTCTGCAACCTCCTCTGATATGCAGTCCTCCAGCCTTTAGGTTAGCCAGTATTAACCTCCAGTGGTTAGCACTGTTGCATCAAAGCTCCAGAGTCCCAGGTTCAATTCCCGGCTTGGGTCAATGTCTGTGTGGAGCCTACACATTCTCCCCGTGTCTGCATGGGTTTCCTCTGGGTGCTCCAGTTTCCTCCCACAAGTCCCGAAAGACTTGCTTGTTAGGTAATTTGGACATTCTGAATTCTCCCTCAGTGTACCCGAACAGGCACCGGAGTGTGGCGACTAGGGGCTTTTCACAGTAACTTTATTGCAGTGTTAATGTAAGCCTACTTGCGACAATAAAGATTATTATTATTAGTATTTTGGCGAGGATCTTTGCCAGTATTTTTGCGTTTACGTTTGGTAGTGCGATGTGTCTGTACGAACGGCATTCTGTTGGGTCTTTGTCTTTTTTAGGTATCAACGAGATTGAGGCTTCTGCCAGCGTAGACGACAGTGTGCCCCTCACCAGCGAGTCTGTGAACATCTCCTGCAGATGCAGGGCCAGTGCTGTTGCGAATGTTTTGTAGCGGTCAGCCGGGAAACCATCTGGTCCCGGCGCCTTCCCCGCCTACATGGAGCTGACACTCTCCATGACCTCTCCCAGTTCTAGCGGTGCTTCCTGTCCTCCCTCACGACTGGCATGTCCAGTCCATCAAGGAACTTTTCATCCCCAAGTCCCCTGCTGGGGGCTCCGAGGTGTACAGCCCCTGGTAGAAGGTCTCAAATGCTTTCTTGACCTTGTCGGGTTCCGCTACTAGTTTGCCTCTGCAGTCCCTGATTTGTGCTATTTCCCTTGTGGCTGCCTGCTTTCTCAGATGGTGAGCCAGCAGGCAGATAGCCTTGTCTCCGCGCTCATACAGGGTTCCCCTGTTCCTGGTGGAGTTGGTGCACTGCATTCCTAGTGGATAGCAGGTCAAAGTCTATCGGTAGATTTTTCCTCTCTGCCAGGAGCTCTACGGGCGGGGTCTTGGAGTATCGCCGGTCTACATCTAGTATGGAGTCGACTAGCTTTTGTCTCGCCGCCCTCTCTTCCTTGTCCATTCATGCTTTATAAGTGATAAATTTTCCCCTGATCACAGCCTTCAGCACCTCCCAGAAAGTGGAGAGTGAGACCTCCCAATTCTGGTTATTAGTAATATACCCGTCTATGCCTGGGATATTTTCTCGCAAAATGCCTTGTCGGCCAGTGGGGCCGTGTCCAACCTTCATGGGGTTCACGGAGTATTCCGCTCTTACTAGCCCTGGAAGCACCGATTTTCCCACTTCAAAGAAGTTGATCCGTGAATAGAAGTCATGTCCTTGGGAGAAGAAGGAGAACTCCTTCTCCCCTGGGTGGGCGAATTGCCATGGGTCCACCGCTCCATTATGCTCCATTAATAGGCTGAGTTCCTTCTCCATGTTGAAGGTCTTTCCTGTTTTTGGATTCGACTTGTCTGTCCGTGGGTCCTGTACACAGTTAAAGTTCCCACCCTCCCCCTATGATCAGTCGGTGCATATCTATGTCGAGGATTTCCGCCATGGTCTTCTTTATAAAGTCCGTGTCATCCCAGTTGGGAGCATACACATTTACCAGGACTACTGGTGCCCCATCTAGGACACCGTTGACCATGACATACCATCCCCCTGGGTCCATAACCGTCGTTGTCACTGTGAACATTGTCCTCTAATTTAGCAAGATGGCTACACCTGGCCCTCGTTCCGTAACAAGAATGGTAGGTCTGTCCGACCCAGCCCTTCGTTACCCGCTGTCGGTCCTTCTCCCTCAGGTGCATCTCTTGGAGGAAGACTATGTCGGCTTTCATGTTTTTCAGGTGGATGAAGACCCTGGATCGTTTCACTGGGTCGTTAAATCCCCTGATGCTCCATGTGACCATGTTTTTTTTTAACGTTTACAGTATCCAATTCATTTTTTTCAATTTAGGGGCAGTTGATCGTGGCCAATCCACCTACCCTGCACATCTTTGGGTTGTGGGAGTGAAACCTACACCAAAACGGGGAGAATGTGCAAACCCCACATGGACCGTGACCTGAGCCGGGATTGAACCTGGGACCTCGGCACCGTGAGGCAGCAGTGCTAACCACTGTGCCACTGTGCTGCCCCAACCATGTGATTATCTTGATGGGGGTTTCTGTCCCCCCCTCTCCTGCGGGATCAACCATACTTATCTGGCGGACGCGCCCCTGCACTCTGGCGTTTCCCTTTGTTAGGGGGCCGTCCAAAATGGCTGTGGTCTATGTTCTCCCGATGAGTTTGTGTGCCTGTGCTCCGGGGTTTCCCTTTGTCCAGGAGGCATCCAACATGGACGCCAACTGTGAGTTTGCCATGTGGATGGGCCCCAGCACTCCGGGGTTTCCCTTTGTACAGGGACCTTTCCAAGTGGTTGCTTGCAGCGCCATCTTGTTCCATGTCGCCACGTGTGACCTGTTGTAGCCAATCTAATGCCCTCCATCTTTCTTCGCCTATTTCTCACATATGGTGTCTCTTCCCTGTCCTCCTTTCTTTTTTTCCTCCCCCCCATCCCATGGATAAACCCGCCCCTCTTCCCCCACTTCTTCCTCTGGTTAACCCTCGGTGCCCATTATCTTTCCCCCCCCCCCCCCCCCCCCCCCCCCCCTCCCCCCCCTCCCGGCCAGGCGCCTTCTTTCTTGCGGGGGCCGCACCGTGGCCTGTTTCTTCCTCATGAATCCCGATGCTAGCTACATTGATAGTATGGTGGTCTCCCCTCCCGGGGGTTGTTGCACTTCCTCCCGCTGCCCCATCTCTGGGGTCCCTGTCTGCCATTTCCCCCCCCCCCCCACCTTCTGCTTAGCTGTACTTGCTCATCCTTCCCTCTCTTACCACTCTCGTCTCCTAAACGAGGCAGTCGCAATGGCAATGGTCTACTGTTGGCTGTACAGACTGTAAAAGGGAGAGAACTTTTTTTGTCAAAACATTGCATTACAAGAGTCTCATTCTGCGGGCTCTCCATCGCTGCCCCTGCTGCTGCTTCTCCAGTCCGTTCTCTGCCATTAACTTGTCAGCGTCCGCAGGGACTGTGAAAAGGTGCTGGATAAAAGCAAATTACTGCAGATGCTGGAATCTGAAACCAAAGAGAAAATGCCGGAAAATCTCAGCAGGTCTGGCAGCATCTGTAGGGAGAAAAAAAGAGCTAACATTTCGAGTCCAGATGGCCCTTTATCAGAGCTTTGACAAAGGGTCATCTGGACTCGAAATGTTAGCTCTTTTCACTCCCTACAGATGCTGCCAGACCCTGCTGAGATTTACCAGCATTTCTTCTTTTGGTGACAAAGTACTCCTTGCCTTGATACGTGATCCAGAGCATGGCTGGTACAGCATTCTGAATCTCACGGCATCTCTGTAAATTCAACCCGCTTGGTCAGGTCAGCCCCAATGTCCTGGTAGATCTGGATCTTGTGATCGTTCCAGCTGCAGTTTTTGGACTGTCTGGCCCAGCGCAGGATTCTCTCCCGGTCCTGGTACCGGTGCATATTTGTAATTATTGCCCTCGGCTGTTCCCCTGTTTTGGGCTTCGGTCAGAGCAACCAGTGCATTCTGTCGATTTCTGGTGGGTTGGAGAAGCTATCCCTTCCCACCAGATTCACCCAGCATTTGGGCCACATAGTCTGTAGGGCTCCTATCTTTGATCCCCTCTGGTAGGCCCACAATTCGTAGGGTCTGCCACCTTGACCAGTTCTCCTGATCCTGAACATTTCCCCTCAGGTTGCTTTGCGTCGTGACCAGCCTTTCCATCTCGTTTTCCAGAGCAATGATTCAGTCACTCTGGTCCATTGCAGCCCTCTCCAGATCCTTAATTGTTGCCTCCTGGGCCTCCACTTGTTTTTCGGCTTTGTCCAGGGTCACCTGCATGGTCACCGGAGCTTCGGCCACTGCACCCTTCACCGCAGCTTGTATGTCTGATTTTGTTTCTTGTCAGTGTTCCTTCAACTCTCTTGAGAGAAAAATCCTCCACCCATCCCCTGGTGAGACGGGAGGCTTCTCGTGTGGCGGATCACTTCCTCTGGCTCTGGCGAAGTCCGGGTTTCACCATCTCATGCGTCGGCTGGTTCAGCATAGTCTGTAGGGCTCCTACCTTTGATCCCCTCTGGTAGGCCCACAATTCGTAGGGTCTAACTGTTTGTCCAGGCTTTTCCCACTCCTGGGGTGAAATTCTCCGACCCCCAGCAGGGTCGCCTAAAATCCCGCCCCCGCCGTGGCAGAGATTCTTCGCCACCCGGGAAGTGGCGGCGGCGGAATCTCACCACTCCGATCGGAGAGGCCCCTGCGGTGATTCTCCAGCCCGGATGGGCCGAAGTCCCGCCGCTGGGAGGCCTCTCCCGCCGCCGAGATTTGAACCACCTCTGGAACGGCGGGATCAGCAGCGCGAGCGGGCCCCCGGGTCCTGGGGGGAGCGGGGGGCGATCGAACCCTGGGCGTGCCCCCACGGTGGCCTGGCCCACGATCGGGGCCCCCCGCTCAGACTCAGACTGCCAGCTGCCGCTGACGTCACTGCCGGCGCATGCGCCGACCGGCGAAAGCCTTTCGGCCAGCCCCGCTGCCGGGGGCGCCGGTTTTTTGCGCCAGTCTTCTGGTGCAAACCGCTCCGGCGCGGGGCTGGCCCTCAAAGGTGGGGAGAATTCCCCACCTTTGGGGAGGCCCGGCCCCTGAGTGGTTGGCACTACTCCCCTACGCCGGGACCCTCCGTCACGCTGGGTGGGGAGAATGCCGCCCCTGGTCTCCACTCGTCCTCTGGACTGGCTGTTATTCGGCATCTTTCCTTCTTTCTTCGTTTTGTTAGTGGTGCTGGGATGATTTGTATCATTTTGCGGGTGCTTTTCAAGCAAAAAGTGTCTACTTTTCAGGTTCACGGGAGGAGAGCCACCTGATGTGCGACTTTTCAGCACATCCCTGTCACCGGAAGTTCCGCTCGATGTTCTGATTTTGTAAGCACTGGTTGGTTGAATGCAGTCAGTACCCTGCTTAATGTGAACAACCAAAGTGATGTGATGCTTGGCATGATCCACCAGCCATTGAGATCCATGGCATATGTAACTGGCAATCATGCATCTGTCCTGAAGAGTGCAAGACAAAAATCAACAGCAACATGTCTCTATTTTCAGCAATATCCAATATGGTTTCTTCCACAATAGAGAAAATACCCCTCGCTCCCCCGTAACCATCAAGGTCCGGCCAGAATCAGGTGTGCCATTACATTTTGCTCTCTAAGCTAGTCTCACCAAATAACAATAATGCACACATTAATAAAGTGAAAACAATATCATGTAAAATATTTACAAGTGAAATATAATTTAGAAAATACCCAATGCCAGCTTTCTTAATGGCCTTGTAGTTGGGTGGGAACGTTATGCTGGTGAGGCAGAGCCTCCCTATTTGACCAGGAGGCTCTCCTACAGCCCCCCATAATTGCTGCATTGTCAACTGAATTGCGTTTCCCAATCGAAAAACTTTCCTTGCTGCCTGTCCACACCCGACTTGAACTTTGAATTTGAATTTTTATCATATGGGAAATGGGAGTAAGAGAAGAGAGTTTCAATTATGATCTCTGCAAAGGCATGCGGCTGACAAAATCCCATAATCTAAGAATAATAGAACATTACAGCACAGAAGGAGGCCATTCAGCCCATCATGTTCGTTGTGGCTCTCAATCAGAGCTGGTCAACCAGGTGCACTCCGCTGCCTTTTTTACATGGAGTCATGCAAACCTTTCTATTTAACAGTTCATCCAATTCCCTTTTGAAAACTACATATGGATCTGCCTCAATCACACTCTCTGGCAATGGATTCCAGACCCGAACTACTCAAATTTAACTTACCGTCTCCTCTGATTATTTTGCCAATCAACTTGCATCATGAATGATATGGTCACAGGAGTAGGTTGAAGGTTGGGAATTCTGTGGAAAGTGACTCATTTCCTGACTCCCCAAAGCCTGACCATCATCCACAAGGCACAAGTCAGGAATGTAATGGATTTCTCTCTATTTGCCAGGATGTGTGTGTCTCCAACAACATCACTTGCAAGCTAGGTGCCCGCAATTCTCTGTTGGAATTAAATGGCTGTTCCTTCACTGTCACTGCGTCGAAATCCTGGAACTCCCTTCCTAACAGCACTATGAATATACCTACACAACATGGACTGCAGCCGCTCAGGTGGATCACTGCCACCTCCTTAAAGACAATTAGGGATAGGCGATAACTGCTGGCCTTGTTAGCAATGTCCGCACCCCGAATAATAGATTTAGTTGACACAAATAACTGAGGTTGCATTTTTAGATGCCTATCCGCTTATAGGGCGGGATCTACTGGTTGCGTTGCGTCTAAAAAGCAGCACAGTGTGGCGCAATGTGACCAGTAGATGCCAGGAGATCCCTCTTCTGGGATCTACCCAGCTCACCACGCCTCACCTGGCAAGATCTAACGTGATCTCCGGAGATGTTGTGATATGAATCCTGCCCATTGTGGCCGGGATCACTTTCTGGCAAATCTGCATATTAGAGTGAGACTCTAATATGCGTTCCTGAGATCTTACCTAGCCTAGGAGACCTCGGGCGAGCGCTGCTCAGTACTGGTCTCCACAAACAGGGACCAGATGGAATGGGTCTCCTAGGTGATTGGAGGCCTTCAGGTGCATGCCCTCTGGGCAGGGTTGTACCCTGGCAGTGCCACCTGGGTGATAGCCTGGCATTGTCAAGGTGCACAAGTGGCACTTCCAGCTGGCAGGGGCGGTGCCAGGCTAACACTGCCAAGCTGGCATCTTTTGCGCAGTGGTGATCAGGCTGAGGTGTAGCTTGTGGGAATTTGCGGGGGGGGGGGGTCTCCTTAAGTGAGTTGGCGCTTGGGGGAGTTCGGGAGTCATGTCGAGGGCTTGGGCGATTGGGACACCATTTGAAAATGGCATCCCGATCTCTCACTGCACTGAGGGGTTCCAGTGAGGGGCGGTCTTGGTGCAGAAAATGGGGCTAAATGTGGCCTCGGCTGTGCATTCCCTGCTGAGGCTGCTGATCTACCCGAATGGGAGTTAGATAGTGTACTGTTTCTCGGCGTTTTGAACGCCAGGAAACACCCGGCTAATATCGTGCACTACAGGAATCTGTCCCCATTCAGATAGATTGCGCCCATAAACCTTTCAACCTTTGCCTCTGTGCTTTGGTCCATGTCCCCCAGACTCTGCTGTTCATAAAGCGAGACAAGAATATGTTCCTTTCTTTCACATGTACTCTACCAAATGCTAATGGAAACAAATGCTGGGATGTAGATTGACTTTTTAAATCATCTTTAAAATTCTAACATTGCCACCTTTTGACACAGAATAAGTGATCACAAATGAGTCACCAGCCTTCTTTCTGATTATACCTTCACTCATCTTGAAGTTTTTGGTTGATTCATGTTATACTCGTACATGATGAATCATAGAGTCATGGGAGAGTTTTACCAGGCTGTATGATTGAGGTGGTATTGTGGTTGCAGTGGGAGGAGAGCTGAGAAATCACCAATATTAGCTGCATCACCAGGACCAGTGACTGCTGGGTGTTTTATATATCTCAGAGCGATGCAGAGATGACACCAGTTTCCAAGTGAGCAACAGGTTTGTTTACAAGTGTTTTAAAATATCTCTGCAATCACAAAATGTCCACACTCAGTGGGGAGGCGGTGGCATAGTGGGTTTGAATCCCGCCATGGCAGATGGTAGAAATTGAAGTCAATAGATATATCAAATTAAAAGTCTAATGATGATCATGAAACCATTGATAATTGTTGTAAAATAAACACATCTGGTTCATTAGTTTTGCAGCCTGACATAGTCATACTCAGATAATCATATCTTACAGATAACGTCCAGGACACCACTGTCACCATCCCTGGGTATGTCTTGTACCACCGGCAGGACAGACCCAGCAGAGGTGATGACCCAGTGGTATACAGTCATGAGGGAGTTGCCCTGGGAGTCCCCAACATCAACTCTGGACCCCAGGAAGTCTCATGACTTCAAGTCAAACATGGGCAAGGAGACCTCCTGCTGATTACCATGTATCATCCACCATCAGCTGATGAGTCAGTACTCCTCCATGTTGAACACCACTTGGAGGAAGCACTGAGGGTGGCAAGGGCACAGAATATGCTCTGGGTGGGGGACTTCAATGTCAATTACCAAACGTGGCACGGCAGCACCATTACCAACTGAGCTGGCCAAGTCCTAAATTACATAGCTACTAGACTAGGTCTGTGACAGGTACTGAGAGAACCAACAAGATGGAAAAACCGACTAGACCTTATCCTCACCAATCTGCCTGCTGCAGATACATCTGTCCATGACAGTATTGGTAGGAGTGACCATCGCACAGTCCTTGTGGAGACAAAGTCCCGTCTTCACCTTGAGGATACCCTCCATCATGTTGTGTGGCACTACCACCATACTAAATGGAATAGACTCCGAACAGACCTAGCAATTCAAGACTGGGCATCCAACAGGCTCTATGGGTCATCAGCAACAGCAGAATTGTATTCAACCACAATCTGTAATCTCATGGCCCACTGGAGGAGGAGGCTCCATAAATATGCCCATCCTCAATGATGGAGGACCCAGCACATCAGTGCAAAAGAGAAGGCTGAAGCATTCACAATAATCTTCAGCAGAGGTGCCGAGTGGATGATCCATCTCGGTCACCTTCAGAGGTCCCCAGCATCACAGATGTCAGTCTTCAACCAATTCCATTCCCAGGCATGTCTTGTACACACAAAGTAGGACAAACCCAACCTGGCCAATTACCACCCTATCAGTATACTCTCAATCATCAGTGGAGTGATAGAAGGAGTCATCAACAATGCTCTTAAGTGACACTTAGCAACAACCTCCTCACTGACACTCAGTTTGGATTCCACCAGGGTCACTCAGCTCCTGACCTGATTACAGCCTTGGTTCAAACATGGACAATAGAGCTGAACTACAGAGGTGAGGTGAGAGTTGCTGGCCTTGACATCAAGGCAGCATTTGATCGAACATAGTATCAAGGATCTCCAGCAGTACTGGAGTCAATGGGAACCAGGGTAAACACTCCAATTGTTGAAGTCATACCTGGCACAGAGGAAGATGGTTGTGGTGGTTGGAGGTCAATCCTTTCAGTCCCAGTACATCACTGCAGGAGTTCCTCAGGGTAGTGTCCTAGGCCCAACCATCTTCAGCTGCTTCATCAATGACCTCCCTTCCATCATAAGGTCAGATTACATGTCTAAATGCAGCAAGAGCTGGACAATATCCAGGCTGGGGTTGGCAAGTTGCAAGTTACATTTGCGCCACACAAGTCCCAGACAAGTGCCATCTCTAATAAGAGAGAATCAAAGCATCACCCCTGACATTCAATGGCATTACCATCACTGAATCCCCCACTATAAACATCCTGATGCAGGGCAGCAAGGTGGCTGCAGTGGTCTGTGGGGTTCTCACCTCCACAACCCAAAAGATGTGCAGGCTAGTTGAATTGGCCACACTAAATTGCCCCTCAATTGGAAAAAAAGAATTGGGTACTCTAAATTTATTTAAAAATACATCCTGGGGGTTACCATTGAGCAGAATATGAACTGGACTCACCATATTAATACTCTGGGTACAAGTGTAGATCGGAGGGTAGGAATCCCGGAGCGTAAACATAGAACATACAGTACAGAAGGAGGCCATTCGGCCCATCAAGTCTGCACCGACCCACTTAAGCCCTCACTTCCACCCTATCCCCGTAACCCAACAACCCCTCCTAACCTTTTTGGACACTAAGGGCAATTTATCATGGCCAATCCACCTAACCTGCATGTCTTTGGACTGTGGGAGGAAACCGGAGCACCTGGAGGAAACCGACGCAGACACAGGGAGAACATGCAAACTCCGCACAGACAGTGACACAGACAGCAGGGAATCGAACCTGGGACCTGGCGCTGTGAAGCCACAGTGCTATCCACTTGTGATAACCATGCTGCCCCATGTCAGAAGGTGAGTTACTCACCTTCTGACTCCCCAAAACCTGTCCACCATCTGCAAGGCAGTAGTGAGAGTGTAACAGAATTCTCTCCACTTGCCTGGATGAGTGCAGCTCCAAAAACACTCACATACCATCCAGGACAATGCAGCCTCCTTGTCTTGATTGACACCACTTCCACAAACACTCACTCCCTCCACCACCGACGAACACTAGCAGTTGTGTGTAGACCATAAGACCATAAGACATAGGAGCAGAATTAGGCCACTTGGCCCATCAAGTCTGCTCCGCCATTCAATCATGGCTGATATTTTTCTCATCCCCATTCTCCTGCCTTCTCCCCATAACCCCTGATCCCCTTATTAATCAAGAACCTATCTATCTCTGTCTGAAAGACACTCAGTGAATTGGCCTCCACAGCCTTCTGCAGTAAAAAATTCCACAGATTCACCACCCTCTGGCTGAAGAAATTCCTCCTCATCTCTGTTTTAAAGGATCACCCCTTTAGTCTGAGATTGTGACCTCTGGTTCTAGATTTTCCGACAATTGGAAACATCCTCTCCACATCCACTCTATCCAGGCCTTGCAGTACCTTGTACGTTTCAATAAGATCCCCCCCCCTCATCCTTCTAAACTTTAACGAGTACAGATCCAGAGCCCTCAAGTGTTCCTCATACGACAAGTTCTTCATTCCAGGGATCATTCTTGTGAACCTCCTCTGGACCCTTTCCAAGGCCAGCACATCCTTCCTTAGATATGGGGCCCAAAACTGCTCACAATACTCCAAATAGGTTCTGACCAGAGCCTTATACAGCCTCAGAAGTACATCCCTGGTCTTGTATTCTAGCCCTCTTGACATGAATGCTAACATTGCATTTACTTTCTTAACTACCGACTGAACCTGCACATTAACCTTAAGAGAATTGTGAACAAGGACTCCCAAGTCCCTTTGTGTTTCTGCTTTCCAAAGCATTTCCCTATTTAGAAAATAGTTTATACCTAGATTCCTCCTTCCAAAGTGCATAACTTCACACTTTTCCACATTGTTTTTCATTTGCCACTTCATTGCCCACTCTCCTAGCTTGTCCAAGTCCTTCTGCAGCCCCCTTGCTTCCTCAATACTACCTATCCCTCTACAGATCTTTGTATCATCTGCAAACTTAGCAATAGTGCCTTCAGTATCTTCTTCCAGATCATTAATGTATATTGTAAAAAGTTGTGGTCCCAGCACAGATCCCTGAGGCACACCACTAGCCACGGGCTGCCATCCTGAAAAAGACCCCTTTATCCCCACTCTTTGTTTTCTGCTAGTCAGCCAATCCGCTATCTATGCCAGGATCTTATCCTGAACACCATGGGCTTTTAACTTATTTAACAGTCTCCTATGCGGCACCTTGTCAAAGGCCTTCTGGAAATCTAAATAAATCACGTCCACTGGTTCTCCTTTGTCTAACTTGCTTGTTACCACCTGAAAGAACTCTAACAGATTTGTCAGACGCGAGCTCCCTTTAACAAAGCCGTGCTGACTCAGTCCGATTTTGCTATGCACTTCCAAGAGCTTCGCAATCTCTTCGTTAATAACAGACTCTAAAATCTTACCAATGACTGAAGTCAAGCTAACCAGTCTATAATTTCCCATCTTCTGCCTCCCTCCCTTCTTAAACAGTGGTATTACATTAGCCACCTCCCAGTTCTCTGGGACCCTTCCTGTCTCCAGTGATTCCTGAAATATCATCACCAATGCCTCCACAATCTCCTCAGTTATCTCCTTTAGAACCCTGGGATGTAGTCCATCCGGTCCAGGTGATTTATCCACCTTCAGACCTTTCAGTTTCCCCAGAACTTTCCCCTTAGTAATGGTCACTGCACTCACCTCTGTCCCCTGGTTCTCCTGGTGCTCTGGCCTCCCACTGGTGTCTTCCATCGTGAAGACTGATGCAAAGTAACTATTCAGTTCGTCTGCCATTTCTTTGTTTCCTATTATTACTTCTCCAGCCACATTTTCTAGTGGTCCAATGTTTATTTTTGCCTCCTTCTTACCTTTTATATATTGAAAACATCTCTTCCTATCTTCCTCTATATATCACTAATGTACCATCTACAAGATGCACTGCAGAAACTCACCAAGGTTTCTTGGGCAGAATCTTCCAAACCCACGGCCACAACCATCTAGAAGGACAAGGGTAGCAGATACAGGGAAACACCACCACCTGGAAGTTCGCCTCCAATCACTCACCATCCTGACTTGGGAATATATCAGCACTTCCTCACTGTCATTGAGTCAAAATCCTGGAATTTGTTCCCTAAAAGTACTTTGGTGTACCTACACCTCAGGGACTGCAGGGGTTCAAGATGGCAGCTCACCACCACCTTCTCAAGGGCAACCAAGGATGGACAACATAATTTTAAACAAATGTTGGCTTAGCTAGCAACACCCACATCCATAAGAATGAATTTTAAAGAAAGCCCCCCTGTACAATGCTTCCTCCCAAACCAGTGTGACCTTCAGTTTTCACATGACTCCTCGGAGAAGATTTGGAGGGAAGGGGGTTGCTGAATGGGGCAAGTGGAGAGCTCTTGAGCTGCTGAGCAGGTTTGGGGATTGGGCAGGATGCTGTGGGATTGAGCATCGGGGGGGATTATTTGAACTGCTTTTATTTCTCAAACAAAACATCTACCTTTTCGTTGTAGCAGGAATTAGGAATTAGCTCACACTCACTATTCGAAAAACATGAGGATTAAAAAGGACTTCATGGCTGGTAGAATTGGTACATGCTCCATGGCAGCCTCAGGGGTCATGAGCACAAAAGGTTGTCACAGGATCCCACTGGGGGGGTCGCGACCCCACAATTTGGGATTCAGTGTTCCAGTATCTTCTGTGGTGTCTGCTTACAGACACTGCAAATTAAGCACACTGAGCATAGACCAGTCACCAGACTCACATCATCAAACTCAGAAGAATTGAACAGTTGAACACTAAAATGGCCACTGCTGGAGAGGACAGGGGGCCTGCACCCTACTCTAGGAATGCCGAAGCAAACCTCTCTGAGCTAAGCACTGGTGCACCAGGGCTGCCTTCCCTGTGCACGGCCCACCGTCATTAAAATCCCCCGACATTGAGCACGGTTTACACAGCGCTCCCTGATCTTACCGCACTCCCCCCACCGTCACCCCACCCCCAACTCACCTCACTGGCCCCCAACATACCCCCATACCACATCAGACCTCCCCCCCCCACCCACTGACACCTACTCCCACTGGCCCCCACACCCACTAAACATCCCCCCCCCCCCCCCCCCACCCACCCGCACTGACCTTGCCCCCTCTCCTTCCCCAGCACGATGGGGCTTTGTCTGGGTTGATTAAATTCTCCCTAATATTTCCAACTTAATTCAAACTGCAATTTTATGAGCTAAACACAATTCATGATGGATAGAAAAATGAAAATAACATGTGCTTACAAAAACCCAGTAAATTACATATTGTAACCTTCAGGCAGTTTTGCAAATGATTGTAAAAATACTGAATATAAATGATAAAAATTTGTTCTCACAAACCAAATCAAATCAATGCACCGAGGAAGTTCAAATTGAGTTCCAGGCACCATGGCAATCACTTCTCCTAGGTTAAATCTTATTTATCTGAAGCATGCTGCCTCTGCCTTTACTGTAACGACAGCTGCCCAAGTCAAAATAATTCTGCACTAACATCTTTCACTTAAAATATAAATGACTGAACTGTCCCTACTGTTAGCTGCACAATCTTCATTGAAATGAACATACTCAACATATTCACAGTTTCATGCAACTTGGAAATATTGATCCTGTAATGGGTTAGCAACTCAGAAAGTGCGATTTTTTGCATGGTATTCCCAGGCCTCGAGGTCGAGGAATATTCACAATGCAAATTCGCTTGAAACCCAAATAATATTTCAAGACTAATATACATGTCTATATGTTAAGAAAAACAATTAGCAAACTTGAAACAGATGCTGAAAGAAAAGGCATTTATTAGAATGCTTAAAATGCTACATGATTTATCAAAGACAAGACAACATATTTTGTACTGCACTTTTCTGCAACATTCCTCGGTCCGCAAGTTTCTAGACACTCGCACTTTCACACTTTTAAACTCTGCGTCAGGCCGTAATTATCTCCTGGCTGTGTGTATCTGAGTCTCTTGCGTTTCTAGTGCTATGTCGGTTCGACCGTGTGACATCAGGACAGTGCCACTTCAATGAGCTGACTTTTCTTGGCCCTAGGGCCACAGGAGTAGAGGTGGGTGCGGGAGGGGCTGGGAAAATATAAGGGAGCCACTTGAGGATGGCACCCTAACGTACTCTCTGTGCTGGGGAATTTTTCCAGGGATGGAACTGAATCAGCTGCCCGCACTAAGGGAACAGGCAGGCAATTTGCATATTTAAGGACCCATTTAGGGTTGATTTAAAGGGCTTGCTGGCCTGCGCCAATGCAACCGGTAGAGGAAGCCAGATTCATGACTCCCTATGGCAGTCCAGGGTTGGGCATTAGAGACCGAGGCTCTATTCAATGGGGAAGGCAGTATGTTCAAAAACGGTCTCCCCATTACCCTGGGAGAGGGGACTTCACTCTCCTACCTGATGGCCCCAACCCATTTGGCCTCCTATTTCCACATCTGTGGCCAGCGATTGGGAATGGAGGTGCCTTCAAACCTCCCTACATTGCCTACATACTCAGTTGTGCTCATCTCTGTCAGTGGAGCTAACAGCCTTTCTGTGCTGGATGGCTTCCCTTAGATTCAGGAACCAATCCATCATTCATATGAGGATAGTGAGTGCAGAGGCAGCCAATTAGGAGGTAATCTCTGGGAAAGTGGCTCCACTGGTCAGGCACCCAGCAAGTGTGGGCCAGTACCCGAGCTGGTACTAGGTTCCCAAATGAAAATCTTGATCAATGTGATTGGACGATATGGGGGTTACAGCTGTATGTCCCCATACATTGGTGAATGTTGCGGAGGTGGTGTCGAGCGGGTACACTCAGGTACAAAGTTAAAAGAATACGAGACAACCTGTTCGCAATCCACAACTAGGAAGCCTAAAAGTAGGTCAACCTCAACCTCCCACAGAAAAATGTTGAGGTCAATCAGCAAGGGGCTGGTTCCAGATTGAAAATGGAGTTTCTGAAACTCTACTGGGTTGGGGTGGCTAAGGACTGCAAACAGGATTACAGCGAGGAGGGATGCTAAGTCTGTGTGTTCACACCATGAAAAATACCCCATCCACTCATGAAACAAGTGAAGCAATTGCTGGATGAGATGTCCAAAATGGGGGTTATCTACTCCATCACTCAGCTAACTGCATGGTGGTCTGGCATGATCACAGTCCTAAAGCGAAACGGGTCCATCCGTCTCTGCATCTAATTGACACAGCTCAGGGAAGCCACGGACTCAGAAGTTCACCTTATAAGCTTGATGGATGACAGCCTGACCAAACTCTCCAAAAGCAGATAGTTTTCAAAGCTCGACGCGAGCAGCAGCTTTTGGCAATTTCCACTCAATGTAAAGTGCAGATTGTTGACCAGGTTCAGCACCCACTTTGGCAGAATCTGCTTCAACCACTTACCATTTGGACTCACATCTGCAGTGGATGGCCAGGATTCTCCACCGCCGTGATTCTCCGTTATGCTGGCCGCTGGGGGTTTCCCGAAGGCGTGCGGCCCCACAATGGGAAACCCCATTGACCGGCTGGCATAACGGAGAATCCCGCCGGTCGGTCGGAGCAGAAATGTGGCGCGGCGGGGCGGAGAATCCAGCCCGATATATTTCAATGCATGATGTTGACCATGTGCCGTCTGCCAAATGGACGATATTTTGGCCCACCGTACAAGAGTGGAAGAACATGACAAAAGGCTCACAACAGGTCTGAATCTGTAAACATAGAGACCTGAGGAAAAGAGATGGGGTAGTAGATGTGATGTAAATATGTTGGGTGTGGTATTATCATAACTATAAGCATTACAAGAGTTAATGTAGTATCAACAGTAGCCACTAGAGGGGGCTGTAGACACAACTATATAAAGCAGTGATACTAGAACTTAGGGGAGGAGTGTATGCAGGTGACAGTTAGTGAAGGTCATAAGAGCAGTTAGTGTGAGAAGGTTAGATTATAGTTTATACCAGTAGTGAGATTAGCAGTAGGTGAGTGTAGTTAGATGTTATTGATCAATTCTGTATTCTAAAGGACTTTTGAAACCCAGTTTAATAGTGTAAATAAAATTATAGCTTTGTTGAAGTAAAAGCTATATTGTGGTCTTTGTGGAACACTACACCAACCATCCTAAATAAGCAACACAAAGAACACCACATCGGGTAAACAGGAATGTGCCGTAAATACATTAGATGAAAATTTAAGGCAGAGTGGTATAAATGGCTGGCATCGAAAGCGTTAATCTGGGGCTGGGTGGAGTATCGCCCACACAGTGATATAAAGGAACACATGACCCTTATTTATAAGACAGTCTTGTACTGGATAGTGATGTGTGTAGAGGCCAGCATGGAGATAGCATCTAGCTCAGACTTGCTAGTGTATGCGTATAATATAGTTTTTTTTAATTCTGAAATTTAGAGCACCTAATTATTTTTTTCCAATTAAGGGGCAATTTAGCTTGGCCAATTTACCTACCCTGCACAACCTTTTGGGCTGTGGGGGTGAGATCCACACAGGCACAGGGAGAATATTCACATGGGTAGTGACCCGGAGCTGGGATCGAACCCGAGTCCTCGGCGCCATGACGCAGCAGTGCTAACCACTGTGCCACCATGCTGCTCAATACATATATATAGTTACCATGATAGTTGTTTTGTCAATAAACATTTACTGCCAATCTATACAAGACTCAGACCACTTTATGAGAACAATTACACTACCCAAAACATCTTACAACAATTTTAATTTATCATTGCTATTAGATGAAAAACAAATTACAATCGGGAATCAGACAGAGGAGGAGTATTTTTCGAATTTAATGTTTGGATAAAATTGAATGGCTAATAACAAAACTGTCTGCCCCATTTCATAAAAGAGATCTTTACAATGAAGTAATTATCAACAAGAGAGATGTTTTCTGCTTAAGTAATTGGTTTATTTCTTTCCTGATGAAGGAAAGGAATTCTGCACTTGCCGGATTCTGATTTTATTTCACTCCCTTCAGTTGGTAAATCCCTCTCCTTCGGAATAACCTCCCTACTCCTCCAGGCTCTCTATTCCGTTTTCCTCCTTTAAGGTATTCCTTAAATCTTACTTCTTCGACCAAGTGTCCACGCTTCTGGCCCAATAGCAACTTATCTGGCTCGGTGTCTTGTTGTATAATGCTTCTGTGAGGGGCCTTGGGACATTTTATTTCATTAAACATGCTTTGAAAGGATAATGTATTGGTTTCTATGTCTGCACACACAAGCTGCAATTTTCCAACCCCCCCGTGATGGGATTTGTGGTAGGAGAGGTGGTGCCCTGCCATTGGCTGGACAGTTCCCCAGTGGCACGACCGGCAAGCCATGGAAAACGCCATTGCCTTCAGTGGAACAGGTAGATGCCATCACAGGCCAATGGCAGGCCATCTCTGCCATCAGAAAATCCACTGGGGGGGGGGGGGGGGGGGTCCAGGGGTTGGAGATGGTGGGGTATGGGGGAAGAGTGTCCGAAAACCCCGGCCAATGTGTTCAAACAAGCAATGAAGTGTTGTGAAGTTCAACTACAGTTTCTATATAAACAAATGTTACAGCCATTCGTGCCCACAACGATCCCCAAACACCGATTTTGGACAGAGTGGCCCATAATATCAGTTGAAATTTCTGGAGTACGGAGAGCGCACTCTGCATATGCGCCCTGGAACAATGCATGGAAATGCATGCTAAAGCGCAAAAGTTCAAATTTCCAACCCGGTTCTTTGAAAGTCTTTTGCTGCAAGCGCTGCGCTGAAGCAGCTGAATGTGAAATCCTGGGACAGCGTTAACCTGGTCTGCTCACTATGATGTGAGGTAAGTTTTTAGTCTTGCCTATTTTCACTTTTTTTCCTCATCCAGAATCAGCGGAGCAGAGGCAGGAGACCAGGTCCCACATGGAAGGCGGATGAAGAAGGTAAGATCCCCTGGGATCGAGGGCAATTTGGCAAACTGGATTCAAAACTGGCTTTGTGGCAAGAGGTAGACAGTAATGGTTGAAGGGTGTTTTTTGTGACTGGAAGCCTGTGCCCAGTGGTATTCCACAGGATTGGTGCTGGGTCCCTTGTTGTTTGTCATGTGCATTAATAATCTGGATGAGAATGGAGGGGGCATGATAAGTAAATTTGCAGATGACACAAAAATTGGTATTGTGATAAATGGTGAAGAGCAAGGCATTAGATTACAGGATGATAGAGACGGCCTGGTTAGATGGGTAGAAGAGTGGCAAATAGAATTTAATCATGAAAAGTGTGAGGCAATGCACTTTTGAAGACTAACAAGGCAAGGGAATATGCAATGAATGACCGAACCACAGGAAGAGACCTTGGTGTGCACATCCACTCTGAAGACAGGACAGGTAGATAAGGTGGTTAAGAAGATTTATGGGAATCTTGCCTTTATTAACCAAGGCATGGAATACATGAGCAGGGACATTATGGATTGGATTGAATTTGTTTATTGTCACGTGTACCGAGGTATAGTGAAAAGTATTTCAGCTGTATAAAACATTGGTTAGGGCCCAGCTGGAATAGTGTGTACAGACCTGGTCACCACGCTACAGAAAGGAAGTGTTTGCACTGGGAAGGGTGCAGAGGAGATTCACCAGGATGTTGCGAGAGCTGGATCATTTCAGCTATTAAAAGAGACTGGATAGGGTGGCAATGCTTTCCCTGGAGCTGAGAAGGCTGAGGGGGGACCTGATTGAGGTGTATAAAATTATATGGGTGAATAGGAAGGTACTTTTCCCCTTAGCGGAAAGGTCAATAATCAGGGGGATAGATTTAAAGGTAATAGGCAGGAGGTTTAGAGGAGATGTGAGGAAAATCTATTTCACCCAAAGGGTGTTGGGAACATGGAACTCACTGCCTGAAAGGTTGATGGAGGCGGAATCCTTCATAACTTTTAACAAGTGTTTAGATGAGCATTTGAAATGCCATTGCATACAAGGTTACAGACCAAGTGCTGAAAATGGGATTAGGATAGTTTGGTGCTTGATGACCAGCGTGGACGCAATGGGCCAAAGGGCCTCTTTCTATGCTGTAAAACTCTGTTATTTACAATTTGTCCTGCTTCAAGAATTTCCATTGTTTGTGGTCCGAGAAGTTCTGACTTCTCTTCCTCCCGACTAAATTTTCCGTTCCCACAATCCAAATTAAAACAGACAAACATTTTTAAGCATGCCACAAGTAAAGTTATATAGCAATATAGCGCAGACAGCACGGTGGCGCAGTGGATTAGCACTGATGCCTCACGGCGCCGAGGTCCCAGGTTCGATCCTGGCTCTGGATCACTGTCCGTGTGGAGTTTGCACATTCTCCCCGTGTTTGTGTGGGTCTCACCCCCACAACCCAAAGATGTGCAGGCTAGGTGGATTGGCCACGCTAAATTGCCCCTTAATTGGAAAACATGAATTGGGTACTCTATATTTATTTTAAAAAATCAAAAATACAGCACAGATATAAATAGTAGCTGTACAGATTGAAAACCAATAACAAAACCTATGTTCACTAATAAATATTAAATAATAATCATCTTCAATCATAAAAAAATAAATTAAAAGTTATTTTGAAGGAACTAATAACAATGGCCTGTTTAAAAGAACAAAAATAGGTTTAAAAAAAGCCTTCAACATGCGTTTAAACGGCTTTGAAACCTTTTGCTTGTTGTCTTCAATACAAACCTGCAGTTTAAATCCCTAACTACAAAGAGCGTTTCCTTAGATCCCCCACCCCAAGGGAGTGTGGCTAGATTCAGACTAGGCAGCACATAGAGGCCTGTGCAGTGTCCCAACATAGGCCCAAGGCTGCTGCCGGAGTTGGAAAGTTTGTCAGGATTTTTGAGCATGGGTAAGCGGGCACTTTTGACCTCAGTACTGGCGGGCCATGGCTTCCCATTGATACATGGAAGTTGTGGGCCAATGTTTGCCAGGAATAGCAAGAGAGTGCTCTGATTATTTTTAAAATCAGTGTCATAGACCATTCACATCCGCAAGTAGGTTGGGCCTGCAGTTTGCTTTAATGTATTATCCAGAGTGCAGTAGCCGACGATGCAGAAATCCTTCAGCAAACCATTGTACCCATGGATCCATACTCACAATCTGAGGTCCTATGGATTATGGCTGAACCAGGTTGCTGACAGAAACTGCTTTTTCTTGTTTTCGAACCTGGAATCTCTTTCAGCCCCGTAGCTCTTCGATATCGGCACCCATCCATATCTGACCCCCTTGACCATTCCAATTTTAATTGCTCTGGCATTGGCGGCCATGCCTTCTGCTGCCAAGGCCCAAAGGTCTGTAATTCCCACCCTAAACCTCCACTACCATCTGCCACTCACCCTTCCTTTAAAAAAGTACTTCAAGCTTGAGATAGCTTTTGGTCATCTGACATGACAACATAAGAAATAGGAGCAGATAGGCCTTTCTGCCCCTTGGGCCTGCTCTGCCAGTCAATAAGATCGTGGCTGACCTGATGTGGTCTTACCTCCACTTTCCTCCTTGTGCCCCATAACCCTTGACTCCCTAATTGTCAATCAATAATCTGCCCCACTCAGCCTTGAATATATTCAATGAACAAGCCTCCACTGCTTGCTGGGGCGGAGAATAATAAATACTACCTACACTCTGAGAGAAAAATATCCTCATCGGCAGTCTTAAGTGGGAGGCCCCTAATTTTTAAACTGTGCCCCTATTTCTAGATTCCCTGAGAGGAAGGGGGGTACAAAACATTCTTTCTGCACCAACCCTGTTAACTTCCCTCAGAATCGTATGTTACAATAAAGCCTGATTTCACTCTCCTAAACTCCAATAAGTAGAGGCCTAACCTGCTCGACCTTTCCTCACATGACACCCCCTGCTCAATATGAAGCAGCCTCTGAATCTTCTCTGAATTGTCTCCAATGCAAAAATTCCCTCCTTAAATAAAGTGGCCAAAACTGCACAGGGTACTCCACATGCAGTCTCACTAATGCCCTGTACAGTTTTAGCAATACTTACCTACTGCTATACTTCAACTGCCTTGGGATAAAGCCCAACATTCAATTTGCCTTCCTTTTTAAAAATAAATTTAGAGTACCCAATTATTTTTTCCAATTAAGGGGCAATTTAATGTGGCCAATCCACCTAACCTGCACATCTTTGGGTTGTGGGATGAAACCCCTGCAGACACATGGAGAACAATTAGCCTTCCTAATTGCCCTGCGATAATATGGCCTTACGTGACTATACGTTTGCTTTATAGTGCTCCTGTTGTATTACATTAAAGGAACTACATAAATGTAAGTTTTTGTTGTGACATGTATTATGATCCCGGACCAGACCCCAACAGCTGCTAGAATACCGGCCATAAACCCCAATATTTCATTTAATTTGTAAGACTGTGAGGAAAGGATACTTTGCTCCAGGAGTGGTTTCGTGTAAGATAGGGATATGGTGTATTAAAACAAACTTTATTACAACCACAGGATTAAACTAACTTGAACATTATACAAGAAATAGCTTACAATTGCTAGTTAAACAAAGCTTAACAATAAAGTGAAACATTAACTCCTGCTAACCTTTTATCTCCAAATAAGCAAAACTCATCTCGGGTTAAAATCCACTTTTAAATACAGTTAGCAAACACAGGAATTCTTGCTGTCTAGAGATATCTCAGATAAACTGCTTTGAGAGAGAGAGATCCTTCAGGAAACAGCCTTCAAATTCTTGCCTGTGTCAAACTTCCCAGCATTTGGCAAAAAGCTCCTGATCTATTCACAGCAAGTTCTTTAACTTGAAAATTCAACACCTGAATGTTTCAATCCCTGGCTCCTCCCATTAACTACTTAATCTCTACCCACTAACTGGGTTATGCCATCTTACTAAGGCTAGACACATGTCTCTAATGATCTACTCCCGAGGGCAACTTCTTTCTATAAACAAAATTCCATTGGCCCTATTCAGGTAAGCAAAAAACATGGTTGGAATGAATTATGATCTTAATTTTTTGACATCTTAATTGTATAATCTGCAGCCAAATTGTGTGTCTTTCTTTTAAAACAGGATTTTGTAATACATTACTGCAGCTGTCACATGCACACACTAACCAGGTTTTTAACCATTCACACCAGATACATATAACACAATATATATCTGAAATTCCTACATTCATCACACACAGCACCCTGGAATTCAATGAAACATGTTGAGTCACTTTGCAAAGCAAGACAGGAATGGAACACTGAGCAGAAGTGGAAACGTAAGTTCAGAAAGGGAGCTGAGATTTGGGCAAGATTTCCCAATACCACCCGCCCCAGAACCGGAACTTCCAGCCCAAGGTGAACAAATCTTTTATTTGTCCTTCAAATTATCCATCGCTCCCGCAACAAGATCTAGGCCTTAGTTTTGAGAAAGCTTTCAAAAGTGAAAAGTGGCGCCGTGAGGAAAAGATCTTCCGAAGAAGAAATCAAGCCTGACGAGCCAGTGACATGCACATTAACTAAGAAAGTAGAGTAATAAGGACAAGCTCTTTGCTGGCTTGAAACACCTACCACCCCATTCTCCTTCTGAATTCTGTTCATTTCCAAATAAAATGTGTGATGGGAGTTTTTGTCTGAAGCATTAGCGGAAGTGGAGTCAATGCTACTTTTCAAAAGGGATAATGTTCAAAAAGGAAAAGTTCCCAAAGGAGCAGGTAATGAGACTAATTGGAAAACTCCTTCAAAATGCCCGTACAGGCACGATGGGCATAATGGCCTCCTGTGTTGTAGAGGGGGGTAACAAACACACAATGAAATCAAACAGAATTTTATCCCTGAGCTATATAATTGGCCATTGTTATAACCCACACGGGTCTTACGGGGTAGGGATGATTATCTACCCCTTGGACCTTGCAGAATACGAGCTCCCCCGATAAGGAGGCAGGGGACATTTAACAATGCTTGACTTCATAAAATTGAGTCGGCCAGTAAGGATCGACGAGAGAAGACCCAGTAGGAAACTACTGGAGCTGTATATAATACTAATTGTAAAATAAAGTAAGTTTTTGTTTCGACCAGCTCGATGTGGACACTTCGAGGCCCTTATAAAAATCCCATTCTTCTGTATTGTGCCCCGTAGCACTGCCAATGTCTCCTTTTCAAATATCTATGTAAATCCTTTCTGAACCTAACCCCCAGTTTGCTTCCAGCTCCATTTCCGAGCATTCTAGGTCATAACAACCTGCTGAGCAAAGTGGAATATTCCTCTGTTTCTTTCACCAATTATTGTGACTTCTGGTTATTGAACCATTTGCCAGTGGAATCCCTGTCAAAACTCCTCATCCTTTTGAAAACATCCACGGAACCTCCTCTTAATCTTCACTGCTCCAAGGAGATTTGGAGATTTGACACTCACTACAATGAAATTAGAAGTAGGGCAGAGATGTATGCCAGGTTGCCAATCTGCTATCGGGTAAAGTCACAATGACCCCCCCCCCCCCCCCTCTGTGCCTCGACCACAGTTGAGCAGGGGCTGGTTTAGCACACTGGGCTAAATCACTGGCTTTTAAAGCAGACCAAGGCAGGACATTAGCACGGTTCAATTCCCGTACCGGCCTCCCCGAACAGGAGCCGGAATGTGGTAACTAGGGGCTTTTCACAGTAACTTCATTGAAGCCTATTTGTGACAATAAGCGATTTTCATTTCATAGATAGTAGTGGGGGGGGGGGGGGGGGGGGGAATCCCCAAACCCATTTCAAAGCTGCGTGGATCTGCCGTAACCTGGAGGGCAATGGAATGGGCCAGGTGCTTAAAGTGGGATTAGACTGGGTGGTTTTACATGAATAAGATGGGAATAGAGGGATACGGACCCAGGAAGTGTAGAAGATTTTAGTTTAGACGGACAGCATGGTCGGCACAGGCTTAGAGGGCCGAAGGGCCTGTTCCTGTGCTGTACTTTTCTTTGTTCTTTGGTTCATTTCTCAGCCAGCTCAGGCATAACGGCCGTGATTTTACCCTCGTGTTTGCCATGCATGCAAACAGTGACACGGCCGCAAAATATCGCGAGAATTGGAAAAAGAGAATATCGTCAGCGAGATCTCATTTTCCGATTTCCCTTCCCTTTGCCGGTGACATGACAAGGGTTCTCACCATGGAAGGTCAGTAACCTCATTTAAATACATTTCATTATAATTAGCAGCTTGCCCGTCATATCGACCTCCCCCACATTTGGAATTCTCCCCTTGCTGACGTGACATCAGGTTGGCGAGGTGTACAACTGCATTTAAAAAATGTGAACGAGGCAAAGAGAACTTACCAGGGCTGCGCAGTCAAGTATAGCCCCCAGGGGGGAGCGGGGCATGACCGAACAATACTCTGGCACTGTCCCCGACACATTGGCATTTGCCCCATGGAGGAAGGGGCAGGGGGACGTGCTATGAGACAGTGGTGGGGGTTCTTGGGGCAGGGGGCATGAACGTCCATTAGGGGAGGTTTCCCTTGTGAGTTTGGGGGTTTCCCATTGTGCATGCTGTGGTGGGGAGGGTCCCTGTATTCGTGGATGGGGGTCCTCCGTGTTTTTGGGTGGGGGTCCCATGTTTGTGGGTGGGGGACCCGTGTTTGTGGGTGGAAGATTCTCTGTGTTTTTTTTGGGCGGGGGGGATGTTCCTGTTTCTTCTATCTGAGATTAGAGCGCCCTCTAAAACAGCACCCCGATTTGTGGATTCCTGGCTGATGGCTTTTTCCAGCCTGTCCCACCAGCATGACACTGTGGGCCATGCCTCCAGATTTTCTTGGCACAGTGCTGGATTATCTGGAGAGGAAAGCCGGCTGTGCAGCTGGCGAGCTGCCCTCTGGTGTTCCCGCCACAGCCAGCAATCTGTGGGGAGAATGGAAACTTCCCTTCCAATGGGTCAGCTGACCTTTTTCCGTGCCATGAACATTCTATGATTGTATTCGACACTCTGTTGCGCCTGCCTGTTCCTTTTGCTGTGTTTATGTTGGGTTTGTATAAGGATCTGGGCAGACCCCATTTGGAGTACTGTGAGCAATTTTGGTGCCCCTTATCTAAGGAAGAACGTGCTGACCTTGGACAGGGTCCAGAGGAGGTTCACAGGAACGACCCCTGGAATGAAGAGCTTGTCGTGAGGAACGGTTGAGGACTCTGGTTCTGTACTCGTTGGAGTTCAGAAGGTTGAGGGGGGATCTTAATGAAACTTGCAGGATACTGCAAGGCCTAGACAGAGTGGATGTGGAGAGGATGTTTCCACTTGTAGGAAAAAGTAGAACTAGAGGACACCATCTCAGACTATTTAAAAAAAAAATAAATTTAGTGTACCCAATCATTTTTTCAATTAAGGGGCAATTTAGCGTGGCCAATCCACCTAGCTTGCACGTTTTTGGGTTGTGGGGGCGAAACCCACGCAGACACGGGGAGAATGTGCAAACTCCACCCGGACAGTGACCCAGAGCCGGGATCGAACCTGGGACCTCAGCGCCGTGAGGCGGTTGTGCTAACCACTAGGCCACCGTGCTGCCCTTACCATCTCAGACTAAAGGGACGATCCTTTAAAACAGGGATGAGGAGAAATTTCTTCAGCCAGAGGGTGGTGAATCTGTGGAAGTCTTTGCCGCAGAAGGCTGTGGAAGCCAATTCACTGAGTGTCTTTAAGACAGAGATAGATAGGTTCTTGTTTAATAAGGGGATCAGGGGTTATGGGGAAAAGGCAGGAAAATGGGGATGAGAAAAATATCAGCCATGATTGAATGTCGGAGCAGACCCGATGGGCTGAGTGGCCTAATTCTGCTCCTACATATGTCTTATGATCTTATAGTCTTGTGGGTCTTTGTGTTGCCAGTGCTTCTTGCACAATCCCAGGAGAATCTTGCTGGATTTGCTAAGGGAAGCTTAGCCATTGGCACAATGGAGAACGGGCTGTCTTGATGGGTGGTCTTGGCGAATTGCGATTGGGTGGGACCCAAGAACCTCGCTAAAACCAACACAAGAGCAGCTTCAGTTTGACCAAATTATCAGGCGTTATCAATGAGTTTCGTTATGGTGATGATTGTATCACTGATCAACTTAAAAGAGGATACTTTAGATCAACCTATTTCTGTAACCATCTTCTCGGGGAATGTTATTCTGCAGTTTGGTTTATAGATAAGGACACGCTGGGCTTGCTCAATATCAAATCGCTGCTTTGCTTTAACAGATTTACTTCATACATATGCAACGCTCATACAAAGTTAATATGTTTCATTGATCGGAAAATAGCTTTTTATAGGGAAACGGGTGGGCCTGCTGTGTTGGAAATGAGATAAAATTGGATAACGTCCCAAAATAGTGGGCATCTTGATTTCACCACTGATACCAGAAGTGTCAGGACATTGAGCATAGAATGGGAGAGGTTGCGAATGAATCTTTTATGTCTAGGTCTCATTAATAACAGAAGTTCAGGGGGATTTATTCATCCTTCTTGGGTGACCAATTCACTAAGGCTGTGTGCAAATAATACTGTCAGAACATCACAAGCCTCTATTGAACCGGAATGGCTGTTAAATAAAAGATGCGTTGAATGCAGTCGATGGAAGCTGAAGATGAATACAGAGAAGAACCAGGTTCTTAGATAACTGGCTGTTAAGTTCCTGCTCAAACTTTATTGTCATCATTCACACAGAATACAGAAGCTAAAATCTATTTCATTATTTGGGGTCTGCTTGAAGGCTGGATGTCCCTTTCTTTCATGAACACTCTCAAAGAGGGAAGATTCCCTCTGTGGATAGTATTTAGCACAGAGCCCCTATAAAGAAACAACTGGTTAATTTTAGTATGCACAGCACAATGCAGGAATATTCTCCATAAAAACAATAGAGTTACTAACATGAACCCAGCATTGGGTCAGAAGAGAAGTTGTCAATAAAGATCAAGGAGAACGCTGATAAATTTGGGGTTTTTGTTGCATTTGTGGAGTAGTGAGTGGATTTGGCAGCAGAGGTAGTGGAGCTCGGTTGGCTGCACAGCTGGTTAGTGGTGCGCAGAGTGAGACCTGCAGTGCAGGTTCAATTCCCCTGTACTGCCTGAGGTTATTCATCAAGGCCCCGCTTTCGCAATCTTTCCCCTGGCCTGAGGTTTGGTGATCCTCAGGTTAGTTCAACAGGGGAAAGCAGCTATGGTCATCTGGGACTATGGCGACTTTACTTTTTGACGTGGATGCGCCTTTTCCAAATAACTGTAATAAACTGGGAGCAAAAAGGAGCCAATCAAACAAGGTTTTCTTCAGTCAAACAAAGAGCAAAATTTATTAGCCACTGAAAGTCATCACGGTCCCTGAGGACCATTGGCTGTTCGCCCTTCTTTTTTTTTGACAGAGAGAGGTGACTGGTGAATATATGCGGCCCAAACTGGGATGACACAGACTTCATCAAAAAGACCACGACAGAAATCCCCGACCTAGACTCCCACCAATTTGTTATGGGGGGAGACTTCAACTGTACACAGGACCCATGGACCGACAAATCCAGCTCCAAATGAACAAAGCAATTGGCCATGGCGGGAGAGCCAAACACCTTTATGGAACAGAAGTGTGTGTGGTGGGGGGAGGGGGGAGGGGGTTGCAGGTGGAGGTTTACACACCTGAGGGAGAAGGAGTTCTCCTTCTTCTCCCAAGCCCACAAAGTATATTCCTGCGTTGACTTCTGCATGGTAGGGAAACTGGTGCTTCCAGGGATAGTAATGGCGGAATATTCCACAATAGTAATCTCCGACGACACTCCACACTGCATGGATATGAGGTTGGAGGGGCCGGGCCCAGTGCGCCCCCCCCCCCCCCCCCATGGAGGCTATTCACAGCCCTCCTTGCCAACAAGGCATTATGCGAAGAAATGTCACAAGCCATCGAGGGATAGGGGGAACCTCCAAATTCTGTCGCACTGAAGGTGGAGATAAGGAGGGAAGTAATTTCATATAGGGTGTTTTGGGACTGAAAGGAGAGGGCGCTAGGCAAGGACTGATTGGCTCCATGTTGGAGGTGGATCGGCAGTACTCAGTGTGTGAGCGAGAGTGTGCGACTGAGAGTGTGCGACTCAGAGTTTGTGAGAGTGTGTGAGCTGGTGTGTGAGTGAGGGTGAGTGTGTGAGGGTGTGAGAGGGAGAGTGTATGAGTGAGATTGTGTGAGCAGGTGTGTGAGTAAGAGTATGTGAGTGTGAGTATGTGAGTAGGAGTGTGTGTGTGTTGTGGTGATATGCATCATTGTAAATATACAAGGGGTTAATGCAAATACACTTAGACTAAATAAACACTAGAGGAGCACCAGAGACATCATGACACACAAACATTCAACCAATAGGTCAGTAAGATAGGACATGATCAATGGGCATTCAAGAGACACCCAGAGGTGAAACTACCACAAGGGGGCTACCTTGAAGACTACAACTCAGATGTTGATTACTTCTTTGGACATCGTGAGCACGACAGCTCCGACACAAAAAGTGATGATATGGTGCTTGAAGACTACGGCTCAGACGAAGATTTCATCTTTGGAGAAGGCGACCGCAATACCAAATCCGAACCGCAATGTGATGTGTTGTACAGTGAAGAATCCGACAGAGATATGGACGAGTTCTTCGGATTTGAGGATCTTTAGCCCAGCATATATGACATCCCGACTCCTGAGTGCTGGATTATGCTGCGGCCTGAGGCCAAGAGACAGAGAGTGGTACAAGACCACAGAGAGTGGCCTGCTGCCACACAGAGAGTGGTCCACGCACCACGAAGAGCCCCAGCCTCCACACAGAAAGTGATGACAGTCTCCACAGCGAGACCAATGCACGATTCCACACAGGGAACGCTGCAAGACTCCACAGAGAGAGTGACACAAACCTCCATAGCGAGCTCGTGGACAGACTCCACGATGGAAGCAATACAAGACTCCAGAGCGCAGTTCTTGCATGAACAAGACCATGAAGGTCCAGCAACCTCATCTGAGCAACCAGCAGCAGACGATGTAAGTCTGCCATGCTCAAGTGCACAGCAAGATGACTATGACAATCTACCACGCTCAAGTGAACAGCAAGAAGACTATGACAGTCTACCATGCTCACGTGAACAACAAAGCGACTATGATAGTCTGCCCAGATTATTTGAGCCACCAGAGGAAGACTTTGACAGTCTACCCAGCTCAATTAACTGACAAGAAGACACAGCAGGTCTTCCCACTGTATGTGCGATAAATGACGAAGGCATCGCAATTCCCATACAGGATGTGCAACATGACAGCGAGACTGACTGTTCTCCGCTAGTATGTACAGTGGCACTCAATGATCAAAGTGAGGTTACTTGTGACTCCAGTGACACCTCGTTAATTCAAACCTCATCCACCCGAGCCTCTCCACAAGAAAATGCATTCCTGAACGTTTTGACTCCGGATGGGGAGCATCAAGACTCCTCAGATGATTCAAGTGAACCTGAAATGACTCCAGATGGGGAGTGTCAAGAAACCAAAGCTGATTTGGGTGAACCAGAAAGGGCTCCAGGTGGGGAGCATCGACAAGCCAATGATGATTCTAGTGAACCAGACATGACTCCAGACGGGGAGTGCCGAGGAATCAGAGACGGCACATTCAGTGAGACAGCAGATGCCACATGGGACACTGACACAAGTAACTTTGTGAAGGACTCGAGTTCTCCACTCAGTGTGGTCATTGAGCGCAACAAACACAACAACAAAACCTACGAAAATGACAACAAAAACAATGACAAGAAGAGTACCAAAGGCACCAACGTCAACAACAAGCACAAAAAAACAACAACACTGGAACAACGACTGGTACGACATGGTACAACTCTGCAAATGCAGGACAATATAACAGCATAGCTCCTAACACTGGCAAGAGTACAGTCATACCATGGCATCACAGCAAATCTTACTGATTCAAGTGTGCCCCACTACAAACAAGCAGACCAACTTTCAAGGCACCTGCCATATGGCATCAATATCGCAACACAGATGGCATACTACGTCGCTACCACAAGCATAGAGAAAAAAAGAGTCCAAATCAGACAACTAAGTGATTTGACCACTTCTTGGTTCCTTAAGCACAGGGACACTGACGGCGTTCACGAGGAAATGTCAACATCAACATCGACACCTCAATAACAAAACAAGACAGCCACTCGGCCATATTAATTCATGAACTTTGGATTCATGCATATTATTTGGTATTGTATAATCATCATTGTCATCATGATTTGTACATGTCATCACTTATCTACCTATTTTGTTCAATTTTCTTTAACACTGTACAGAAAATATGTAACACGAAGAAAGGGGGGATGTGGTGATATGCATCACTGTAAATACACAATGCAAATACACTAAGACTAAATGAACACTAGAGGGAGCACCAGAGACATCATGACACACAGATATTCAACCAATAGCTCAGTAGGATAGGACACGACCAATGGGCAATCAAGTACACTCAGAGGTGACACTACCACAAGGGGGCTATCCATATAAAAGGACAGGGCACACATGCTCTTTCTCTTTCCATAGGCAACACTCAGAGAGACGGGGGCGGATCAGAGCATCACACCGACTGCATGGATTAGAGCAAACTGATTAGTTAGATTGAGTTACTATAGTAAGATTAGCAGGAAAGTCAAACTCAATTGACGAATTATTAACTGTTCAAAAAAAATGTCAAAACTATCTCCAAGTCTGAACCTTAGTCAGAGAATACATCAAGTACATCAAGGAAACAGCTTATGCTACATGAAAAGCATAACACAACATGTGAGAGCGGGAATGTGAGTGGGAGTGTGTGAGTGAGTATATGTGAGTATGTGAGTGGGAGTGTGTGAGCAGGATTGTGTAAATGGGAGTGTGTGAGTGAGACTGTGTGAGTGAGACTGTGTCAGTGAGAATGTGTGAGTGAAAGTGTGTGACTGAGAGTGTGTGAGCGGTAGTGTGTGAGTGAGAAAGTGTGAGTGAGAGTTTGAGTGAGAGAGTGTGAGCAGGTATGTGAGTGAAGGTGCATGAGTGAGTGTAAGTCTGAGAATGAGATTGTGTGAGTGAGATTGTGTGAGCAGGTGTGTGAGTGAGTGTGTGTGAACGGGAGTGTGTGAGTTTAAGTGTGAGTGAGAGTATGAGCGGGAGTAGTGAGCAGGAGTGTGTGAGCGAGAGTGTGTGAGCGAGAGTGTGTGAGCGAGAGTGTGTGAGCGGGAGTGTGTGAGCGAGACTGTGTGAGTGAGAGTGTGTCAGTGAGAGTGTGTGAGCGGGAGTGTGTAAGCGGGAGTGTGTGAGCGAGAGTGTGTGAGCGGGAGTGTGTGAGCGAGAGTGTGTCAGTGAGACTGTGTGAGTGAGAGTGTGTGAGCGAGAGTGTGTGAGCGAGAGTGTGTGAGCGGGAGTGTGTGAGTGAGAGTGTGTGAGTGAGACTGTGTGAGTGAGAGTGTGTGAGTGAGAGTGTGTGAGTGAGAGTGTGTGAGTGAGAGTGTGTGAGCGAGAGTGTGTGAGCGGGAGTGTGTGAGTGAGAGTGTGTCAGTGAGACTGTGTGAGTGAGAGTGTGTGAGTGAGAGTGTGTGAGTGAGAGTGTGTGAGTGAGAGTGTGAGTGAGAATGTGTGAGCGGGAGTGTGTGAGCGAGAGTGTGTGAGCGAGAGTGTGTGAGTGAGACTGTGAGTGAGCGAGACTGTGAGTGAGCGAGAGTGTGTGAGCGGGAGTGTGTGAGCGAGAATGTGTGACTGAGATTGTGAGTGAGAGAGTGTGAGTGAGAGTGTGTGAGTGAGAGTGTGTGAGCGGGAGTGTGTGAGCGAGAGTGTGTGAGTGAGAGTGTGTGAGTGAGACTGTGTGAGTGAGAGTGTGTCAATGAGAGTGTGTGAGTGAGAGTGTGTGAGTGAGAGTGTGAATGAGAATGTGTGAGCGGGAGTGTGTGAGTGGGAGTGTGTGAGCGCGACTGAGTGAGCGAGACTGTGAGTGAGCGAGAGTGTGTGAGCGGGAGTGTGTGAGCGGGAGTGTGTCAGGGGCAGTGTGTGAGCGGGAGTGTGTGAGCGGGAGTGTGTGAGTGAGAGTGTGTGAGTGTCAGTGTGTGAGCAGGCGTGTGTGAGAGAGTGTGTGAGTGAGAGTGTGTGAGCGAGTGTGTGAGCGAGAGTGTGTGAGTGAGTGTGAGAGTGTCTGAGTGGGAGTGTGTGAGTGAGAGTGTGTGAGCAGGTGTGTGAGCGGGAGTGTGTGAGTGGGAGTGAGCGAGTGTGTGAGTGAGAGTGTGTGAGTGAGAGTGTGTGAGTGAGAGTGAGTGAGAGTGTGAGTGAGAGTGAGTGAGCAGGAGTGTGAGTGAGAGTGTGTGAACGTGAGTGTATGAGCAGGAGTGTGAGTGAGAGTGTGTGAGTGAGAGTGTGAGTGGGAGTGTGTGAGTGGGAGTGTGTGAGCGGGAGTGTGTGAGTGAGAGTGTGTGAGCGGGAGTGTGTGAGTGAGAGTGTGTGAGCGGGAGTGTGTGAGTGAGAGTGTGTGAGCGAGAGTGTGTGAGCGGGAGTGTGTGAGCGGGAGTGTGTGAGTGAGAGTGTGTGCGAGACTGTGAGCGGGCGTGTGTGAGTGAGAGTGTGTGAGCGAGTGTGTGTGAGCGAGAGTGTGTGAGCGAGAGTGTGTGAGCGAGAGTGTGTGAGCGAGAGTGTGTCAATGAGAGTGTGTGAGTGAGAGTGTGTGAGTGAGAGTGTGTGAGCGGGAGTGTGTGAGCGGGAGTGTGTGAGTGAGAGTGTGTCAGTGAGACTGTGTGAGTGAGAGTGTGTCAATGAGAGTGTGTGAGTGAGAGTGTGTGAGTGAGAGTGTGAGTGAGAATGTGTGAGCGGGAGTGTGTGAGTGGGAGTGTGTGAGCGCGACTGAGTGAGCGAGACTGTGAGTGAGCGAGAGTGTGTGAGCGGGAGTGTGTGAGCGGGAGTGTGTGAGCGAGAGTGTGTGAGCGCGACTGAGTGAGCGAGACTGTGAGTGAGCGAGAGTGCGTGAGCGGGAGTGTGTGAGCGGGAGTGTGTCAGCGGCAGTGTGTGAGCGGGAGTGTGTGAGCGGGAGTGTGTGAGTGAGAGTGTGTGAGTGTCAGTGTGTGAGCAGGCGTGTGTGAGTGAGAGTGTGTGAGTGAGAGTGTGTGAGCGAGTGTGTGAGCGAGAGTGTGTGAGTGAGTGTGAGAGTGTCTGAGTGGGAGTGTGTGAGTGAGAGTGTGTGAGCAGGTGTGTGAGCGGGAGTGTGTGAGTGGGAGTGAGCGAGTGTGTGAGTGAGAGTGTGTGAGTGAGAGTGTGTGAGTGAGAGTGAGTGAGAGTGTGAGTGAGAGTGAGTGAGCAGGAGTGTGAGTGAGAGTGTGTGAACGTGAGTGTATGAGCGGGAGTGTGAGTGAGAGTGTGTGAGTGAGAGTGTGAGTGGGAGTGTGTGAGTGGGAGTGTGTGAGCGGGAGTGTGTGAGTGAGAGTGTGTGAGCGGGAGTGTGTGAGTGAGAGTGTGTGAGCTGGAGTGTGTGAGTGAGAGTGTGTGAGCGAGAGTGTGTGAGCGGGAGTGTGTGAGCTGGAGTGTGTGAGTGAGAGTGTGTGCGAGACTGTGAGCGGGCGTGTGTGAGTGAGAGTGTGTGAGCGAGTGTGTCTGAGCGAGAGTGTGTGAGCGAGAGTGTGTGAGCGAGAGTGTGTGAGCGGGAGTGTGTGAGCGGGAGTGTGTGAGCGAGAGTGTGTGAGTGTGAGTGTGTGAGCAGGCGTGTGTGAGTGAGAGTGTGAGCGAGAGTGTGTGAGCGAGAGTATCTGAGCGAGAGTGTGTGAGCGAGAGTGTGTGAGCGGGAGTGTGTCAGTGAGAGTGTGTGAGTGAGAGTGTGTCAATGAGAGTGTGTGAGTGAGAGTGTGTGAGTGAGAGTGTGAATGAGAATGTGTGAGCGGGAGTGTGTGAGTGGGAGTGTGTGAGCGCGACTGAGTGAGCGAGACTGTGAGTGAGCGAGAGTGTGTGAGCGGGAGTGTGTGAGCGGGAGTGTGTCAGGGGCAGTGTGTGAGCGGGAGTGTGTGAGCGGGAGTGTGTGAGTGAGAGTGTGTGAGTGTCAGTGTGTGAGCAGGCGTGTGTGAGTGAGAGTGTGTGAGTGAGAGTGTGTGAGCGAGTGTGTGAGCGAGAGTGTGTGAGTGAGTGTGAGAGTGTCTGAGTGGGAGTGTGTGAGTGAGAGTGTGTGAGCAGGTGTGTGAGCGGGAGTGTGTGAGTGGGAGTGAGCGAGTGTGTGAGTGAGAGTGTGTGAGTGAGAGTGTGTGAGTGAGAGTGAGTGAGAGTGTGAGTGAGAGTGAGTGAGCAGGAGTGTGAGTGAGAGTGTGTGAACGTGAGTGTATGAGCGGGAGTGTGAGTGAGAGTGTGTGAGTGAGAGTGTGTGAGTGGGAGTGTGTGAGTGGGAGTGTGTGAGCGGGAGTGTGTGAGTGAGAGTGTGTGAGCGGGAGTGTGTGAGTGAGAGTGTGTGAGCGGGAGTGTGTGAGTGAGAGTGTGTGAGCGAGAGTGTGTGAGCGGGAGTGTGTGAGCGGGAGTGTGTGAGTGAGAGTGTGTGCGAGACTGTGAGCGGGCGTGTGTGAGTGAGAGTGTGTGAGCGAGTGTGTCTGAGCGAGAGTGTGTGAGCGAGAGTGTGTGAGCGAGAGTGTGTGAGCGAGAGTGTGTCAATCAGAGTGTGTGAGTGAGAGTGTGTGAGTGAGAGTGTGTGAGCGGGAGTGTGTGAGCGGGAGTGTGTGAGTGAGAGTGTGTCAGTGAGACTGTGTGAGTGAGAGTGTGTCAATGAGAGTGTGTGAGTGAGAGTGTGTGAGTGAGAGTGTGAATGAGAATGTGTGAGCGGGAGTGTGTGAGTGGGAGTGTGTGAGCGCGACTGAGTGAGCGAGAGTGTGTGAGCGGGAGTGTGTGAGCGGGAGTGTGTGAGCGAGAGTGTGTGAGCGCGACTGAGTGAGCGAGACTGTGAGTGAGCGAGAGTGTGTGAGCGGGAGTGTGTGAGCGGGAGTGTGTGAGCGGGAGTGTGTGAGTGAGTGTGTGAGCGGGAGTGTGTGAGTGAGAGTGTGTGAGTGTCAGTGTGTGAGCAGGCGTGTGTGAGTGAGAGTGTGTGAGTGAGAGTGTGTGAGCGAGTGTGTGAGCGAGAGTGTGTGAGTGAGTGTGAGAGTGTCTGAGTGGGAGTGTGTGAGTGAGAGTGTGTGAGCAGGTGTGTGAGCGGGAGTGTGTGAGTGGGAGTGAGCGAGTGTGTGAGTGAGAGTGTGTGAGTGAGAGTGTGTGAGTGAGAGTGAGTGAGAGTGTGAGTGAGAGTGAGTGAGCAGGAGTGTGAGTGAGAGTGTGTGAACGTGAGTGTATGAGCGGGAGTGTGAGTGAGAGTGTGTGAGTGAGAGTGTGAGTGGGAGTGTGTGAGTGGGAGTGTGTGAGCGGGAGTGTGTGAGTGAGAGTGTGTGAGCGGGAGTGTGTGAGTGAGGAGTGTGTGAGCTGGAGTGTGTGAGTGAGAGTGTGTGAGCGAGAGTGTGTGAGCGGGAGTGTGTGAGCTGGAGTGTGTGAGTGAGAGTGTGTGCGAGACTGTGAGCGGGCGTGTGTGAGTGAGAGTGTCTGAGCGAGAGTGTGTGAGCGAGAGTGTGTGAGCGAGAGTGTGTGAGCGGGAGTGTGTGAGCGGGAGTGTGTGAGCGAGAGTGTGTGAGTGTGAGTGTGTGAGCAGGCGTGTGTGAGTGAGAGTGTGAGCGAGAGTGTGTGAGCGAGAGTATCTGAGCGAGAGTGTGTGAGCGAGAGTGTGTGAGCGGGAGTGTGTCAGTGAGAGTGTGTGAGCGGGAGTGTGTGAGCGGGAGTGTGTGAGCGGGAGTGTGTGAGTGAGAGTGTGTGAGTGTGTGAGCAGGCGTGTGTGAGTGAGAGTGTGTGAGCGGGAGTGTGTGAATGGGAGTGTGTGAGCGAGTGTGTGAGCGAGAGTGTGTGAGTGAGAGTGTGAGCGAGAGTGTGAGCGGGAGTGTGTGAGTGGGAGTGTGTGAGTGAGAGTGTGTGAGCGAGAGTGTGTGAGCGAGAGTGTGAGCGAGACTGTGAGCGGGAGTGTGAGTGGGAGTGTGTGAGCGAGAGTGTCTGAGCGAGAGTGTGAGCGAGACAGTGTGAGCGAGAGTGTGTGAGCGAGAGTGTGTGAGCGGGAGTGTGAGCGAGACAGTGTGAGCGAGAGTGTGTGAGCGAGAGTGTGTGAGCGGGAGTGTGTGAGCGGGAGTGTGAGCGAGACAGTGTGAGCGAGAGTGTGTGAGCGAGAGTGTGTGAGTGAGAGTGTGAGCGAGACTGTGAGCGGGAGTGTGTGAGTGAGAGTGTGTGAGCGGGAGTGTGTGAGCGAGAGTGTGTGAGTGAGAGTGTGAGCGAGACTGTGAGCGGGAGTGTGTGAGCGAGTGTGTGAGCGGGAGTGTGTGAGTGAGAGTGTGAGCGAGACTGTGAGCGGGAGTGTGTGAT